>NW_024070188.1:22294852-22887683 GCF_014754425.2 Oryx dammah | reverse complement strand
GGAGGAGAAGTAGACAGCAGAGGATGAGATGGTTGGATGGCATCACCGACTCAATGGACCTGAGTGTGAGTAACTGTAGGAGTTGGTGATGGACAGGGAGGCCTGGCGTGCTGTAGTCCATGTGGTTGCAAAAAGTTGGACACGAATGAGTGACTGAACTGGCTCACTGACTGACAAGTGCACACATCTTTTACAAGTGTATTAATGAGCATGTGAGATCGTTTGTGAAAATGACAAAAGCTTCAGAAAGACCCAAAAGAAAGTAGTAATGAGTGCAAAGACCCTGCAGAGGTCAGTTTCTTCTTTGCCGATCACTCTCACTGTTCCCCAAATATCCCTCTATTTCCCCGCTTCATGCCTTTTTCATGTGCTGTTTTCTTTGCCTCAGATGCCTTTTCTGTCCTCTGCTTAGAAAACCCAGTTATGCTTTAAGATCCACCCATAATAACATGCCCTGTGAAGTTTTCTCATCATTCTGCTGCTTGAAAAGAATGCATCTTAAGGAGTTAGTGTGCTTTATCTAGTTATTTTTCTATATTTTGTGAATGTACTTTAATAGCATTTTTCATATAATCAGTTTTATTTTCCCTTTTCTTGCCATCTTGAAAGTGTTAATTGCTCAGTAGTGTCTGACTCTCTGAGACCCAATGTACAATAGTCTGCCAGGCTCCTCTCTCCATGGATGGTTCAAGGCAAGAATATTGGAGTGGGTAGCCATTCCCTTCTGCAGGGGCTCTTTCCAACCCAGGGACAGAACCCAGGTCTCCTCCATTGCTGGGCAGATTCTGAGCCACCAGCGAAGGCCTTACCCTATTATTTTATGAGTTATTTGAGGGGAGGAATCATGTACATATATCTGGCTACCATAGATCAGGGTTTGGCAAAACTTTGCCATAAACTGTAATATTCACAGATTTCCTGAGTACAAGTAGATTAGGCTTTGTAGGCCTTTGCAATCTTTGTTGCAACTACTAAACTCTGCCACTGAAGCAGGAAAACAGCCAAAGGCAACATATAAATGAGTGAAATGACTATATTCCAATAGAAGCTTATTCACTGAAACAAAGCCAGATTTGGCCCATGGGAAACAGCCTGCTGGCCCCACATTTATATTTTCTTTCTTTTTCTTTCCCTGACTCTCATTTGAAATGAGTTATTTCAATTTCTATATTTTGTTACCTGAAAATATGTAATATCAATTTTTTTCTCTACTGATTTGGAAGATATATATCATGTTTACCTACTGTCAATATCATTTGAGTTTTCTCTTTTTTTAATGTACATTTGAACATATACTGTAAATGACTGTGGCAAAATTTTAGAGTGTATCTATCGAATGATCTCAGGTAATAGGGGAAAACTAATGCAAAGGCTTTTCCCCTCTCTCCTTCCTTTCTAGAAATTTCTAGTTTCTCTGATTGAATTATAATCTCTAAACAAATTTATGACTTTTGAATTATTGTCATACTAGGTATACTTTCTTTCATGGCCTCCCTGGTGGCTCAGCGGTAAAGAAGCTGCCTGACAATGCAGGAGATGCAGATTAGATCCCTGAGTCAAGAAGATTCCCTGGAGGAGGAAATGGCAACCCACTCCAGTGTTCTTGCCTGGAAAATCCCAAGGACAGAGGAGCGTGGTAGGATACAGTCCATAGGGTCTCAAAAGGGCTGGAGATGCCTTAGCATGCATGAACACATACTTTCTTTCACGATTTATTGTTTTATAACCATATATATATAATTACATAAAGTCAGTCCTATTTTTTAACATTTAGTGAATATTACACTAGTATTTTATACCACCTTTCTCCAATTTTAGCTTCTTCTTTTTATTCATTTCCCAGTTGGCAAAATTATATTCTCAAGTAGTTTTTTTGTTTGTTTGTTTGTTTGTTTTGGAGGAGGTGGAGTTTATGTGGATGGTATACATTCTGAGCTATTGAATACTTATAATTTATTTTTTATTGCCTTAACATGTGGAAAACAATTCTTTTGATGATCAAATTTCCCTTCTTCTAGTGTGTGATTCCCATTTTTCACTCTCTTGACTTTCCAAAACAATCCCTTAGACCTTTTTACTTGGTTTGATCTCAGAATCCCACCAACTTTGTAGGAAAAATTTATTTTACACACATTTATTTAGGTAGACCAATGTGTAGGTAGACCAACAAATTACAAGATCTAATTCAAGGAAGACACAGTTATGACATAGAAGGAACATGGATTTAGAGTCAGAAAAGGTAATATTGATTTGTTTTTAGTATATCATATTATTCCTATTGAACTTGGTCAGAATTGTCAATTAATTTATTAATATATCAGTTCAGTTCAGTTGCTCAGTCATGTCAGACTCTTTGTGACCCTATGGACTACAGTATACCAGGCCTCCCTGTCCATCACCAGCTCCCAGAGTCTACTCAGACTCATGTTCCATTGAGTTGGTGATGCCACCCAACCATCTCATCCTTTGTCGTCATGAAATATAATACCTATTCTTAGTTATTTATGGAACTGTTCTGAGGATTATAAAAAATGTAAATCTAAGTGTTTCATAGCTGTAGAATCTCTACATTAGAATTATTATTTTCTGTTTTATTAAAATAATTCATACAATTTGGTAAGTCAAATAAAATTATTGCTAGCATATTTTAACATACTTCCATAATTAGAAAATTTTTTCATACATTGGGTAGGCTATACAAAAATTATTCCTTCTTAATATTAAATAATATATTATTTATTATTGTACATATTTCAGTCAAATAAGTTTATAATCCACAGGCAACATTATAGATGATAAGAATGTAGATGTAAGTATTACAGAATTCTCCATAGTTCTCATAACTCACTTGCAAAAACTGATATGTAAAACTTAGTGTGAAAGTTAATCACTAACCAACTGGCTGGTAAAAGAACAAAGTTGGATTCTTATACCATTTACAAAAGTTTGCTTAAAGACCTAAATGTCAGAGCTAAAACCTATAAAATGTTGGAATAAATTTTTGTGACTTCAGATTGTCAATGGGTTCTTCGCTATGGCAAAAAAACCACAGGCAATGAAACATAAATAAGTAAGGTGGAGTTTGTAAAAATTAAAAACTCTGTGTTTCAAAGGACACTATCAAGAAAGTTAAAAAAAAAAAAAAACAGTCCACAGAAGGGGAGAAAATATTTGCAAATCTTATATCTGATATGAGTCTACTATCCAGGATATAGAAAGTATTTTTACAATTCAAAAACAAAAGGGCACACACTTGACTTAAACAGTAGGTAAAAGATTTTAACAAATATTTTATTTTTAAAAATGTATACAAAAAGCCAACAACCACATGAAAAGATACTAAATATCATTAGTCACTGCTGCTGCTGCTGCTGCTAAGTCGCTTCACTTGTGTCCGACCCTATGTGACCCCATAGACAGCAGCCCACCAGGCTCCTCTGTCCCTGGGATTCTCCAGGCAAGAACACTGGAGTGGGTTGCCATTTCCTTCTCCAATGCATGACAGTGAAAAGTGAAAGTGAAGTCACTCAGTCGTGTCTGACTCTTTGCGACCCCATGGACTGCAGCCTACCAGGCTCCTCCATCCAAGGGGTTTTCTGAGCAAGAGTACTGGAGTGGGGTGCCATTGCCTTCTCCTCATTAGTCACTAGGGAATCACAAATCAAAATTACAAGACACTAGGATGAGTAGGATAATAATTTTTTTAATGATAATAACAAGTATTTTCAAGGATGTGGAGAAATTGGAATGCTTGAACATTGTTGTTAGGAATGTAAAATAATGTAGCTGCTATGGAAAACATTTGGTGGTTCCTCAAAAATTTAAACATAGATTTACCTTTGACCCAACAGTTCCATTTTTAGTTGTATAACCAAAATAACTGAAATCAGATGTTCAAAGAAAACTTACTCCGTAATTTTCATGACAGCAATATCAACAATAGTGAAAAGCTCCACCAACAGATGAATGAACAAAATGTAGTATGTAAATACAATGGAATATTATTCAGCCATTGAAAAGAATTATGTACTCATATGTGCTACAATACAGATAAACCTTAAAAACCTTATGCTGTGAAAATAATCCAGGGACAAAAGACTACATATTATATGATTCAATTTATATGAAATGACCAGGATAGTTAAATCTTTAGCGATATCAGATAGACAAGTGATTATTTTACTCCTGGGGGAACAAGGGGTTAAGGGGATGATAGCTTAAGAATAGAGTGTCTTTTTGGTCATGAAAATTATCTAGAATTGACTTATAGTACATATGATATTCATCATATTTATATTTTTCTTAAATTACAGCATTCCATATGATACTTTATAGAATTTTAGCTAAAGTTAAAAATATTCTCAAAATTATTATTATTATTATTTTTAATTCAGAAAGTTGGAGCTCCAGCATTTTCAAGAATTAATGAAATCTAAATTTATTTTTTATAATTGATGCAATATTTTAGTACTCTGATTTTCTCACTTATAATTTTATATAAAATTGTTATGAGGTTACACAATATTCAGTTAACAGTAAAAAATGGCTGTAGGCACTATTTCAGATAAGCATGGTAATAACAAAAGGCAGTAAACATACTGTGAACTCTAATTACAACTAGCTGTCTTTTCCTCAGTGTGGATACAGAAAAGTTATTGATATGCATTTACATTTGCACAAGTGTCCTTGTGGAATGTTTAGACAACTCACATACAACATACATACTAGGTCTCAAAAGAATTGGAATGAACCTGTGCCTCTGAAGGAGGTACTGATGCCGTTTCCACTTTGAACAATAATGCTATTTTTATATTTATACTACTCTAGAACAAAGAAACTATTTGCTTCTTTCATTACCTATTTACATTTTATAATAAAGAAAATTAATAACGTAAAATATGGTCCCTCTTATATGTTAGTCTCTTCATAGATTACACATATTTATCTTTAAAAGTTACTTGACCTTTATTCTGTTCCAGAGTTTATGTAACCTTCAGGGAGGGTATATAAAAGTAGAGATAGTAATACAAAAGGAGTTCCAGTAACTCTCAAGATAATATTATAGATGGAAAGAAAAATACTGATGCTCTCTGAGAGCTTACTTACATTATTTCACAGGCTTTTAAAATTGCTTAGGAAACAGACTCATCTGCTCGTGTGCTTGAGGCCTAGTATCCTAGAATTTCATAAAAATCTCCACAGAATAAGTTGAGATGGCAGTCTTACCAACAAAAGGTTCTTGTTGCTAATTTCTACTGTGACACAAACACATTTAGAAAAACCTCAAAATTTGCTTCCATTATTTCATAGTACATTTCAAAGCCAAAATTTACTTATATCTGAAAATTCCTAAGTATAATGAAGAAAAGAGGAGTGGTATACATTGTGTTTCTGTTGTTTATCCTGGCAGCATTATTTAACTGGTAAATTAAAATTAAAATTATTTCAGAGATCAGAGTGATATTTTTATCCCATTGTCTACTCTACTTCCTCTAACTCATAAAAGTAGCAGCAAGAAAATAAAGTAAAACAAGACCACAACTCCAATCAGAGTCAATGAATGATATTCTGCCAGATACTGGGAAATGTTGCTCAAACAAAGAACAAATCTGCAAGGTGACCAACAGGCCCCTCTCACCCCAGCTGGAAGCAGTTCTTCTAATATTAAGACTGACAGTTAGGAAAGAATATCTCTATTGATTCTTTGATTAAAATGGAGAGGACTGAGGTTGAGTGGCCTGAGGCAGAAGTGAGAGTTTTCCCCCTAGTTACCCAGTGTGACAATTCAGAACAGCAGTGCAAGTGGAGCTGAAAAATTAAATTGTGCTGTCAAGACATTTATTTTTCTATAATCTAGCCCTTCAGCCAAAGGAAGTTGCCAGGAGTAAATGTCATAGAAAAAGGCCAGGAAGGCAGTGAACATGATGAAGAGAAACTTTGAACTAAAGCACTTAGCCATGAGCCATGCTGACACCCTGAATGCCAAAAGCTTTGGAAGAGACTTTCTCCCTGGGCAAAGAAAATGATAGATTTGGTAAGAGGCACCAAGCTAATGTCGACACAACAGATTACTGGAGCTCTGCCTCCCTCCTTTCCCCAAAACTGCTTTTCTCAAACATATACCCAGCACCATTCAAAAGTGAATACAAATATGAAAGAAATCAAGAGATAAGCTGTGCTTAAAATTTGGCGCTTTTTTTCTCCTGAAAAGATGAAAACGATGAACAAAAGCACATGAAGTACATATATCACAAGAGGAATTTCCTAAGAGTACCAAGGAAAAGTGTAAGATAGTCATAGAATCAAAGGAGTTGGCAACAGTATGATATTTCCAGAAACGGGCTCAAAGAAGAAAGAAGCTATAAGTTACAGAGGGAGATAAATAGCACAATGGCAGAAATCTGGAAAACAATAGAAAAAATAAAAATGAAAACACTGTCAAAATGAAAGTTACATCAGAAGTAGCAAAAAATATTGGGGCATAAATGATAAAGTGAAATGAAACATAAATGGATTAATTTCCTAATTTTCTCAAATAAGTATTCAATAATATGAAAAGAGGAGAATACGTGTATCAAATAATCATTCCAACATTAAGTGTTTTTCACAATATTTTTCTTAGTAAAGCTAATGAATTCCTTAGCTTCTATTTTTATACTGTTTTTTTTTTTTTGAAGTCGCTCAGTCGTGCCCGACTCTTTACGACCCCATGGACAGTAGCCTGCACCAAGCTCCTCCGTCCATGGGATTTTCCAGGCAAGAGTACTGGAGTGGGTTGCCATTTCCTTCTCCAAGGAATCTTCCCAACCCAGGGATAGAGCCCAGGTCTCCCACATTGTTAGGTAGACGCTTTACCATCTGAGCCACCAGGGATGAAAAATAACATGTGAGGACTTCAAGTTTCTTACATGTTAAGACCTTGGAAATAACTGATTCCATCTTTACAATACGAAACAAATGGACACATTATAAATCAATGGTTTTTCCTGGACCCTTTGTGAACCAGTATTCTTCACAAAGAACCTCTTTCCCAGAGCACTGTTCAGGTGATGTAATTCCTTTCCTCCAGCTCCTCCAGCCCTCCTTGGTGACCTAAGAGGGGAAGAATTGTCCTAAGTGGTGGACCAGGCTTCAAGGAAGTTGACCTGAAGCTGCAGCCACAGTCGTGCAGGGAGAAAATTATTATACCAGTGAAGGAAAGTCTGAAACACTTGTGAAGGCCACAGCCCCAGTATGCAGGTCTCCCTAAAGACTTAACTGAAAAATCACAGAATGCCCCCCCTCCCTCTGCTACTCTTCTAAGGAAGCTCCAGGATAATCACATTGGACAGCAGCCTCGCAATTGTAAGAGCGGTAGGGTACAAGAGATATTCTAGAAGCTGTACCAGAGGAAGGAAGCCCTAGAGCCAAAAGGGGAGGAAAAGCACAAGATCACTAGAGGAATTTTAAGCCTCAGCCTAAAGCTAATATAAACATTAAATAAGCCCTGCTCTTCTTAGTTACATAAATTGTCATGCTAAAGGCCTATTTTCCTTAGTTCGGATTCTGCAATACAACGTGCCTCTTGACTTTCAACAAGTATTACAAACCTTGCCGAAAGGCAAGAAAAAACACAGTCTGAAAAACAGACTTAACAAATAACAATGAACAGGAAGGAAATGTTAATATCTTTTTAAAACGAAAGATCATTGTAATAAATGCCAGATTAATACTGATCCTAACATACATATAAGTCATTTCTTTCCATGGTAGGGAAAGAAAGAAGGAATTACGTGGTAAAAATAGGGGCATGTGTTCCTTTTCCATCACTCCCAGTGAGACAGTGGGCATGTTGTGGGGAGTTTCCATTTGGGGGTCCATGGAGGAAAAATAAAGAGATGCAGCCAGTGTGGAATCTTCTTCCCTACAGTTATCTTCTAGCTAAAATTCTTCATATCTGTTTAATTGGTGTTCTCTTTGAAAAAGCAGGTTTGTGAACTGTCAAACTCTAGAACAGTAAGGTTACCTTTTTTTAAAAAAATTGCCTTTTATAAAACACTCTATTCAAATTGAATTTACTAATTTCAAAAATTCTATAAATCTTTTTTATCCATCAGGTACTTATAATTTTAAAAAAGCAAATATTAGATCACATGAAACTCAGTATTATTTTAGTTGTATATTTAAGGGTCTTTAAAAACTGAAAGAATAATTATAAATAATATTAATGTATATATTATAAAACTCACACAAAATCCCATATCCTAACTACAAAAATAATTTTTATTTTACAGATATCTCTTAGCCTTTTAGTGTAAATCAATTTATAAAGTTGGAATTGTAGAGTCCACATCACTTGGTTATCTTCTATTTTAACTAATATATAATTTTCAAAACATATGATCTTCATTGTTAAATTTCAATATGATTTATTAATTAGAGGAAAGATTCAAAGATGGAACTTTATTGCTCAGGGAAAGGAACATGGCTTAAGTTTGGATGTACCTAACCTATTACTTACACTTTTCATAAGTGGAATTAATATAGTAAATTCAGAACAAACTACTCCAGGTCAGCCAAACTTTAGAGAATACACATAGAAATCTGAATTGTTGTCATATGTTTAACTGCCAAAGTGAAGGAATCCAAGTACATATCAGACCTAACACACTATATGAAAAATCAGAATCAAGGCAAAACAGGAATACTCCGCACTGGATTACCTTGGTAAAGAGTGCCACCTCAAAGTTATGGCATTCTTTTTATGATGAGAAAGAAAACACATACAAATTAATTAAGTAATAACTAGAGGGAGAGTCCAGTAGGAAGAGAAAATCTTGGAACTAATGTGGGAGGGGCTTTGCCTCAGACAAGAAGTAACTTCTAAAAGAGCGAATTTTCAGAAATACATTCAAAGGTTCACTTGAGCTGAGTTTTCCTGACTTGTTGCATTTTCTTCTCATTCTGGGAAAATATTTGTAGACAGTGACATATGTCAATATATTTCCCAATTTTCCCTTCTCTGCTCATCAGCATCCCTGCCTAAAAGAAGAGAAATCTGAAGCTAGCTGTGTTTGTATCAAGCATGAAACTGTGTTTAAAAGGCTCTCCTAGCAGAAGGAGACAGAGAGACAGTTTTTATCCCTACAAGTGCCATTTGAGTATTTTTATATCTTGTAATTATTTTGTTCATGATCCTGTTTCCTCCTCCTTCTGAAACATGTAGGGAAAAAATATGTGTGTGTGAGTGTGTGTGTACGTACTGTTTTAAAATTCTTTTCTATTAATGATATTATCTGTGAAATTTCTTCATCTATTTCTATTGGTTGATTTTTCTCTTTGTTATATATCTTTTAGGCCTGCTTCTTTGTATCCCAATAAATTTTCATCGAATGCAGACATTGTGAATTTTAGATTATTACTTTTCTTATTTATTATTGTTAGTATCCCCATAAAATTTTTAGATAATTCTTGAGAGGTACCTAAATTATTTGTAAAAAAAATATTTAGTCCTCATAAGCAATCTCCAGGAGATACTGAAGAATAGGGAAGCATGGTGTGCTGCAGTTCCTGGGGTTGCAAAAAGTCAGACACAACTGAATGACTAAACAACAAATAAGGTCAAAAGCAGCCTTTATTGTAGAAATAAGAAATTCCACCTCACTTAAGATAATACCCTCTGAAAACTAATCTTCTGTGTCAGGATTACTTTCCACTCTGGCTAATGAGCCTTTTGCAAGCTCAAGAATTGTTCCATCTGCTTCTTTCCAGTGGTTCTTTCCCTGGCTTTCATAGATTCCTTACCCACACGTGCTTGTGCTGGTCAGTGCTTCTCTAGACTTGAGAAGGGCCCTCTTCAGACCTGTGGCTTTCTCTTCAGATGCTTGGCAACTCTTCTCTCTGGCATCCTGACTTATGAATTCTAGCCATCTTTACTCGTCAAATTCTGAATGCTGTTGCTACTTCTCAGCAATACTGCCAGGCTCTTTGGTTTCACACTTTCTGCTCTGAAGCACAAGTGGTAAACTAGGAAAATAATTTGACTCAGTTTTCATTTTTTTCCCTTTCTCTTAAGGATCACTGTCCTGTACCACCTATTAGTCAAATAGTATATATATATATATATTTTTTTTAATTGTCTAAGTTAAAAAAAAATTAAGTGGGGTGGCAAAACGAGTCCCAGTTATTGTATCACGGTAACAATGTTATTCATTATATATTTTTTGTACACTTACCCAAACATACGTATATGATAGGATAAAGCAAACAGCAATGGAGTTAAAATCCAAGATTTTCATTATTAAGAGAAAAGAGATGCAAATAGAAAATTAAACAAGCTAAGATAAAACTCTGTAATTCTGAACTTGAATTTAACATAAGACCTGATTCTTTTTTCCATGCTTCAGGAGACTGGTTAGATTTTAAGGACTGCTGTGGCAACTCTTTCAATTGCTCAGACCAAAACCCTGTAGTAGTCCTCTCCTCTCTCTCCCATATTCCATGCAGCAACTCTGCAGAGCCAAGTAACTGAAAAGAGTCACACACACAATAAAAGAAAATATAAGCAAATATTAGAAAGATCTAGGACTTTTAGGCATAATTCCCAGGAAACATTATTGATCACACAGGACACACTTTGTCTTAAGATTGTAAAACATTAAGATCCCTTTTAGAGGTTTATTTTCTACCTTTCAGTGCTACACTATCAAGTCAATGAAGGCAAGAATCTTCCTCTATTATAATTGCTGATATATTTCAAGCACTGAAATATGCTTGGCATATAGTAGCTTTACAGTAAATATTTATTGAATGAAAAGAATAAAATATGAAGACGTGTATGTCAGGGTGTAGTACAAATTAAATTGTATAATTAGTAGTACAAGTAACTACATATTGTGTAAACAGATATTGTGAAACTAGAAATGGAGATAAAGAGATTCAAGAAAAGACTATGTCTTAATGAATATATGAAATGCTGATGCCATGGGGTATGGTCTTTGTTGCACAAGTAATGGAAGATTTGCTAATTTTTTTTAAAGGGAGTGCAAGGTCTGAGATGCATGTTGGTGGCTATTCAGGGAGAGACTTGAGGAAATTAAGAATGATCACAAGGTCATTACAAGAGTTATGTTAAAGATGATGAGTGTCCAACTTAGGGAAATGGGGATGAGGAGGAGAGGGAGACATAGGACATTATAAACCATAAGCCATTTTTAGGAGGACATGGTTCTTGACTGGATAGAAAGAATGAGGGAGAGAAAACATTTAAAGTGACAGTGAAGTTTTTTGATTTGGCATTGAGAGGATAGTAACTTCATTAATGAGATAATTGAATATAACTCACCAAGACTGCTGCTGCTGCTGCTAAGTCACTTCAGTCGTGTCCAACTCCGTGTGACCCCATAGGCGGCAACCCACCAGGCTCCCCTGTCCCTGGGAATCTTCAGGCAAGAATACTGGAGTGGGTTGCCATTTCCTTCTACAATGCATGCATGCATGCTAAGTCGCTTCAGTCATGTCCAACTCTTTGCGACGCTATGGACAGCAGCCCACCAGGCTCCTCTGTCCACGGGAGTCTCTAGGTAAGAATACTGGAATGGGTTGCGATTTCCTTCACCAAGATTACTTATTGTAATTAAATGTGCGACCTTCTATGTAATTCATATTTGAGACAACTCCATGAAAGCCCAGTGTATGACTCATGGGACAAATTGCAGTCATTCTACTCCATCCCATTCCCATGGTGTTTTTATTCACAAAGACATCTGTTCTATAAGATTCACTTTCCCATAGTTCTAGACAAGTGCATGTTAATAGAAACTAATACATTTTGCCTTACACTTTCAATTACTTATAACATCAAAAGGACAAAAATTAGTATAAGAACAGATTCTACATACATTCCAATAAGATTCCTTAAATACAACAACAACAACAAAAATACCAAGGGGAATAGCTGTAAGAATTTAGAGTTAGCATTTCAAGGACAGGTTCTTTATGAAAGCCTAAATTGAAGCAGTTTAAAAAAGCCAACAGGAAAAAGTCAACAAAAGTGAAGAACCAAAAAATAGTATGATGGTGAGAAAATGTGTGTGTCTATTCCCTCGGACAAGATTAAACTAGAGATCTGAAAATTGAATGGAGTAGTTCAATGTGAAATATCTCAATTTGTCTACAATCCTGAGACACCTATATACTATCAATCACACCTGCTGTAAACTAGAGGATGTCCAAAGGATCAAGTTAAAATTAGGAAAGAAGATATTTTATTTTTCTATCATGCTATATTTGAAGCTGGTATTAAAACGTGATTATTTCACATACTTAAGATTGTATTGGATACAGCTAATGGTTACACTAAGGAGGACCTATAAAAATGCTCCAGGTGCCTCATTTAGCCAGGAACGTGGCACAGGGGAAGCATTTCAGCCCTGTTGTCCTGGCCTACCATGCCTCAGCATCACCAGTTAACATCCTTTCCCCTTTCTACACCTGCTTAAATTTAATTTAGGATTGATTTCTACTCCCAGCAAAATGAAAGAAACTCAGGCCACCTACAATACTCTGCACAAAATCACAATGCAAACTAAAGAAAGTTACAGAACAACTTGACATTTAAAGAAAAAGATATGTCATGATAACGTGACTGCCTAGGAAGCAGATGACTATTTAGTGACTTACATGATTAGGGAGTTTCATAAACATAGCATCATTTTTCATCATTAAATACCTGTTGATTTCATGACAATTATGAAGGAGGCTTTTGTTATTTATTTGTATTTGTAATAAGTACTTTATTTTCAAGAAATACTTTTTCTCTTTAGAGAAAATCAATCCTTCCTGTTGATTCTGTTAAAATAACCAATATATTGCTGATATCAAAATTTTGGTGCATGACATACATAATAAAGCACACAAATTTTAGGTATACAAATTTGTGTGTGTGTGTGTAAACAACATTCAAATCAAGATATAGGTTATTTACAGAGGTTACTCTATGGCTCTTCCAAGTCAGTACCTCTCTCCCATGAAGTAGCCAGTGTTCTTAATGCTACCACCACAAAGTATTTTTGCCTGTTACTGAATTTCATATAAATGAACTCAGATACTATGTGTTTTTTTATGTCTACCTGCTTTTGGATGGCTCTATGTATGTGAGATTTATACATGTTTAGATCAATGTATAATTTATTATCATACTCCACTGACAATTTGCTTAGTCTGTTTATTCTAAAAGCTACACAACATTGTTGAAAGAAATTAAATAAGATCCAAATAAATGGAAAAACATGTCATGCTTATGAATTGGAGTATTTAATGCTTTTAAGATGGGAAAGCTCCCTGAATTTATCTACAGATTCAATGGACTCTTTATTAGAATCTCAACTTACTTAATTTTAGGAGTTAAAAAGCTGATTCTAAAATTTCTAAACAATTTCAAGGGATTTGATATAACAACAATAACAGCAGAAATCTTGAAAAAGAACAAAGTAGGAAGATTCACATTTCCCAATTTCACAACTTGCTAGAAAACAATAGTAATAGCAAAGTGATACTGACATAAAGATGGAAATTTAGATCAATGTAATAAAACTAAGAATCCAGAAGTAAAATCAAGTGTCTATGTCCAACTGATTTCAACAAGAAGGTCAGGAGTATTCAGTGGAAAAGAAATAGTCTTTTCAACAAATGGTGCTATGACAATTTGATATCACATCAAAAAAAAGAAGTAAGATGCTTCCCTTACATGATATACAATAATTAACTCAAAACTGATGGAAAATCAATGAGAAACCAAAAAACTAGCAAACCAATGGAAATGTAATTAACATACACACTACTGGAAAATATTAATATCTAGTGTATATAAATAATTCCTAAAAATCAGTAAGCAAAATATAAAAAGCCAGACAAAAGATTTGAGATGCCACACTATTTTGTAAATTCCTTAAATTATAGTTCATTTTTACATATTGGTTGATCAACTAAGCCATGCAACTTTAAGTATTTAGAGCCTTATTCTTTACAAATAATGAGATACACACACACATACATACAAAGACAGTATAGAGAGAGATAGTTGAGTATATGTATGAAAAACTTAGGACCAAGATACTGTTATTCTGGTGAGTTGAATTGATACAGATAAAAACCTATTTACTTTAAATATTTACTATGGTTACCCCTTCCAGGTCTTATTTTCATTATTAAGGTTTTGTTAGAAAACAACTATAGCAGACATTTTGTAACATTTAAAAGTAAATTTAACTATCTGAAGAATAACTAGACACGATCTATAACCATTTAAAATATTTATAACTATTGACTCAGCAATTTTACTTCTAGAGATTTATTCAACAGATTCACTCATATATTATTGATAGATAAATAAAGGTAGATAAATATATGCATTATTTTGGCATGGTTCATAAGCATGACAAATTTTTGTGACTTTGTTTTTTAATTTTAGACTGGTTAAATGAATTTTTGTGTATGCAAATAATATAATAATATTCTTAGTTTAATTGACCTATATAACTCAATATAGGAAAATACCCACTTTTATTATGTAGTAAGCCTATATGCAGGTCAGGAAGCAACAGTTAGAACTGGACATGGAACAACAGACTGGTTCCAAATAGGAAAAGGAGTATGTCAAGGCTGTATATTGTCACACTGCTTATTTAACTTATATGAAGAGTACATCATGAGAAATGCTGGGCTGGAAAAAGCACAGGCTGGAATCAAGATTGCCGGGAGAAATGTCAATAACGTCAGATATGCAGATGACACCACCCTTATGGCAGAAAGTGAAGAGGAACTAAAAAGCCTCTTGATGAAAGTGAAGAGAAAAGTGAAAAAGTTGGCTTAAAGCTCAACATTAGAAAATGAAGATCATGGCATCTGGTCCTATCACTTCATGGGAAATAGACGGGGAAGCAGTGGAAACAGTGTCAAACTTTATTTTTCTGGGCTCCAACATCACAACAGATGGTGATTGCAGCCATGAAATTAAAAGACACTTACTCCTTGGAAGGAAAGTTATGACCAACCTAGATAGCATATTGAAAAGCAGAGATATTACTTTGCCAACGAAGGTCCATCTAGTCAAGGCTATGGTTTTTCCACATGGTTTTCCATGACCATACATATGGTCATGTATGGATGTGAGAGTTGGACTGTGAAGAAAGCTGAGTGCAGAAGAATTGTTGCTTTTGAACTGTGGTGTTGGAGAAGACTCTTGAGAGTCCCCTGGACTGCAAGGAGATCCAACCAGTACATCCTAAAGGAGATCAGTCCTGGGTGTTCATTGGAAGGACTGATGCTAAAGCTGAAACTCCAATACTTTTGGCCATCTCATGAGTTTACTCATTGGAAAAGACTTTGATGCTGGGAGGTATTGGGGGCAGGAGGAGAAGGGGATGACAGAGGATGAGATGGCTTGATGGCATCACTGACTCGATGGACATGAGTTTGAATGAACTCTAGGAGTTGGTGATGGACAGGGAGGCCTGGCGTGCTGCAGTTCATGAGGTGGCAAAGAGTCAGACACAACTGAGTGACTTAACTGAACTGAAGAGTTAATCAAGTTGCAAAACAAAATACAGAATATCACATATTCTAAACAGAAACAAAAAAAGAAAACATCTGAAAGGATATACATTAATGTGAATTCACTATGATTTCTTCCAGGGAATGAAGTTTGGAAGAACAGAAATTGGAAAAATTAGTAACCTTTATTATGATTTAGTTTCTTGCTGTAAATATATTAATTTTACAATTAAAATACCTAACAGAGATTAGAACAGAGTAAATAGGCAAGAATTTGCCAAGCCTTTTCAAATTGTATTGTACATTGCCCAAAACATAAACCTATCTTTGAGACTACATTCTGTGCTCAAGTTGTCAAGAGTGAGTAATATTTGTAATTTCAAGTGACACAATATGGATAAGAGACAGATGAAGTTAATGTAATGTTCAAATTTAGGCAATGATCTCAAAGTATCCTCCACTGATCTGTTAAAAAAATAAAGAAAAGTACTGGAAATGAACAATGAATTTGACTGATTTGAAAGTGCCTCATTTCTTTTCCTCTGGTGAGCTTGTGATAGAGATGCCCAATGACTGGTGAGATACCCAGAATGCAGAGAATGTAAAAGCTATAAGCTGTTAGCACACTGGACAGTTGAGAGCTGATAATTCTTTGAATATGAAAATTACAAAATAAATGCTAAAAGTCATATTTAATATCTCACTGTTTGTCTCAGCTGATCAGTTTCGCTGGAGTTGATTCACAGTAACTGTTATATTTGTATGATTCTAAACCATTATATTCAGAAAATTTGCCAGATTTTACACATATATCCTACTTCACAATTTTTTAAAAGCTTATAATGAACGTTTTCTTCTTCTTTCTCTCTTTCTCTTTTTTAATGGAATTTCTCACAAGGAGTGCCTCACAATTTTTCAGAGCTGTTGATGTAAATATTATTTGGAAGAAAATACTATTTTTAAATGGCTAGAAAACTGTTCATATTGTAAAAGATATGTTCATGGCTTTACTGAAACCTGCCCTAGCAATCTTTAAGTAATAGAAGGCACCATGGAAGCTTACTCCAACATCTACCTGAAGGAGCCTAGCCATTCTCTAGAGGTGCCAAAAGATCACAGCACCCAAAACTCTTTAGAGCTGCCTGCCCATTACTCAAATATCCCCTAGAGGGATGATAACCGCATCATAGATTACAGCTTAACTCTATTTTCCACAACATGATAGTTTATAAAATTACCATCTAAGCTATAGCATTTCTATTTGATTTATGCCCAGCCTGAGGCAGGAAACCTACTTTCTTCCAGGAGGAAATTATGCTCTCTTGAGTGGAAAGAGTAGATGACAACCATAAAATAACTTAGATTCCCTCCCCCTCCTCCAGTTAGCTACATTCTTTATTTTTCACAAAACTGAGAAGAACTAGGAGATTACTAATGCTTCTGGCTTGGGTAAATAAGAAAGGTTTAGACTCTGATTTGATTTGTTGCATACATATGCTTCTAAAGTTTATACTCTCGCCAGTATTTGTCCAGAAATTAGTTAAATTTAGAGTTAGAGAAGGAATTAATAAATTATAACTTTATTATGTATTCCATTTTATGCCCCTATCCGTTTTTATGAAACACTTAATCATTTTTTGATGTGTACAACTTAGTGAATAATGATGCTTAAAACTGACCTCAGCAGGTCACAGGTTAATTCAGTTTCCATTTACTCATATGTAAGAAATTTTCCCAGAAAAAAAAAAAAATAAGAAGGATGAGAAAAAACTATTTTAAAAAGTAAATCAATGCATGTTATGGGAACACAAGTGGAACATTTATTTCAACCGATTAAATAAAAATTATATATTTTGATAGTAGAGCATTAGAAAAGTGATGATGAATAATGGTATAAATTAAACAAGACCTGAGAATACAAATTACCTTATTTTTTAGTAGCCAATCCAGCCTTGAAATGATGATCTAATGAAACAGTGAAATCTTTTTGATAATCTTAAGTTTGTTGTTAAAAGCCTAATCATGTTGTAAAAGTCTAATTCAGTAGATGGAAGTCTAATTCAGTGGATATTTTCCTATTTAAAGCCAGCCAAACACAGAGTTTGTTTTCTCTAAGCTCCCATGGCAAGCTTCTCTGTCCTTGGACTTTTCCAGGAAAGAATACTGCAGTAGGTTGCCATTTCCTTCTCCAAGGGAACTTTCTGACCCAGGGATTGAACCTTGGTCTCCTGTAACGCAGGCGGTCTCCCGCATTGCAGGCAGATTCTTTACTGACTGAGCCCCTGCATAGGTATCGACAGTTGTTTTCAAGAAGAATATGAGATTTTCATGTGAAGTACCTCAATAAAGCGGTAGTTACCTCTCAAGTTTCTGAGAAACTATAGTCTATATTTTTGCATCTTCTAGTTTTGGCTATGAAGACTACAGAGTTTGCAACAGGTACAGAAAAAAAGGCAACTCAGGCTTCCATTTGGATAAATGGACTGAGGCCTTCACAATGGCACTCATGATGGTTCTTTCAATGGGAAAAGCATCCTGTCTTAGAGCCCAGGTTCTGCAACCACACTTGTCACACTGAAACTCCTGATTGAAAGTTGTTGTTTTTTTCTTTTACATTAAAATGGTTATACACTATGTCCAAGTGGGATTTATTCCTGGAATGTAAGAATGGGTCAACAGACAAAAATTAATCAATGTGATGTTCACTTTAATAGAATGCAGGAAAGAAAACATAATCATCTCGATTGATGCAATAAAAGATTTTGACAAAATTTCACATCTTTTCACTATAAAAACACTTAATGAACTAGAAACAGAAGGAAACTAACTCACTATGATAAAGACTATATATGAAAAACCCACAGCTAACAACATATTCAATGGTAAAAGCTTTTCCTCTAGAATTAGAAGCAATGCCCACTTTTGCCACTTCTAGTCAATATTATATTAGAGGTTCTAGATGACATAATGGTAAGACAAATCTAACCAGTTCAGTCCAAAATGTCCTAAACCTTCTGAGTGTTTTTCTTGTTGCCAAAACTGACCAGACTTTTGAGGGAATTCAGTTCAGTTCAGTTCAGTTCAGTCACTCAGTTGTATCAGACTCTTTGTGACCCTAATGGACTGCAGCACACCAGGCCTCCCTGGCCAGCACCAACTCCTGGAGCTTACTCAAACTCATGTCCACTGAGTCCGTGATGCCATCCAATGATCTCATCTTCTGTCATCCCCTTGTTTTCCCACCTCCAATCTTTCCCAGTATCAGGGTCTTTCCAAATGAGTCAGCACTTTGCATCAGATGGCCAATGGCCAAAGTATTGGAGTTTCAGCTTCAACATCAGTCCTTCCAATGAGCACTCAGACTGATTTCCTTTAGCATGAACTGGTTTGATCTCCTTGCAGTCCAAGGGAATCTCAAGAGTCTTTTCTAACACCACAGCTCAAAAGCATCAATTCTTTGGCACTCAGCTTTCTTTATAGTCGAACTCTCACATCCATACATGACTACTGGAAAAACCATAGCCTTGACTAGACAGACCTTTGTTGCCAAAGTAATGTCTCTGCTTTTTAATATGCTGTCTAGATTGGTCATAATTTTTTTTTTCCAAGGAGTAAGTGTCTTTTATTTCACGGCTGCAGTCACCATCTGCAGTGATTTTGGAGCCAAAAAAATAAATAAATAAAGTCTGACACTGTTTCCAATGTTTCCCCATCTATTTCCCATGAAGTGATGGGACCAGATGCCATGATCTTTGTTTGCTGAATGTTGAGCTTTAAACCAACTTTTTCACTCTCCTCTTCACTTTTGTCAAGAGGCTTTTTAGCTCCTCTTCACTTTCTGCCATAAGGGTGGTGTCATCTGCATATCTGAGGTTCTTGATATTTCTCCCGGCAATCTTGATTAAAGCTTGTGTTTCTTCCAGTCCAGCGTTTCTCATGATGTACTCTGCATATAAGTTAAATAAGCAGGGTGACAATATACAGCCTTGGTGTACTCCTTTTCCTATTTGGAACCAGTCTGCTGTTCCATGTCCAGTTCTAACTGTTTCTTCCTGACCTGCATACAGATTTCTCAAGAGGCAAGTCAGGTAGTCTGGTATTTCCATCTCTCAGAATTTTCCACAGTTTATTGTGAACCTCACAGTCAAAGGCTTTGGCATAGTCAATAAAGCAGAAATAGATGTTTTTCTGGAACTCTTGCTTTTTTCGCTGATCCAAGGGATGTTGGCAATTTGATCTCTGGTTCCTCTGCCTTTTCTAAAACCAGCTTGCACATCTAAAACTCCATGGTTCACATATTGTTGAAACCTGGCTTGGAGAATTTTGAGCATTACTTTACTAGCGTGTGAGATGAGTGCAGTTGTGTGTTAGTTTGAGCATTCTTTGGCATAGCCCCTCTTAGAGATTGGAATGAAACTGACAATTTCCAGTCCTGTGGCCGCTGCTGAGTTTTCCAAATTTGCTGGCATATTGAGTGTGGCACTTTCACAGCATCATCTTTCAGGATTTGAAATAGCTCAACTGGAATTCCATCACCTCCACTAGGTTTGTTCATCGTGATACTTTCTAGGGCCCACTTGACTTCACATTCCAGGATGTCTGGCTCTAGGTGAGTGATCACACCATTGTGATTATCTGAGGGAATTAGACAGATATTTTCTTATCTTGTAAGCTCAGTCCCTAGTAAATGCTAAGAAAATATTCTGATTGGGAAGGAATTAGCTAAATTGGACAGGAATTGCATAGAAACTCACCACTGGGAATTGGGAAAAATGTGATCCCAAGGAAGGAATCTCAGCTATAATTGTGAGAAGAATGAAATATGTTACAGATTTAGAATTATTATTAGACACATGAATGTTGTAGTAAATAGCATATACATATCATTCTAATGCACCTGTTTTTCTTCTTCTTGAAAAAGTTATGTTGAGCCAAGAGTACTCTGGAAGATCTACTTGTGTTCTTTTCTCAAGAAAATGTATCCCCGCTTTGTTCTGTTCTAGTTATAGTTTTAGGACTTCCCTGATAGCTCAGCTGGTAAAGAATCTGCCTGCAATACAGGAGACCCCAGTTCAATTTCTGGGTCAGGAAGATCCCTTGGAGAAGGGATAGGCTACCCACCCCAGTATTCTTGGCCTTCCCTTGTGGATCAGCTGGTAAAGAATCTGCCTGCCATGCAAGAGACCTGGGTTTGATCCCTGGGTTGGGAAGATCCCCTGGAGAAGGGAAAGGCTACCTACTCCAGTATTCTGGCCTGGATAATTCCATGGGTCACAAAGAGTCGGACACAACTGGGCAACTTAGAAAGAGTCGGACAACTTACAAAGAGTCAGACATGACTGGGCAAGTTACAGTTTTAAAGCAGAAATCCATCTCATTCTATTAATAGAAATCAAGATGGGTATGTTTGAGGTGTGTTTAGAATTTTATCATCATCCCTGGTTTTATTCTAAGTTGGAGTTTAACATTTCTTATTTCCTTCTAAAGAAAATGACTCATATTTTGAAAAAAAAAGGGAAAACTGGAAAAAGTTTTTTAAAAAACCTATAGTGTTGCATTTAAAAAAATAGAGCATCTAAAAGTACAATACTTAAAAAATAGTTACAAATAATTGACTTATTTTCATCTTTGGGGGAGAAACGAAAGTATAAGCATACTTTTAAAATGTAAAAGTTGGCAAAAGACATATAAAAGATCAAAATTCTATTTGGCATGCCTTATACATGACTTTAACAGCCTGTGCGGAGATATTTCAGCATAGGACAATGACATGTTGCAGGCAATTTTATTTCAATCATTCTAGCATAAAGAGATCAAAAACTGAGCAAAATAATTTTTTGGCAATAACCGATATCCTGAATAATCTGATTTAAAAATACAATTTAAAAATCTGAAATAGTACTTGCAAAATATGCAAACAGCCAGTGATTTATTGAAATATCTTTTACTTAGAGATGAACTATGTGACTGGAAATGTAGATACTGAATAAAGATATCAAAGGGGCTAAGTATTTTCATTCACATAGCATTTTATTGGCAATTTAGCTTTTAAAAAACAAATAGCAAATCAGCAAATCACTTTGGGGGGGTCAGATTTATCTGTGATGAAGCCCATGCAATCCTTTCCTTTCAATAATTCCAATTAAATCATACATTTAAATGAGGTTGGTAGAAACAGTGTAACTCTCAAACCTGGTATCACAAATCTATTCCTCCTTGATGGGGGTGTGAACTGTATGGAAATGTTTTGCTGTTGTAAAACCAGGTGGTTTAATTGAATATATAAACTGATGTAAACGAGATGGTATTTTGCTGATGCTATGCTTTTTAAAGCAAAGTTGAAATTATAGACTTGTAAACTAATAAAATAAGAGTGCAGAGCTGCTACTGT
Organism: Oryx dammah; assembly: GCF_014754425.2. Classification (NCBI taxonomy): domain Eukaryota; kingdom Metazoa; phylum Chordata; class Mammalia; order Artiodactyla; family Bovidae; genus Oryx; species Oryx dammah. Next base: position 22,865,761 of record NW_024070188.1, on the reverse strand, counting down.
ATTTCAATGTGATTTCAGTACAGACAGATTTTTTTGAAGATAGAGCATGGTTGTAGTTTTGTTTTGTTTTTTCCCCCCAAAAAGAAAAACACTAGAGAAGTTATCTCAGCAGTTTTAAAAAGTTTATATATTTCAGTTCAGTTCAGTCGTTCAGTCATGTCCAACTCTTTGAGACCCCATGAACTGCAGCACGCCAGGCATCCCTGTCCATCACCAACTCCCGGAGTTAACTCAGATTCACAGCCATCGAGTCGGTGATGCCATCTAGCCATCTCATCCTCTATCGTCCCCTTCTCCTCCTGCCCCCAATCCCTCCCAGCATCAGAGTCTTTTACAATGAGTCAACTCTTTGCATGAGGTGGCCAAAGTATTGGAGTTTCAGCTTTAGCATCATTCCTTCCAAAGAAATCCCAGGGCTGATCTCCTTTAGGATGGACTGGTTGGATCTCCTTGCAGTCCAAGAGACTCTCAAGAGTCTTCTCCAACACCACAGTTCAAAAGCATCAATTTTTCGGCACTCAGCTTTCTTCACAGTCCAACTCTCACATCCATACATGACCACAGGAAAAACCACAGCCTTGACTAGACGGACCTTTGTTGGCAAAGTAATGTCTCTGCTTTTGAATATGCTATCTAGGTTGGTCATAACGTTCCTTCCAAGGAGTAAGCGTCTTTTAATTTCATGGCTGCGGTCACCATCTGCAGTGATTTTGAGCCCCCCAAAATAAAGTCTGACACTGTTGCCACTGTTTCCCCATCTATTTAGGTCTACCTATATATAAGTTCTGTTTATATGATTGAGTTTTTGGCCTCAAATGTTTACTCGAGTAAAGAAAAAAGATTTGAAGAGAAAGGATTCTATCTTGTGTCTGGTGTAGTTGTTGAAAAGACCAATACTCTCTAGGCTAATGGGTTTTACTTAAAATGGCAAAAGCTCTTAACCCAAAAGAAAAGAAACCTATTAAGTCTTTCACAATGTAGATGAATAATATTTTACACAATTGTGCTTAGTCACTCACTCATGTCCAACTCTCTGAGACCTCATGGACTGAAGCCCACCAGGCTCTTCTGTCCATGGGAATTCTTCAGACAAGAATACTGGAGTGGGTTGCCATGCCCTCCTCCAGGGATCCCTTCCCAACCAAGGGATCAAACTCAGGTCTCCCACATTGCAAGCATTTATACAATTGGTATTTTCTAAAAGCAAATATCTTAAAGTTGATCATTTAAATTTTTTGAATATTATAACTTTTGATATGGCTATTTTTTTAGAGAAAAAGCTAACACAAAATAAATTTTATTTAAAGATGACAAAATGTTCTAAACATTTTTAAGCTGAAGTTGTTAGTCACTCAGTTGTGTCTGACTCTTTGTGACCCCCATGGACTGTAGGCTGCCAGGCTCCTCTGTCCATGGGATTCTCCAGGTAAGAATACTAGGTGGGTTGCCATTTTTTTTCCATTTAAGCTTAAGAAAGGGCTTTTAAAAAGTATTTATATAAATGAACTTACTTACAAAACAGAAAGAGACTCAGAGACAGAGAACAAGACTTATGGTTGCTGGGAAGAAGGATGGGGAGAAAGGATAGTTAGGGAGTTTGCGGTGGACATGCATACACTGCTGTATTTAAAATGGACTAACCAACGAGGACCAACAAGGACTTACTGTACGTGGAGTTCTTCTGCTCAGTGTTATACGGCAGCCTGGATGGGAAGAGAGTTTTGGGGAGAATGCATGCATGTATATGTATGGCTGAATCCTTTCCTTCACTGTTCACCTAAAGCTATCACAAAGTTGTTAATCGACGATTGTTATTCAGTCGCTCAGTAATATCCAACTCTTTGCGACCCCATGGACTACAGCATGCCAGGCTTCCCTGTCCTTCACCATCCTCCTGAGTTTGCTCAAACTTGTGTCCATTGAGTCTATGATGCCATCCAACCATCTCATCCTCTGTCACCCCCTTCTCTTCCTGCCTTCAATCCTTCCCAGCATCAGGGTCTTTTCCAATGGGTCAGTTCTTCGCATCAGGTGGCCAAAGTATCAGAGCTTCAGCTTCAGCATCATTCCTTCCAATGAATATTCAGGGCTTATTTCCTTTAGGACTGACTGGTTTGATCGTTAATCGACTATACACCAATACAAAATAAAAAGTTAAATAAAAATGAGTTAAAATGTATTTACAAAGCAAGTTAATTTCTATACTCAACAAAGGTTTCTCGGCCCAACACACTGGGACACCAGAGAGATCTGAATATCTGTACATCTGAGGGTGAGTGGACTGGAACACACAGAAAATATGAAACAGTGGAGGCAGCGCCTCTGATCCCAGCCGCACCCAATTGATTGAGCCTACAGCCCCAGAAAACCCAATAACAGCAGCCTATTCTACCCCCTGGCCACTGCAGTGCCCGCAGGGAATTGGGCAGCAGCCCCATGAGTCCGCAACCTTGTCTTTCCAGCTGCCGCAGCACTTGTGACTCTGGCCCCTGCCTGCAGTGGAGGCCTTCCCAAATCCCACAACCCCAGGAAGACATCAGCAACCACGACTTCGGATGTGGTGGAGGTACCTGCCATCCCAGCGCTCCCAGTGGTGATGCCAGCCACAGCAGCAGCAGCCAGGCACCAGCCATCGCAGAGGCACAAGCAAAGAAAATGAGGGAACTGGCGACACATCCGGCCTTGGCAGTGGAAGGTGGAAAGTGTATGTAGCCTGAGGCAGTGCATACAAGGGACCAAAACTTTGTGCTATAGCGCCACCTACTGAAAAGCAAAATAAAGGCTTCCAATTACCAACGTGTGGAATTGGGCTTCTGTTAGCATCAAAGTTAAGAAATAGAAGGAAAAAAGATTTATTTAAATAAGAAAAGTGCCCCTACAGTCCATTAAATGGATGGGCAGAGAAACAGTTCATCATGTACCATAATAAACCGTGGTAACACGGTACCACAAAAAGAACATGACAATCCTCCAGAAACCAAACTCAAAAGTCACAAGATATTAACTGATAGAGAATTCAAATTAACTCTCAAAGCAAGTCAATAAACTGCGGGAAAACCAAGAAAGGCAGTCCAATGAATTCAGGAATAAAATTAATGGACACAAGGAATATTTTAACAAAAAATATCAAAACTAAAAAAAAAGAAAAAAAGAATTCTGAAGCTGAGAAACCCAATAAATGAGATGAAGAATGCACTAGAAAGCAATGGAAATAGCAGACTATATGGAAGAGAGAATTAGTGAGCTTGAAGACAGAAATCTAGAAATGATATAGGTAGAAGAGAAGAGAGAACTAAGATCTGAAAAAAAAATACAGAAATTCTATCAGAACTATCTGATTCCATTAAGAAGGGCAGTATAATATAATGGGTATCCCAGAAGGAGAAGAAAGAGAGAAGGCTGCAGAGAGCTATAAAGAAATAAGAGCTGAGGACTTCCCATACCTAGGGAAGAAACTGAATATACAAGTCCATGAAGCTAAGAGTACTGCTAGTTACCTCAGTGGGAAAAGATCTTCTCCAATACACATTAGCTTAAAACAGTCAAAAGTTCCTGACAAAGAAAGAATTTAAAAGACAACCGGGGTTGGGGGTGAAACAGTTGCCTACAAAGGAACCCCAACAGGCCATCAGCAGATTTCTCAGCAGACACTGCATAGAATAGTATAATATACTCAAAATATTGAAAGATAAATACTGTCAGCCAAGAATATTGTAAGAGAAAATGTATCTTTTAGTTGGGGGTGTATCTTTTAGTTTGAAGTTGGGGAAAACGCTTCTCCAGCTTTTTTCAGAAACTGAGGGAATTAATTATCTGTAGAACTGCCTTACAAAGAAATTTTGAAAGGAGCTCTTGTACCTGAAACACAAAGGCAAAAGTACAAAAAGAAAACAAACTTTGATTAAGGTAATAAATACACAAGCAGAGTCCAGAGACTGCAACTCTATATCAGAATAGGTTGTTAAACACTTAATTCTAGCATACAGCTTAAAGGGAAAAAGCAGTAAAAATAACCATAGCTATTTCAATTCGGTAATGAAGTCAGCATAAAAAGGGATATTGTGAGAAAACAAAAACATAAAAGGGGAAGAGAAGGACAGAGCCCATATAGACAAATGAAGATAAGATGCTATCAGCAGAGAATGTACTATTTTATCTATGAGACAGTACATACAAATCTCATGGGAATCACAAAACACAGATTTAGAGAAGAGACACAAAGCATAGAAGAAAGAGGAAACTCAGAAAAATATCATGGAAAGCCACCACACGAAACTGGCAGATAAACTCAAGGAGAAAGAAACAAGGACAATAAATAGCAACCAGACAACAAAAGACAAAATGACAGTACTAAATCCTCTTTTATCAGTAATCACCTTAAATGTAAGTGGGTTGAGTTAACCAATCAAAAACCACAGTTGCTTGATAGATTAAAAAACAAAGCCAAACTATGTGCTGTATCCAGTAGACTCATCTCAGTTCTAACAACAAACACAGGCTAAAGTGAAGGGATGGACGATGACAGGCCAAGCAAACGATGGCCCCTAACTTCCTCCCCCAGCCTAAAGTGAAGGCGCGGACGATGATACTCCAACAAATGCAGCCCTCTACCTCCTTCCCCCCCAAAAGTATTTCTGGTTTTCTTTACAGTGCAGAAACTTTATTTGGATGTTGTTTCACCTATTTATTTTCACTCTTGTTACCTTTGATTTTGGTGTCAAGTCCAAAAAGTCATTACCAAGACTGATATCAAAAGGGCACGTTTGCTTGGAGGACTTCTATGGCTCCAGATATTCCCTTCAAAATCATTTTGAGTCAATTTTTGTAAAATTGTCTTTTTTTTTTTAATTAAAAAAATTACTTTTTTAAAGTGGTGGTTTATGAATAGGAAAAGAAGGTCACTTTTACTGATCCCCAAACCAATTTTTGGATTGATATAATCATTACTATGATTTTTTTCAAAAGTAGACGTTGATAGAACTCTTAGTTTTAACACTGGCATGGTACTTGCCCAGATTCGGCTTAAATTTGGTAATATTTCTAATGAGAGAGGCTTCCGTCTTGGCTCAGTGGCAAAGAATGTGTTTGTCATTGGAGGAGACGTGGATTCTTTACCATACCACTGGGGCAGGAAAAGCCCCTGAAAAATGAAATGGCAACCCATTCCAGTATTCTTGCCTGGGAAATCCCATGGACAGAGGAGCCTGGCGGACTATAGTCCATGGGATCACAAAGAATCAGATACAACTTAGTGACTAAGCAACAATTAACGACAGAGGTGTAAGAATGAGTGACAGAAACTAATAAAGACCATTTAAATCAATATTCTTTTCAAGCACTTTAATCAACACAGTTTAAAACAACTCAGTAAAAAGAAAGAAATTTGTTGTTCAGTGAGTATAGGTAAATAAAACTTTGGGGTAAGGGTAAATCTATAGTCAGGGAAAATATATAACTTAAAAAACTTTTTAAAATTATTATAATAATAGAAAAATTTTAAATGACAAAAGATTTAATTCAAGAAGCTGTAATACAAATAAAATTGTGAAAATAATATTTAATAGAGCAAATTAAGGCAGAGATTAATTATATATCATAAAAAATAGAACTAATTATTTGAAGTCTTATTAACTTATGATACAGTTTATATATTCACATACACAAAATAACAATATTAATTTTGGAAACTAGGAAAAGATTCCAATAAAAATATTAGCAATTAAAATTCAGAAATATTTTCAAAGACCAATTGGCCATAATTGAGCAGGGTTCATTCTAGGAAAACAAAGATACCTCACTGTAAGAAATTCAAAGCCATATTTAGCTACATTACTCATCAAAAGGGGAAACATCTACATGCTTACCTTAGTAGTTGTTAAGAAATAATTTGATCAAATTTAACAGTGTTTAGGACTTTTAAAGAATTAGAAAACTATTTTGTGGGAAAAATTGACCTTAATTACTATAAGTCTATTCATCATCTTTGTATATCTTTGTTAGTTTGAATAGCCACATTTTAGGTGCACAGACAAGAAGGTGTCGATAATTGGATGCCACCCCAGACCCCATGGGTACTATATATGTATCATAGTAACTTTCTAAGATATGAACATTTTAAATTCCAAAACACATCTTGACTAAGAAATTTTTGGTTAAGAGGTTTCAGTCTAATAGTAATGATGGATCATTTTTTTAAAGTTTTATGTTGTATTATAATATATATTTAAAGAAAGGGAAAGCAATGAATTTTTTAATTCAAATATTCTTGCAAACTTTATACAAGTCACAGTATAGATCAAGTCTCTACAGGAACTCAGGAAGACCCTCTAATGACTACTCCCAATCACTACCCCCACCCAAGGCTAACATAGGCAAGTGCTGCCAGTTTGGGTAATTTCTAACTAAAAATATACAGCATGTAATTTTTAGTGCTAGCTTACTGTGTTTACTAGCAGTGATCAACAAGTGCTGGCCCAGTCACAGAAATGCAATACCTCTCCAATTATTAAAATTTGTTTCATCAAGCAAAATAAAGCAGTGGAACCAATAGGTGTAATATCTTACTTATAATAATCTGGCCTCTGGAGTTTATAAGCTAATGGAAAGTAAACCTATCATTTATGTTATTATTTGGGGGGTAAAAATCCAAATGCATTTAATAATATCTGTAAGCGTAATAGGGAGGGGGTTGTGATTCTTCCAGGTCACGGGGTGATTCTGGGGTAGTGCATATTCTTGTGATTTGGGTGAAAAGCTAAGATTGTCATTGCTTTTCTGCTTATGTCTGAAGCAGAAAAGAGAAAGGGGAAAGGGATAGGAAGAAGACGACTAAGGACTAAGTATCTTGTTATAGAAGGAATCATTAGTTAATATTCACTGTGATTCATATCCTTAAAAAGAACAGCCACCTCCTGAGAATATTTTGCCCTAGAACCAAGTGTAAGAGATTGGGTTGTGCTATTTTTTCTTCTTTGCCGGTGATTTCAGTGAATAATATATAAAACTCTGTGTGTGTGAGTGAGTGTGAAAAACTTAAGTGATAGGAAAAGATGATTAGAACATAAAGTCTGGGACCAGAATCTGTGTGTTCTGAAGGTCATTCTGCCACTTAGTACATGCAACACCATTTTTCACTGGAATGACAGAAATGGGACTATTGTAAGAATTAAAATTTAGCATATTTAAAGTAGACAGTTTTAATTAAATGTACAGTACAGAATATTGTGCTAACATTTGCCTTGTCTTGATTTTTTTCCCATGCCTTATTTTTAAACAAGTAGCAATTTGAACAAAAATAATCCTAAATAACTTGCCAACTTTGGGTTCTATCCCTTTTCTTTGTGTTTAGATAAGTTTTTTAAAAAATATACATTAATTATAGATAAGTTTCTACTACCAAATTTTCCTTGAATTTTCAAGAATGTAATAATTATGTATGCTTTACTCAAATATGCCTTTATGAAATCACTACCATAGACTTTGAGTCTAGTCCCTGCTGCATGAACATGTGCCTTCAAATATTTTGGAAGATGCAGCTTGAAAATTTATATACAAATGCAAATACATATACATACATATCTAAATCTTTTTAAATAAATTTCACACACAGCTGGATTACTTTAGTGCATGCTGCTTAAATAGCGTGACCGATAGCATTTGTGGGCTTCCCAGGTGACGCCTATGAACATACCTTGTCAATACAGGAGACATAAGAAACATGGATTTGATCCCTGGGTGGGGAAGAGCCCCTGGAGGAGGACATGGCAACCCACTCCAATGTTCTTGCCTGGAGAATCCCATGGTCAGAGGAGCCTGGTGAGCTACAGTCCATGGGTCGCAAAGAATTCGATATGACTGAAATGAGTTAGCATGCACACAGGCACAGCATTTGTGATAAATATTTGAGTGATTAGAGCTTTGGTGGAAGAGATCTCAGAGAAGGTGCCTCCTTTGTCAGCCACTCTCCCACCCAGACTGTACCACATAGAAGGCTTATTCTGATTTCGCCTATCATGGGTTTCTGAAGACTCTTTTGAAAATCAAATATTCAAGAGTGTTATCTATATGTTCATTTCTCTAGCAATTACACATACAGTGTATACCTATTGTTAAAATAGTGCTTCTCTAACAACAGTCAATCACAGATTGGTATCTTTATAAAGGTAAATAAAAACCAGCCACTAGAAAAATGAATTAAAACAAGAAAACATAAGCCCGTTGCCAAAGATGACATATTGCATTATTCCATTCATATGAAATTTCCAGAATAAGTACAGAGAAACAGGAAGTAGATTCATGGTTTGCCTATGACAGGAGGGAGATTTTGTCAGGGACTGCTAATGACTGCTGGGCTTCCTTTAAAGTGGTAAAGCTCTTGCTTAGATTACGAAGATAGCTGTAGAACTCTGCAACAGTACTAAAAACCTGCAATTACAGACTTAAAATGGCTAATTTTTATGATGTAATAATTATATCTAAATAAAACCTTAAAAAAAAAAGAACAGGCATACAAAATGCAAGGCAACATTTTTACTATTAAATTCAAAAGACAGACTATATTTCAATACACATAATTAGAACAAACATGACCTGCAAAAAAAGAATGATGACAACTGTAGGGCACTGAGTTGGACATTTTTCAGGTTATTGAACATGAAATTAATTGTTTATTCATTCAACACATTATTGAGCATTATCTTTATGAAATATTTTATATACAGAGGACACAATAGTGAATAAATTTAAACCTTCTCTGAAGGGAAGAAAGACATCAAACCAAACTTTCACAATACTGTATAAACTTATATAAAGTGTGATAATAACTATGAAGGGGAAGTCACTCAGTCATGTCCAACTCTTTGCAACCCCATGGACTGTAGCCCACCAGGCTCCTCTATCCATGGGATTCTCCAGGCAAGAATACTGGAATGGGTTGCCATTTCCTTTCCTAGGAAAGGACATCACAAATATTTAGGAAAAATCAGGTAAAAGGAAATAATTTAGATTGAAGTAGGGCTGCACTGGTTGGGGACTGGACAACTGGAACATTTCACAATCAGTTAAAATTAAACAGAAGAAGAAAGAGTTTCCAACAGAAGCACTGGGCTTGGGAATACTCTTTGAGTATCCTGTGCAAAGAACTGGGCAAGTCCCTCTGTGGTGGGATACATGTAGTGAAGGAAGGTAGAGATTTGAGGTGATAACCAGTGTTTGGAAAGAAATAAGTTGTTTGCCTCCTACTGCAAACCCTAACCCTAACCCTAACCCTAACCCTAACCCTAGGGCTATTGTTGTTCAGTCACTAAGTTGTGTCTGACTCTTTGTGACCCCATGAACAGCAGCACAACAGGCTTCCTTGTTCTTCACCATCTCCTGGAGTTTCCTCAAACTCGTCCCCTTCTCCTCCTGCCTTCAATCTTTCCCAGAATCATGGTCTTTTCCAATGAGTCAGCTCTTTGCATCAGGTGGTCAAAGGATTGAAGCTTCAGCTTCAGCATCAGTCCTTCCAATGAATATTCAGGATTGATTTCCTTTAGGATTGACTGGTTTGATCTCCTTGCTGTGCAAGAGCTCTCAAGAGTTTTCTCCATCACCACAGTTTGGAAGCATCAATTCTTTGGTGCTCAGCCTTCTTTATGGTCCAAGTCTCACATCTGTACATGACGACTGGAAAGACCATAGCTTTGACTAGATGGACCTTTGACTATATGACCAAAAGGGGGAAAAGTGATCTCTCTGCTTTTTAGTACCCTGTACAGATTTATTATAGCTTTTCTTCCAAGGAGCAAGCCTCTTTTAATTTCATTGATGCAGTCGCCATCTGCAGTGATTTGGAAGCCCAAGAAGATAAAGTCTGGCACTGTTTCCATTGTTTCCCCATCTATTTGCCATGAAGTACCAAAGTGTTGACTCATTGGAAAAGACTCTGATGCTGGGAGGGATTGGGGGCAGGAGGAGAAGGGGATGACAGAGGATGAGATTGCTAGATGGCATCACCGACTCGATGGACATGAGTTTGAGTGAACTCCGGGAGTTGGTGATGGACAGGGAGGCCTAGCGTGCTGCGATTCATGGGGTCTCAAAGAGTCGGACACAACTGAGTAACTGAACTGAATGGGACTGGATGCCATGATCTTTATTCTCGGAATGGTGAATTTTAAGCCAGCTTTTTCACTCTCTTCTCTCACCTTCATCAAGAGGCTCTTTAGTTCTTCTTTGCTTTCAGCCATGAGGGTGGCATCATTGGCACATCTGAGGCTATTGATATTTCTCCTGGCAATCCTGATTCCACCTGTGCTTCATCTAGCCCAGCATTTTGCATGATGTGCTCTGCAAATAAGTTAAATAAGCAGGGTAACAATATATAGCTTTGATGTACTCCTTTCCCAATTTGGAACCAGTTTGTCATTCCATGTTTGGTTCTAAATGTTGCTTCTTGAGCTGCATACAGGCTTCTGAGGAGGCAGGTTAGGTGGTCTGACATTTCCATCTTTTGAAGAATTTCCCAGTTTATTGTGATCCACACAGTCAAAGGCTTTAGCATAGTCAATGAAGCTGAATTAGCTGTTTCTCTGGAATTTCCTTCCTTTTTCTATAATCCAGTGGATGTTGGCAATTTGATCTCTGGTTCCTCTGCCTTTTAAAAAAATTAATTTATTTTAATTGGATGCTAATTACTTTATGATATTCTGGGGGGTTTTGCCATACATTGACATAAATCAGCCACAGGTGTACATGTATCCCCCCATCCTGAACCCCTATTCCACCTACCTTCCACCCCATCCCTCTGGGTTGTCTCAGAGCACCAGCTTTGAGTGCTCTGCTTCAAACATTAAACTGGCATTGGTCATCTATTTTATACATGGTAATATAAATGTTTCAATGCTATTCTCTCAAATCATCCCACCCTTGCCTTCTCCCATGGAGTCTAAAAGCCTGTTCTTTACATCTGTATCTCTTTTGCTGTCTTGCATACAGGGTTATCATTACTGTCTTTCTAAATTCTGTATATATGCACTAATATACTATATAGGTGTTTTTCTTTCTGGCTTACTTCACTCTGGATAATCGGCTCCAGTTTCATCCACCTCATTAGAACTGACTCAAATGTGTTCTTTTTTTATAGCTGAATAATATTCCATTGGGTATATGTACCAAAACTTCCTTATCCATTTTTCTGCTGATGGACATCTAGATTGCTTCCATGTCTTAGCTATTGTAAACAGTGCTGCAGTGAACACTGGGGTACATGTGTCTCTTTCAATTCTGGTTTCCTTGGTGTATATGCTCAGCAGTGGGATTGTTGGGCAGTATGGCAGTTCTATTTCCAGTTTTCTAAGGAATTCCCACACTGTTCTCCATAGTGGCTGTACTAGTTTGTATTCCCACCAACAGTGTAAGAGCATTCCCTTTTATCCTCCACACCTTCTCCAGCATTTGTTGTTTGTAAACTTTTTGATGGCAGCCATTCTGACCTGCATGAGATGGTACCTCATTGCAGTCTTGATTTGCATTTCTCTGATAATGAATGATGTTGAGCATCTTTTCATGTGTTTGTTAGCCATCTATATGGTTCTTTGGAGAAATGTCTATCCTCTGCCTTTTCTAAATCCAGCTTGTACATCTGGAGTTCTTAGTTCACATATTGTTGAAGCCTAACTTGAAGGATTAAGGTTTCATATTTTATTCTGAATGTAATTGGAATATTTGAAAATTTCATTTTGCAGTTTAAAGAATCACTGGCTGATATCTCAAGAATGGACTATGACAGAAAGTTAGATATATTTATAATGTTCTTATAAACTTTGTCTGAAACGATCCCCCCACAAATATTTCAAGAGTATCTTTTCCTTAGAATGAATCTACAGCCTAGTTTTGTCCTTAAAAAGATCTCCATAGATCTAATCCCTCCTGTCACATCATCTCTTCAAAACAATATTATATACGGCTTTGTATAATATAAATGTATGTGTGTGTGTTTATGTTTATATATCATAGCATGTTGAACACCTTCCATTTTCCTTCTTTGTTCACACTTGCAGTAAGCTAAATCTACTGATTACTGAGGCTGTTTATTGATTTTGGCATGAGGAACGATTTGAGCCTTTGTCTCAGCAGTATGTCCATTCATAAAAACAGATTTTCAAGCTTCTCATTATTTTTAATAAAATAATAAGAGCAAAATATATGCTAGCTTTAAATAACTGTGAGACCTAAACTACATTTCAGAGATGGCAACCTGCCAAAGATGTCAAGGTCACCCTGAGAACTCTTGAAGTGTTTGTTAACTATAAAATATTAATATAGAATGTATAGAATATTACTGTATGATACAGAAAATATATACATATATACCTTTGTGTAGTTTAGGGTTATCAATGTTTATAATACACATTGTTTACCAGTAGAGCTAGGACAGATAAAGAATGTCTTGTTGTCTCCTACATTCTTTCTATTTACCTGCTACACCATCCTCATCCTAGACAAGGTCATCTGATTCTTATTTTGAGTTCTTTATACATGTTTTACACTAGAGATCTGTATCTCTGTCTGCTATTCTCAGAGTCAAATTGTATTACATCAGTGAATTATGAAAAAGTTTAGGTGTTTTATGGAAAATATTGGCCATGAATATAATCACTGTAAATTGTACTAATTTACTCTTTTTCTTTTAGTTTACATACTGAGGAATAAAGTTTTAAAGCATGATATGCAAATATATGCAAACATGTAGATTAGCTATTTCATTCTCATCTAACACTCAAGGAAAAAAACAACAACAAAGCATAGAAATGTAATACTATAAATAATGCCACCAAAGGGTGTTAAATTACTCAGGAAAGGTAGTTATTTTTAATTAACTTTGATTCATATTAGAGTTGTTATCCATTTAACTTTTAAAAGCAATTAACAATATATAATTTCATTTAATTTAAGCAGACTGATTTTTAGGGATGTTTTGCTCATTATCAGTCCATGTTCATTAATTGATTTGTTATTGAAAGTGAAAGTGTTAGTCACTCAGTCATGTCTGGCTGCAACCCCAGTAGCCTCACAGGCTCCTCTGTCCATGGGATTCTCCAGGCAAGAATACTGCAGTGGGTTGCAGGCTACATCAATAACCTTTGAAAAAAATTCTGCCAAATACCTGAATTCTTCCAGACCCAAGACCTGGGTCTCCTGCTTTGCAGGCAGATTCTTTGCAGGCAGATTCTTTACCTGGATCTCCTACTTTGCAGGCAGATTCTTTACCTGGGGAGCCACCAGGGAAACCCCTTTGTAGAATAGCAGTTCTCAAACATTTTAGTCTCAGGGTCCCTTCAGATGCTTAAAGTATACTGAGGACAAAAAAAGAGCTTGGGTTATGTAGGTTACATATATTGATATTTAGTACAGTAGAGAGTAAAACAAAAATATTTCCATTAATTCATTTAAAATTAAGATGATAAGCCTATACATATAATATAAATATATTATTTTATAAAAATGCTTTCCAAAATAGAAATGAGAAAGATATTATTTACATTTTTTTCAAAATACTCTAATGTCTGAATTAACAGAAGACAAACTAAATCTCATATCTACTTTTGCAGTCATTCCATCATAAGATATTGTATTGCTGTCATATGCAAATGCAATCCACGTACATGTAGTTGAATAAAAGAGGAGAATTAAACAGATTTTTTTTTCAGATAACTGTGGATATTCTTTGACACTACACCAAAACTTGACAAGTGATGTGGAAACTGAAATCCTGTTAATAAACTTTTTACACTAATATCTACTTACCTAGCTTGTACTCTGAAAGGATCTTTTACCCATTTATGATATTATAACATTATCCATTAGTCATTTGGGAAAATATTGATTCATTTATTTGTGCAAGTCTTCCAAGTTTTGGCACATCTCATTATACAATGTTCATTACATTTCTTAGTTAATATCACCACCTATATTTATCTCAGGATAAATGAGCTTCCCTTGTGGCTCAGCAGGTAAAGAATCTGCCTGCAATGAAGAATACGCCAGTTCAATTCCTGCACCAGGAAGATCCCTTGCTAAGTCACTTCAGTCGTGTCTGACTCTGTGCGATCCCATAGACAGCAGCCCATCAGGCTCCCCCGTCCCTGGGATTCTCCAGGCAAGAACACTGGAGTGAGGTGCCATTTCCTTCTCCAATGCATGAAAGTGAAAAGTGAAAGTGAAAGTGAAGTCGCTCAGTCATGTCCGACTTTTAGCGACCCCATGGTCTGCCGCCTGCCAGGCTCCTCCGTCCATGGGATATTCCAGGCAGGAGTACTGGAGTGGGGTGCCGTTGCCTTCTCCGGGAAGATCCCTTGGAGAGGGACAGTACCCACTCCAGTATTCTTGGGCTTCTCTGGTGGCTCACATGGTAAAGAATCCACCTGCAATGCAGGAGATCTGGGTTCATTCCCTGGGTTGGGAAGAGCCCCTGGAGGAGGGCATGGCAGTCCACTCCAGTATTCTTGCCTGGTGAACCCCCATGGACAGAGGAGCTTGTCAGGCTATAGTCCATGGGGTCACAAAGAGTCAGACACAACTGAGTGACTAAGCACAGCACAGCACATATTTATCTCATCAGAAAGAGCTTTAACAATTGAGAAATCATTGGGGTAAAACCAGTGGGGACAATTTCCAGAATCCTAATTTTCACTTGACTCACATTTGATCACTGGCAACAAATTTTATCAGTTATTTTCCTTGAAATTACAGGCAACATCAGTAACATTTGAGAAAATTTCTGCCAAATACCTGAATCTGAATAAAGACTAAATAAATTTTTAAAAGTAAGATATCTTGTGTTTCCTAGAAAAAGCATTACTTTAGTACCCATCATTCTATTGTTGTCTGATGTTAAACTCAAATTCAGACACCTTGCTAATGTTTGTCCGTTCAGTCTTGATCTGGCATCACTATCCACTAAAGGAAGGGTCTTCTAACATGCAAATGATGTTGTGTTCTGAGTTCATATAGTAGAGACTCAAAACATACAAGCAAGAGGGTAGTTAATGGGCTTGATTAATGTAAAGAAATAAATCTGGAATTAACAGTAAAGAGACTCAGACTTTACTATCATTTGAACTTAAAGATAGTTCATTTCCTTCCAATAGTATTGGCTGGGTCTAAGGATTTGTGATTTGTGTTAGCATTTGTCCTCCTCAGGAAGAAGGAAAAACAGTCATCTCTTATCCAACTGACATGGTACTAAGAATTCTGTGGTTCCCTATGCCCACATACAGAGAAATGTTCCTAGAGTATTCCAGCTGATGTTCAATTATTTCTGTTAATTTGAAGTGATAGTATAGTAGCTTCTTCACATAATAAAGGGACAACTATGAAAACAACCAACACCTGAAATAGAGACAGTGCTTTCATTTCTTTAAAATTTTAATTTGTCCTTTTGAATCAGTACTATATTTTCACATAATTTAAGTTTCAAAAGCTATATAAGAATATTTAATCAAAATCACCTGTTCAATCCTGTACCCAATCACCTAGCTTCATCTAGGAAGCAAAGAGTATTGGAAAAGTTTAGAAAAATGACATTTTGGACATTTTCCCATGTTGGAGGTTTTCAGAGCCACGTTTCTTAGGAGAGAGATTTTGCTAATCTTCAAAACTGTAGGTACCATATTTTTTCCAAATTGAGCAAAATATCATACTCCAACCTAGTGGATGTTTTAAAATATTGCTTTTTGATGACATCTGTTTAAAAAAAAAGTTTAAGTAGCTTTTTATGAACATATGTGGCAATTCCAAGTTCAACTTAATAAAACAATGAAAGTGTCAATTTTTATCAGTTAACATTAGAATATTCTTGTTTTGACTTATGACATTAAAATAAATTATATTTTTTAATTTTTAGATTTTGTTTTAGAAAATTATAGAATTAGCTAAATCACATAGCTTTGTAACATAGTTCTTTTGGGTTAACATTTTCTTGTTTCTGTGTCAACAGCTCTTGCAAATTCTACAGAACTATGAAAAAGTTTCAAATTTTGCATCCTGAAAGAATAAATTACTAGTGAAAATGTAGAGGTAAATGCATGGAAAAAAGTTTTATGGACAAATTAATTTGTACCACCCTACAAAAGAAATTAGCATGTTCAGAGTCTTCCTAACTCTGAGTTACCTCTGTGAGAGATAAAATGCACACACTCATAGATTTTGAACATTTTCAAGTCAATTAACCATTTATCAACAAACAAATAAAGTGCTAGTTGAACTTTATTTATTTGTGAAAACATTTCACTGTTCTCCTTTTGGAGACTCGGCAAGAAAATTGAAAGTGAAAGCAAGGAAAACATTTTAGCTTCAATTCTTACCAAAGAAGACTAGTTTTGATAGCTATGAATTTAATTACAACTGTTTTAAGAGGTCTTGGAATCAGATTTTTTTAAAGAATTTTTCCTTCAGCACAACTCTATTTTAGAATACCAAAACAGAAAAAGTAATACCATAAATTGGACATGCAACATGATTTCATCTTTTCTGCATAATTAGGTCTTAGATTTAATTTTTAAAATGATGGAGGATAGTTAAAACTATTTCTGGAGAAACTAGAGAAAAGGAGAATATTCACCTGACTTTTAAATTTTAGATAGATAGTAAAACTCATTTTAAGACACACCCACAAGATGATGTTAATTTTATTTTAAATTCCCCTGCTTTTTGACTTGAAGAAAAAAGGAAAGCATGTTTCTCTCCAGGTTATGGATGCCTGTGAACAGGACAATCACATATTTAGTCTTGGCACTCCCATCTTGTCCAAGGTGCTTTTCTGGAAGAGGGAGAAAAAACAAGTCCAAACTATTATGCTCTGTGCATATGTCCTTAGAAAAACAAAAACAAGCAACAAAAGAAAATTAGTTGCATGATTAAAAAATGCAAATTTACTCAATGAATGTTGCTGCTGAAGATATGTGGCTTTCACACTGAACTAATATGCCAGCTTTTTTCTCCCCTTTTCATGGCAAAAGTGAAAGTGAAATTGAAGTAGCTCAATCCTGTCTGACTCTTTGTGACCCCGTGGACAGTAGCCCACCAGGCTCCTCCGTCCATGGGATTCTCCAGGCAAGAGTACTGGAGTGGGTTGCCATTTCCTTCTCCAGGGGATCTTCCTGACCCAGGGATCGAACCCAGGTCCCCCGCATTGCAGGCAGATGCTTTAACCTCTGCTTTGAAAATTTGATTATTATTATGGCAAAATTGTTGTCTCTTGTAGTTATAAATAATTGTTTACATAGAAAAGCAAATTCCTTACATTATACACTGCCTTTCCTTCATCAGTTGAGGAAAGCATTTTTAAACTAATTTTAGAATCTACTCTTTTCAAGTAACTTTTTCTGTAAAAATGAACCATAATCTTTATCTGTTAAGACATTGGATTGAAATGATAATCACCTCTATTCCTACATGTGGATATACTTATCTAAATATTTGTTTTCTTGTTAATCCAATTTGATGAATTTGTCTGTAATTGTGTTTTTTCCAATACATAATTCTTAGGAGTACACCATTCCCATTTAAGTCCTTCTAATTCAAGCTTCAAGCTCATGACCAACTTAATATTAAAAGGTTATTTTCTATTGAGAAACATTGTTTCAAATTTTAGCTTATTGTTTGGTTAAAATATACCAATTTGAAAATAACACCATTAAGTCAATAATTGTCTTTCTCAGCAATTTATCTCAAGATTCAAGTCCACAGACAAGACTTATCTAACTGCTCTGAATTATAGAGCATCATTTTAATAGTTATTCTGATAAATAACTTTGTCAATAAATTAGTGAATGTCCTAATTGAAATTATGAAAATAGATGCACAGAAGAAAACTATGATATAGCTGCTCATGAAGTGGACTGCCCTAGCTTCAAAGTAGGAATCTTGAGTTGAAGAGTGATGATCTTAGTGTCTTCTATGCTGGACCCGAGCTGTAATAGTTGTTAGGTAAAAGACCAGGACACCAAAAAAGTGTCTAACAGGCTTTTTAATGGCAAAGCGCTACCGGGCGGTGTTCCCCGACCCAAACGAGGCAGGTCGAGGAAGTCGGCACCTGGACCGTGTTGGGGGTGGCTTTTATACGTTCCTTACGAGGGATGGTCAGCCTAGAGTGGACGGGGGTTCAGATAGATTGCCAGGCCAAGGCGTCGCGGGCTGACAGGTCCTTCTACGTGGCTGGGATGGGACAGCTTTAGCTGGCGAAGTGTGCTGTCATTGGTCCCCGGGATCTGGGAGGCTCCTTCCATTAGGGACTTCCCCCACCAGCGGGAGGGAGAGGAGGGGCAGCCCATCATGGCCCCCTGGGGTCCGGCCTTACAATAGTAACCACGGTGACATTCAAAACCCTAGCTTCAATTTTAATTTCTGGAACTAGTGACTTACACAATGTTTTAGTTTTAGATTACAAAGTATATGTGTATGGAGTCTCAGAAGAATATATTTGGCTCACAGTCACATAAACCCAGACACAGTCACTGAACTCATAAATATGCTTTTGTGGCATCACAAACATACGGTTGCAGAATTACCTTCCTTAAGAGGAAAGAGGGCTTCCCTGGTGGTTCATACAGTAAAGAATCTGCCTGCAATGCATGAGATCCAACTTTGATCCCTGGATCGGGAAGATCCCCTGGAGAAGGGAATGGCAACCCACTCCAGCATTCTTGCCTGGAGAATTCCATGGAGAAAGGACAACCCACTCCAGTATTCTTGCCCGGAGAATTCCATGGAGAAAGGAGCCTGGCGGGCTACAGTCCATGGGGCTGTAAAACAGAAAACTGGACACAACTGAGTGACTAACACACATTTTAGAAGCAAAGATGTATTTACTTGTTTCTGTCACAGAAACTGGTATTATAAAAACAGATGTAAAGAGGCTTTTTATCCTCTCAGAAATCTTACTGTGCTCATTTGTTTCTGCAATTGAGAAGTCTATGCAATAAACACAAAAACTGTGAAAATCATTGCTGTTTCATCAGAGTCACTACAGACAGTTTAATTTATGCCAGGCATTGTGTTAGATAATTTACATCTGTGGTATCATTTTATCAGCCCAGCAAACCAAAGGGTAGGCATTGCCTCCAGTTCACACCTAAGAAACTAATGTTACAGTTGGCACATCTGTCAGCCCCTACAGAAGGAACTATATACAGAGCGGCGGGCAGGGTTAGGGGACTCAGTATGGGTAGTTAACCATCAGGCAGGCACACAGGGAGAGAATGGTGTTATCTGAACCCCATGAACACTAGAACCAGAAAAAAAGAGATAACCACACTAACAGGAGTTGTGAGCGAGAGGACACAGCCACTACCAGAACGGCTGGCAAGGAGCAGGGTAAACAAATGCCCACCATTTTACTTCTTTTCATTTTCAGGCTCCATCTCATGCCTTTGAGTGGGCAAACCCAACTGGCAGCCCAAGAGCAAGGCAGCCTGGTGCTGAACTCTTAGAGCTCAGGCTCGAGGAGCACAGAGAAGGGCAGAAAGGGGGCAAACAGAAAAAATCACCAAAGATGGTTCCACACTGTGGGACTTAGTGGCAGAGCTAGAGTTCAAGTGAAGCTTTTTCTTCCTCCAAAAACTACACTCTTGCCCTCCATATATAATCAAGGTTCATAAGAGATTTAGACTGGACAATGATCTAGAAAGAAATCAGAGAAAACAAGAGAAGGGAAAAATCAGAACTATTCATAAATGTTCCTTCTGCTTTCTCATCCTAAGAAGTGGAGACATTTACTATGTTTAAAACTTCTTTCCTCTGAAAAAGCTACAAAGAAGACAACCACAGTGATGATAATTAGAAAGGCAGATGGCATTTAGATAGATAGATGGCATTCTGGCATTTAGAATTTTGTAAACAGAACCACTATATGTTACCTAATGCAGATTACATTTAGATTTCTTAAATTAAAAAAAAGAAAAGAAAAGAAAACATCTCAGCTACATGTGCCTTACAGGAAAGTGCTGTTGAATCACACTTGCTGAGTAAAACAGCTGATATTACATGGCCTCTGTGGACCCTGAGGAGAGTGTGAGGCATGGGGAAATCAGTGTGAACTGCCCAGGATGTTTGAAAGCGAAATGCTTAGCTTTTACATATAAACTGATCACAGAGTGCTTTTATTATATCACTGGATTTGTTTTTATTTATAAATTTCTACTTATTCATGTTTTACTAGATAAAAACCACACAGCAATACCCTTTTATTCTGACTTCTTCATATATGTTATTTTAAAAATTTCAATTTTGTTAGTCCTGATGGAGTAAGTTCTTTATAAATAAAGCATTTTTTTCCTCAGTTAATATTTATTAATATTTCCTCAGTTAATATTATCCACTACTGTGGATCAGTCATCATTCAAGTCACTAGGAGTCCTGTAGTAAATAAATTAATCATAAATTCCTCTTCTCGTTCTAATGGGTAGGCAAACAATAATGAAGTACATAAATAAGTAGTATATTGTATTGTGATAAATGATAAGGGATGAAATCAAACAGACCAAATAGAGAAGAGGGATTAAAAGTGCCAGGGGTAAAGTATTTTCATTCCTTTTAAATATTTGGGGGAAAAAAAGTAAATAGTAATTTTGTAAAACTGTGATCAACATATTATAACATGTACTTCTATGTATTATCAAATGAAAAATCACCTTTCTTAATCTATCCTTCATTTTATCAGAAATTTGAATCTGAAGACTTTATAAACTTAAAGCAATATATTCATTTTACTCCTGCCAAACTTTTCTTTTTTTAGATTAATCTCTCTATGAATATTCTTTCATGCCACTGTGTTATATCAGTTAGCAGCTAGTCTAACTTTTTAAAAACTAGGATAGTATTATAAATAACAACCAGTATTTCATTTTAGAGTATCTTGTTTTTCAAGATTAGAGAGTTAAAATTTTATTTTACACATCAATGCTTTTATTGTATTTCATCTCTCTCTTTTTTTTATGGAGGGGCACAATTGCTAAATATATCAGAGACAAAAGAATAAATAGGTAGTTAATTAAATTTTAGAACAATAATTTAATTTTGGATTTATACAAATGATTTTAGGAAAAATACAAGTTAAGAATATTCTGCTTCCCCAAATTATTTGCAGACCCATTTCACATGTGTAAAGATGCTTAGTTTACTGATTTTTAGATAAATTTTCTCTCGAGTTATTGTAAAACCAATGTCCATGTTGGATCTTGAACTGGAGTGGTTTTAGACAGTGATCCCTCTGAATAATAACTTGTATTATTCAATAAAAATTTAGGAAGCACCAAAGCAACATTAGACAGTAGTGTAATATATAAGAGCAAATAATTCATTTTTTGAAAGAGTGTTTGAGTCTGTGTTTGAATCTAACCTCTGATACTTAACAGCTGAGTGATTGGGTAAGCAAAGTAATTTTTCAAGTCTATTTTATCAATATAAAAATGGGAGTAAGGGTACCTGATCATAGTGCTGTTGTTAGGGTTAAATGAGATAATGCATATAAATTACTAAACCTAAGTTTTGGTTTACATTGTCTACTGAGTGTTGACTCTTACTATGATAATCTGCACTGGTGAGGAAAGTAACATTTTGCTAATACTCTTCATAATATTCCTAGGAAAGAAAGTGAACTTTTGAAATCAGCCTTTTCAACACAAATATAAACTGTGTCAACTGTATTTAGAACTATAGGCAAAAAGCAGACACATGAGAAATGCAATTCTCAAGGGATTTATGTGAAATTGCAGAACATCTATATTAAATAATCTCAGCACCTCTCTTCTTGGAGAAAAAATGTAAATCTCATAGGAAAGCAAACTCTTCTTTCTTTGCCAGTGCTCAAAAAGAATCACATACAAGTAAAAATGCCAAGTACAGTAGTTATGTGCAATTAAGTTTCAAGAATAAGAGAATTAAATGATTCATCTGGGTGTGGTAAAATCTCTGTGCCTCACATGGTATACTTAAATAAAATCAGTAACAGCCAGCAAACTAGTGCATAGATAGCAAAGGAAAATCAACATCTAAGAGAGATCTACAGAAGACACTGAATCAGTCAGTCCAGTTCAGTCACTCAGTCATGTCTGACTCTTTGTGACTCCATGGACTGCAGCACGCCAGGCTTCTCTGTCCATCACCAACTCCCAGAGCTTACTAAAACTCATGTCCTTCGAGTTGGTGATGCCATCCAACCATCTCATCCTCTGTCATTCCCTTCTCCTCCCACCTTCAATCTTTCTCAGCATCAGGGTCTTTTCCAATGAGCCAGTTCTTCGCATCAGGTGGCCAAAGTATTGGAGCTTCAGCTTCAACATCAGTCCTTCCAATGAATATTCAGGACTGATCTCCTTTAGGATGGACTGGTTGGATCTCCTTGCAGTCCCAGGGACTGTCAAGATTTTTTCCACCACCATAGTTCAAAACCATCAGTTCTTTGGTGCTCAGCTTTCTATATAGTTCAACTCACATTCATACATGACTACTGAAAAAACCACAGCCTTGACTAGACGGACATTTGTTAGCAAAGCAATGTCTTTGCTTTTTAATATACTGTCTAGGTTGGTTTTATTCCAAGGAGCAAGCGTCTTTTAATTTTATGGTAGCACTTGGCATAAGGACAGGGCCCAAGAAGGCAGCAACAGGGCATCAGCCATTGGATAGGAATCAGGGCTGTGGCATCTGACTGTGAGTGTGTCCACAGGAGAACAGAGGGGAGGTGCTGGCTCTATTGTGGTGGTCATCAGCTGAGCATCTCCAGTATGGCCTGCAGAGTGGGAGTTGATTTGCTGGCAGATGCTACGTCTGGAGGCCTAATGATGACATGTTCAAAGAGGGCACTGGATAACACTGTCCTAATGGCATGTTTAGAAGGCAGTGGATTTCATAGTAATTTTACTTTTTTCTCTGTACACTTTTATATAGGATCCTTCAGATAAATTTTACCCTTCCATTTTTCTTATATCAGAACCTCTTCTAAATTCCAGACACATGGAAATTGATTCTTATAGGAGGGGAGCTTAATATTAAAAAATCTGGGTCCTCATATAAAAATACATTTTTTTAATTTAAATTTATTTAATTGGAGGCTAATTAGTTCACAATATTATATTGGTTTTGCCATACATCAACATGAATCCACCACAGGTGTACACATGTTCCCCATCCTGAACCCCCCTCCCACTACCCTCCCCATAGAGTGCACCAGTCCCAAGCATCCTGTATCCTGCATTGAACCTAGACTGGCGATTCATTTCATATATGACATTATATGTGTTTCAATGCCATTCTCCCAAATCATTCCACCCTCTCCCTCTCCCACAGAGTCCAAAAGACTGTTCTATACATCTGTGTCTCTTTTGCTTCTCACATACAGGGTTATCATTACCATCTTCCTAAATTCCACATATATGTGTTAGTATACTGTATTGGTGTTTTTCTTTCTGGCTTACTTCACTCTGTATAATAGGCTCCAGTTTCATCCACCTCATTAGAACTGATTCAAATGTATTCTTTTTAATGGCTGAGTAATACTCCATTGTGTATATGTACCACAGCTTTCTTATCCACTTATCTGCTGAGGGACATCTAGGTTGTTTCCATGTCCTGGCTATTATAAACAGTGCTGCAATGAACATTGGGGTACACATGTCTCTTTCAATTCTGGTTTCCTTGGTGTGTATGCCCAGCAGTGGGATTGCTGGGTCATAAGGCAGTTCTATTTCCAGTTTTTTTAGGAATCTCCACACTGTTCTCCATAGTAGCTGTACTAGTTTGCATTCCACCAACACTGTAAGAGGGTTCCTTCTTTCCACACCCTCTCCAGCATTTATTGCTTGTAGACTTTTGGATCACAGCCATTCTGACTGGCATGAAATGGCACTTCATTGTGGTTTTGATTTGCATTTCTCTGAGTGAGGGTTGGACTGTGAAGAAGGCTGAGTGCTGAAGAATTGATGCTTTTGAACTGTGGTGTTGGAGAAGACTCTTGAGAGTCCCTTGGGCTGCAGGGAGATCTAACCAGTCCATTCTGAAGGATCAGCCCTGGGATTTCTTTGGAAGGAATGATGCTAAAGCTGAAACTCCAGTACTTTGGCCACCTCATGCAAAGAGTCGACTCATTGGAAAAGACTTTGAGGGAGGGAGGGATTGGGGGCAGGAGGAGAAAGGGATGACAGAGGATGAGATGGCTGGATGGCATCACTGACTCAATGGACGTGAATCTGAGTGAACTCCGGGAGTTGGTGATGGACAGGGAGGCCTGGCGTGCTGTGATTCATAGGGTCGCAAGGAGTCGGACATGACTGAGCGACTGAACTGAACTGAACTGAACTGATAATGAGTGATGTTGAGCATCTTTTCACGTGTTTGTTAGCCATCTGTATGTCTTCTTTGGAGAAATGTCTATTTAGTTTTTTGGCCCATTTTTTGATTGGGTCGTTTATTTTTCTGGAATTGAGCTGCAGGAGTTGTTTGTATATTTTTGAGATTAGTTCTTTGTCAGTTGCTTCATTTGCTATTACTTTCTCCCATTCTGAAGGCTGTCTTTTCACCTTGCTTATAGTTTCCTTTGTTGTGCAGAAGCTTTTAAATTTAATTAGGTCCCATTTGTTTATTTTTGCTTTTATTTCCAGTATTCTGGGAGGTGTGTCACAGAGGATCCTGCTGTGATTTATGTTGGAGAGTGTTTTGCCTATGTTCTCTTCTAGGAGTTGTATAGTTTCTGGTCTTATGTTTAGATCTTTAATCCATTTTGAGTTTTGTGTATGGTGTTAGAAAGTGTTCTAGTTTCATTCTTTTACAAGTGGTTGACCAGTTTTCCCAGCACCACTTGTTAAAGAGATTGTCTTTAATCCATTGTATATTCTTGCCTACTTTGTCAAAGATAAGGTGTCCATAGGTGCATGGACTTATCTCTTGGCTTTCTATTTTGATCCATTGATCTATATTTCTGTTTTTGTTCCAGTACCATACTGTCTTGATGACTGTGGCTTTGTAGTAGAGCCTGAAGTCAGGCAGGTTGATTCCTCCAGTTCCATTCTTCTTTCTCAAGATTGCTTTGGCTATTCGAGGTTTTTTGTATTTCCATACAAACCTGAAATTATTTGTTCTAGCTCTGTGAAAAATACCATTGGTAGCTTGATAGGGATTGCATTGAATCTGTAAATTGCTTTGGGTTTTATACTCATTTTCACTTTATTGATTCTTCCAATCCATGAACATGGTATATTTCTCCATCTATTAATGTCCTCTTTGATTTTTTCATCAGTGTTTTATAGTTTTCTATATATAGGTATTTAGTTTTTAGGTAGATATATTCCTAATTATTTTATTCTTTTCGTTGCAATGGCAAATGGAATTGTTTCCTTAATTTCTCTTTCTATTTTCTCATTATTAGCATATAGGAATGCAAGGAATTTCTGTGTATTGATTTTATATCCTGCAACTTTACTATATTCATTGATTAGCTCTAGTAATTTTCTGGTGGAATCTTTAGGGTTTTCTATGTAGAGGATCGTGTCATCTGCAAACAGTAAGAGTTTTACTTCTTCTTTTCCAATTTGGATTCCTTTTCTTTCTTTTTCTGCTCTGATTGCTGTGGCCAAAACTTCCAAAACTATGTTGAATAGTAGTGGTGAAAGTGGGCACCCTTGTCTTGTTCCTGACTTTAGGGGAAATGCTTTCAATTTTTCACCATTGAGGATAATGTTTGCTGTGGGTTTGTCATATATAGCTTTTATTATGTTGAGGTATGTTCCTTCTGTTCCTGCTTTCTGGAGAGTTTTTATCATAAATGGATGTTGAATTTTGTCAAACACCTATCCTACTCAAACTTTTACAGAAAATTGCAGAGGAAGGTAAACTTTCAAACTCATTCTATGAGGTCACCATCACCCTAATACCAAAACCTGACACAGATGCCACAAAAAAAGAAAATTATAGGCCAATATCACTGATGAACATAGAAGCAAAAATCCTTAACAAAATTCTAGCAATCAGAATCCAAAACACATTAAAAAGATTATATACCATGACCAAGTGGGCTTTATCCCAGGGATGCAAGGATTCTTCAATATCTGCAAATCAATCAATGTAATACCACATTAACAAATTGAAAAATAGAAGCCATATGATTATCTAAATAGATACATAAAAATACATTTTAAACACTAAAGTATTTAACTGGCAGGGAATTTGAGCATGTTTGTTTTAAACATTTATGGATTGAAATGTTTAGTAATACATCTTGCCTGATGTCCTCAGCTTGATGAGATCATTCAGAAGGCATGGCTATTATTTTAAATAAATCTTCAGTCTTAGGACACCGTGATATGACAGGTGTCTGGCAGCCTTAACTTTGAATATGACCTCCACCACTTTTTAACTTTGGAGTCATGAACCCATTTTTTACCTCTTCCAATCTCACAATTTTTCTTTTTTCCCTGTCCAAATAGTGTGATTTCTCTCATTAAATGTGCTAGTATACTTAAAATCTTTATTGATTGTCTAACACAATTAGTAAACTGTATTATTTTCACTAAAAACAGTAAGCTGTTTTTAGGATCTGAAGCAACAACAAAAAATACAAGAGAGAATACAGTCATATCAAATTACATGATTTGCATTTAGGTATCCAAAAAAAAAGTAATACATGAATAGTGTGCCTGTGGGGCACACCTCATGCCTGTGATATCCACTCACTGTAATTTAACATGTTGAAAAGACCACCTAAGGGATATTTTACTCTAGCTAATACCTGTGTGGTTTCCCTGGTGGCTCAGTGGTAAAGAACCCACCTCCCAATGAAGGAGATGAGGGTTCAATCCCTAGGTCCTGGACATCCCCTGAAGAAGAAAATGGCAATCCACTTCAGTATTCTTGCCTGGAAAATCTCATGGACAGAGGAGCCTGGAGGGCTACAGTCTATGGGGTCGCAAAAGAGTCAGACATGACCTAACTTAACAACACACCTGTATAATTTTCTCTCCTTCAGATTCCTTGGTTTCTACAATGAGTTGAAAAACACAAAAATCAAGCTTGTAGTCTCTTAATATCCTAAGAGAGAAGTGAGATATTCAGCACATCTCATTCTCCTCTATCTTTTCCAAGTCTTGACTCATGGTGAGAATAGTATCTGCTGCATACACACAGTTTCCCATGAACAAGCACATCTTCAAGCATATGAGAAAGTTTTCAGAGATATGCAGGCATCTGCTGTGCTGCTCTTTGTTTCTCTCTCCGCCTCCTTTTCTGGCATTTCCAATCTCATTCTTTGGGCTCCCCTTCTCTCACTCTCCCTTTTGGCATATTTGTCTAAGTTTTGTGTCTAGACTCTAGTTAACCTTGGAATCCTGTGCAGGATTTGAGTTCTTGGTGCCTTTCGTCCTTACCTAGAAGCTGCCTGGCTGTGGCTGCCTTCCCAACCCCACCTCTCCAAAGAAGAATCAGACAGTAAGGTTTTAAGAGGTGAATTTAGTATTTCTATTGCACAAGGAATTTGATTTGTTTTTGGCTGCAACTTAAATCTTGAAAAAGGCTCTAATTCCAGGATTCCATTTAAAACTTTTAGCTGCTCCTATAATCACAATAACTGATACACTACAGATATTTTCATTACAAAGTTTCAATAATTTTGGTGTCCTATATAAATGGACTTTTATGGCACAAGGTTGCTACTCAGGGGAGAAAAAGTTTCTGTGATGATTAATTTGAGGAAGTGAAATAGTATTTAACTAGCAGTAAGAATTCTGCTTTAGAGTTAGAGAATGGCCCAGGGGAATCCAGCTGACAAGTCTAATGTACAATATATGCTTTTTACAAGTTACTCTACTTCTCAAGGTATCAAGGTCCTCTTGTTTGATGAACATTCTATAAATACATAGACAATAACTTCTCTCAGACTATTCACAGATCAAAAAATAAATTCTGTACAGAAAAGCAAATAGGGGATGGTTTAATTTGTGGGAAATTTAGTATTCACTTTATGCTAACGGTGAAATACAATGAATGTATCAGAAAAAGTACAATTTGAAATTTAGCTCTTAGTAATTATTGTTGTTTATGATAGCCTCCTTTAACTGTAGGTGTTGAGAAACAGAAATAAAGACCTTCCCAATTAGTGTGATACTTTTGCTTCCTAGGGAAGCACAGTTGAGGAAATACTTCTCCTGTAAAACAGTTGAATTGTATAGAAGCAATGTGTACTGT
This sequence comes from Oryx dammah, assembly GCF_014754425.2. Taxonomy (NCBI): domain Eukaryota; kingdom Metazoa; phylum Chordata; class Mammalia; order Artiodactyla; family Bovidae; genus Oryx; species Oryx dammah. The sequence continues at coordinate 22,837,549 of NW_024070188.1, read as the reverse complement.
TTTACTAGGCTGTCAGATATTAATATTTACCTGGCTTCTCCACTAGACAAATAACTGTTATAAAAATTCCAGAGTTGAATTTTCAATGTTTTCACAATCTCTTTTTCCTCCTGGCTCTATCTCCAGCCTATTTAAGATGCTTTACCAAAACAAAGAAACAAGTAAGTAACAAAAGAAAGTAACCAAAGCCACTAGAAATCGATCAGGCGTTAAATCCTGTTGAGTACAAGTTTGAGAAAAAACATAAACATGTGTTTTTACCATCCTCATCATTCAAGAAGCAATATAACATGATGACTATGAATTCAGGCTTTGGAACCAGATTTCTAGGGTTGGAATTCCCGTTTTGTCATGTACTAGCTCTGTTATCTAAAGCAAGTTAAGTATTCCATGCTCTCAATTTCCTCATTTATAAAATAGGTAAAACTATTGAACATACCTCAGAGGGTTGATATGGGATTAAGTTTAAATTTTTAGAATAGTTTTGATACTTTAAATTGACACTTTCTGTTTAAATTGTGCTTAATAATCTGGAAAAACATTCTATAATTATAGATGGAGACCATATATATATATTTGGTCTCCATCTATAATTATAGAATATATATGTGTATATATATATATATATAATGACCTCTGTTCTGATATTTAACCAGGAACAAACACATATATATTAATATTTTAGCTACAGCTGGTTTAGATTGACTTGTGAAAGCTGCTTGTTAAATTGTTAGAAATGTGAGTCAATTGATATAACATTAGTAACTATTTGCCATGGTGAATTTCATACCACAAAAATTAGAAATTGGCCAATAAATGCTACAAATCATCCCCTTCCCCAGAGAACTGGTTGTTAAATATTCCCAGACATCACTAGCTATTTTAAGGTTTTATAATTCTTTCTTTCACTGAATAGTTGCTGAGTATCTGCTGGGTTCTATGTGCTGCAATGCATGGCTAACAAGAAAGGCATGTATAGTGGCTAATGATAGCAGATAATCCTTTGCTATTTTAAACAGGTTTATTACAGTAGCATCCAAAAGTAAGCAATTTTTTAAATTTCAGTTTTGTATAATATTTTATTTTTTCTCATGACCTTATAAGAACAAGTCACTAAGGTATGGTCCAAAAGAATAAAAACCTGTTATTGGAACTCCCATAGTATTTGTGGCTTATTTACCACAAATGGCCAGCCTAAGAAGGCTGCCTGACACATGTCAGATAAATAAATATTAATTACATAAAAGAAATTGACACAGCATCTTTTTTCCTCTGCAAAATCTGGAGGGTCTGAGTTGATTTAGAAATACCTGTCACAGGTCTAGTATGACTGAGTGATTATGCGTTATGTTAATTAAATGTTTCTGTTTCTCTGCCTACTGCCAAACCTTGATTAAAAAGTTACCTGCATAACACCTAAAGTAAATTCTCTAAATTTGGAAATCAGTAGTATATTACATTGTTTCATTGTAAACTGTTTAACAATATAATGGTCAACATATGCTGTTGTTAGAATTGACCTGAAAAAAATCCTCGAAAAATATTATGAGGTAGGTAGATTATGGTCCCTTTGTTACTCAGTTCAGTTCACTCACTCAGTTGTGTCTGACTCTTTGTGACCTCATGGACTGCAGCACGCCAGGCTTACCTGTCCATCACCAGCTCCCCGGAGCCTATTCAAATTCATGTGTATCGCCTAGTCGATGCCATCCAACCATCTCATCCTCTGTCATCCCCTTCTCCTCCCGCCTTCAATCTTTCCCAGAATCAGGGTCTTTTCCAATGAGCTGGTTCTTCACATCAGGTGGCCAAAGTACTGGAATTTCAGCTTCAGCATCAGTCCTTCCAATGAATATTCAGGACTGATTTCCTTTAAGATTGACTAGTTGGATCTGCTAGCAGTCCAAGAGTTTCCAGAGTCATCTCCAACACCGCAGTTCAAAAACATCAATTCTTTGATGCTCAGCTTTTTTATAGTCCAACTCTCACATCCATACATGACTACCGGAAAAACCATATTTTTGACTAGACAGACTTTTGCTGGTTACTAATGAAGGAATAAAAACAAAGTGAGCCTAACTTATTCTAAATTACACTTCTTGAGATGGTGTTAAGATATAGAATTGGACAGTTATGTGTGCAACTAGGGGCTTCCCAGGTAGCGCTAGTGGTACAGAACCTGCCTGCCAGTGCGGGAGACGCGGGAGATGCGGGTTTGATCCCTGGATCAGAAAGATCCCCTGAAAGAGGGCACCGCAACCCACTCCACTATCCTTGCGTGGAGAATCCCATGGGCAGAGGAGCCCTGGCAAGCTACAGTTCATATGGTCGCAAAGAGTCAGACATGACTGAAGCAACTTAGCACAGTACAGTAAAGCACAGGTATGCAACTAATGTAATTTTCATTATATTACTGCAGCTTGATTTATTTCATATTTATTTACATGTTTTTCTTTCATAGTAGGGATTTTACTCTACTTAAAGCAAATTAATTCCTGTAAGCAGACCACTTGCATGAGTTAGTATTTTCTATTCACAGCAAATAATAAAATAGTACTTGTGCCTTACCCAAGGATTTTATAAGTAACCCAGTTTTGTCTGAACTGCATCAACAGTTCAAAGCTGACTTAGAGGAAAAGTGATTCAGATTGTTGGGAAGTCAAACAGAACATATTCAGAACTGTACCTTGGTTTGAAAGCTGCTAAAAGTTAGCTGACTGGTCAGTGACATTGTCAGTTAATCTTATGCTATAAATTACAAGGTAAATTTATGCTGTAAATTACATTGTTCTTTTGTCTCGAGGATAGATTATAAGGAAGGGAATGAGGTTATAAAACATGTTATTTATCTACTCAAACCTTTAATGACTTTGCTAGTTTCTAGAGTAGGGTGCATTTATTTTTTGTTTTAAACCCATGACCTTTTAATTTGCATTTTAAAATGTGTTTTATAAATTTAATGATGACTTATTCAAGGAGTACTATTACCGCTACTCCTAATGTTGCTAACAATAGCTAAGTCACATTCCTTTTATTCTCCGTGATGGAATGATTTTTCCTTAAATGTCACTTTTCTAAATTCTGCCCATTCTCTTCAAAGCCCTTATTGTGTGATACCCTATACAGGGGCCCTCCCTTCCTCAGGTGGAAGGGGACATCTCTCCCTCCCCACCCTAAGGCTCCTGTGGTGTTCCGCCTCAGGTAGAGATAGCTCTTTTCACTGTCTGCTACTGTTGATAAGTGTTTGCAAAAATATGTCCCTCATTAACGTCAACATTTGGAAGTAGGGACCATGAAGTGCTGTGTTTTTCTCTCCCAAAGCAGACTTTAGTAAAGCCAAAGGAACATTTTCAAACAATTAGAGGTGACCAGCAGTGAAAAGACTTCCCTGGTGGATCAGACAGTAAAGCGTCTGTCTACAATGCAGGAGACCCCGGTTCAATCCCTGGGTTGGGAGGATCCCCCGGAGAAGGAAATGGCAATCCACTCCAATACTATTGCCTGGAAAATCCCATTGACAGAGGAGCCTGGTAGGTTACAGTCCATGGGGTCGCAGAGAGTCAGACACGACTGAGCGACTTCACTTTTTCACTAGCAGTGAAAAGGCTATACTTTTTTTCACCCAAATTATTTCAGAAAGGAAAAGATTGCTGTCTGCCAGCGACATTTTAGAAAGAATGACTCCAGATGATCTCTGAGTTCCCTTACAACTTCAATATCATGTGGCCATTTGACCTTTAGAGAGACAAGATGAGGGAAGCAACTTTAATGAACTATTTAAATTGTCCTTTAAAACTATGCACGTTATTTACATAAAACTGGAGCAAGGGTTAAGATGGAGGAAGTTTAGCAACTAATCCATAGAGGATCAATAAACAAGTAGACATAAAGGTAAAGAGTATTTAAAAAAGAAAAAAGACCAATTCCATGCTTCTTCACTGTTGGCAGCAAACCTGTTATTTTTTATTTTACCAAAATGTTTTCTAGCACTGAGCAGAGGTAGTCCAAAATATCATAAGAAGGGTACAGTAACTGAATACTAATATATATGAATAAGTAGAAGTAGAACCATCCCTTTTGGATGTTGTGGGGTTTTTTTCTTTAATTTCAATAATTTCAAAATGAAAATAAGTTTATTTGTAACATCTAATAAACTCAGATAAAGAGAACAGATCAGTGGTTACCAGAAGTGGTTACCACCAGTGAAGGTGATCAAAAAATACAAACTTTCAGTTAAAAGATAAATAAATCTTGAGGCTATAATATACAGCATAGTAACTATAGTTAGTAATACTGTATAGTATATTTGAAAGTTCCTAAGAGAGTAGATCTTAAAAGCTCTCATCACACACACACACACACACACGCACAAATTGTAACTATATGTGCTAATGGATATTAACTGGACTTATTGAGGTGTTCATTTCAAAATGTATATAAACCCTGAATCATTGTTGTATACCTAAAACTAATAAAATCTTATATGCTGATTATATCTCAACAAAAGAACTCACAAATCAGGAAGAACTGATCTCTGAAGACATCATTAGGAAAGCATTAAAAATACATTTCATAACATTCAAAATGGGTTTAATATATATTTCATAAGCTTATGTAAATACTAAATATGTTTAATCACTAGGGTAATGATTATTTTAACTTTTGGAAAAAAAAATATTCAAAGTGCACAAGTTAAAGGACGATGTTTTTGAGATGTCCAGAATCATCTCTCACTCCACATCTAAGGACAATGAAGTTCATAGTACTTGCCCTCCAATTTTCACATGATGAGTTTACTTCCCACACTAAACTTTGATCTTGTCAAGTGAGGGAAGAGTGGGTATTTATATTTATATTTTATTACCTAAAAAAACATATCTCTGAGGTTGTTGCTGCTGTCAGTTTTCAGGGATTAATAAGATAAAAAACAAGTCCATTGTAATCTTAAAAATATGCTAATGAAATCATTTTTGTAAGTTAATATTATACTCATGATGTGTATGTAATACATGTGTGCACGGTCACTTCAGTCATTTTGTGATCTCATGGACTGTAGCCTTCCAGGCTCCTCTGTCCATTGGGTTCTTCAGCCAAGAATACTGGAGTGGGTTGCCATGCCTTCCTCCAGGGAATCTTCCCAACCCAAGGATTGAACCATGTCTCTTTATATCACCTGCATTGGCAGGCTCATTCCTAACCACTAGTGCTATCTGGGAAGCCTGTATGTAAGATAGTGGACTAAAAATATTATTTTATAAATAAACAACAACTGCTTTACATAAAACATCTTAACCTTTGGAAAAGCAAAAAAAATTGATATTCACCAAGATGAGCAAGATGAGCATTTTTATACTTCCTATATTCACATTATTTTACTTATGCATATTTACTGTATAAAACAAGGAAATAATTGCACCTACATAATTTTAATAGTTTGAAACTATCAAAAATCTAACAATCAGGAAGTCTAAATAACTTGGATTTCGTGGTAAAAGCACTAAAAGCAGTGAATCTCCCACATTTCGTCCATAAGAACTTTTAGTGCGTATTAGTCTACATTGACAGCTTTGAAATGAATTTAATAATTTTGACCTATAGTTATTATGGAAACCCTTAATACTATGAAATTTTGCTTTATAAATTTTCATGAAAGTCAAAAGATTTTGTCTCATAGGAAAGAAAGAGTTCCATTGCACAACAATGATGACATATAAAGGTCCAAATCAAATTATGTTAAAAGTAAACTGTGAAATCCATTCAAAAGACTAATATTAGTATAACAACTGTAAATGTGAACTTCCTGGCTTGTATTTTACAAAGAACAACAGTCTATCATTTACAGAGGTCAGTTTGATCTTTATAACAGACTGGTGTGCAAGATGACTAGATCATCTTCAGTTCAGTTCAGTCGCTCAGTCGTGTCCAACTCTTTGCAACCCCATGAATCGCAAAACGCCAGGCCTCCCTGTCCATCACCATCTCCCAGAGTTCACTCAGACTCGAGTCCATCGAGTCAGTGATGCCATCCAGCCATCTCATCCTCTGTCGTCCCCTTCTCCTCCTGCCCCCAATCCCTCCCAGCATCAGAGTCTTTTCCAATGAGTTAACTCTTCGCATGAGGTGGCCAAAGTAGTGGAGCTTCAGCTTTAGCATCATTCCTTCCAAAGAAATCCCAGGACTGATCTCCTTCAGAATGGACTGGTTGGATCTCCTTGCAGTCCAAGGGACTCTCAAGAGTCTTCTCCAACATCACAGTTCAAAAGCATCAATTCTTTGGCACTCAGCCTTCTTCAGAGTCTAACTCTCACATCCATACATGACTACTGGAAAAACCATAGCCTTGACTAGACGGACCTTAGTCAGCAAAGTAATGTCTCTGCTTTTGAATATGCTATCTAGGTTGGTCATAACTTTTCTTCCAAGGAGTAAGCATCTTTTAATTTCATGGCTACAGTCACCATCTGCAGTGATTTTGGAGCCCCCCAAAAATAAAGTCTGACACTGTTTCCACTGTTTCCCCATCTATTTCCCATGAAGTGATGGGACCAGATGCCATGATCTTCGTTTTCTGAAAGTTGAGCTTTAAGCCAACTTTTTCACTGTCCTCTTTCACTTTCATCAAGAGGCTTTTTAGTTCCTCTTCACTTTCTGCCATAAGCGTGGTGTCATCTGCATATCTGAGGTTATTGATATTTCTCCCAGCAATCTTGATTCCAGCTTGTGTTTCTTCCAGTCCAGCGTTTCTCATGATGTACTCTGCATAGAAGTTAAATAAGCAGGGGGACAATATACAGCCTTGGCGTACTCCTTTTCCTATTAGGAACCAGTCTGTTGTTCCATGTCCAGTTCTAACTGTTGCTTTCTGACCTGCATACAGATTTTCAAGAGGGAGGTTAGGTGGTCTGGTATTCCCATCTCTTTCAGAATTTTCCACAGTTTATTGTGATCCACACAGTCAAAGGCTTTGGCATAATCAATAAAGCAGAAATAGATGTTCTTCTGGAACTCTCTTGCTTTTTCGATGATCCAGCAGCTGTTGGCAATTTGATCTCTGGTTCCTCTGCCTTTTCTAAAACCACTTTGAACATCAGGAAGTTCATGGTTCACGTATTGCTGAAGCCTGGCTTGGAGAATTTTCAGCATTATTTTACTAGCATGTGAGATGAGTGCAATTGTGTGGTAGTTTGAGCATTCTTTGGCATTGCCTTTCTTTGGGATTGGAATGAAAACTGACCTTTTCCAGTCCTGTGGCCACTGCTGAGTTTTCCAAATTTGCTGGCATATTGAGTGCAGCACTTTCACAGCATCATCTTTCAGGATTTGAAAGAGCTCCACTGGAATTCCATCACCTCCACTAGCTTTGTTCGTAGTGATGTTTTCTAAGGCCCACTTGACTTCACATTCCAGAATGTCTGGCTCTAGGTGAGTGATCACACCATCATGATTATCCGGGTCGTGAAGATCTTTTTTGTACAGTTCTTCTGTGTATTCTTGCCACCTGTTCTTAATATCTTCTGCTTCTGTTAGGTCCAGACCATTTCTGTCCTTTATCGAGCCCATCTTTGCATCATCTTACCTGTCTTCAGTCTTAAAGGATAGATTCCTGTTAAAAGAAAGCAAACCCTGCTAGTAATTCATACTCTTAGAACTTTATAATCTAAAAACCAGAGGCATACCTTTTTTTTTTTTTTTTTTTGCTGGATTCCCAAGAGAATACTGCCTCGCAATATCCTGGGTGCAATTATTTATCGTGTCCCTTTCTGTCTACATGCCCAGTGTCTGCTTTTCCTCCCTACAAAGAGCTGTTCCTTACTTTCATGGAATGGCATTACCTTTGCTGAATAGTAGACCCAGGTCTATGAGTAATCTATTTATGTGTGATTTCTTGCTTAAGGTTTATGCTTCTTTTTGAGTCTTATACTCATCCATTCCCATCATCTCTTTCATATTATTGTTATTTTTTATTGTTGTTCAGTCACTCTGTTGTGTCTGACTCTTTGCAACCCCATGGATTGCAGGATGCTGAGCTTCCCTTTCCTTCACCATCTCCTGGAGTGTGCTCAAATTCATGTCCATTGAGTCAGTGATGCCATCCAACCGTCTCATCCTCTGTTGCCCTCTTCTCCTCCTGCCTTCAATCTTTTCCAGCATCAGGGTCTTTTCCAATGACTCGGCTCTGCGCATCAGGTGGCCAGAGCATTGGAGCTTCAGCTTCAGCCTCAGTCTTTCAAGTGAATATTCAGGGTTGATTTCCTTTAGGATTGACTGGTCTGATCTCCTTGCTGTCCAAAGACTCACAAGAGTTTTCTCCATTCCTGCAGTTTGAAAGCATCAAATTTTTAGTGTTCAGCCTTCTTTATGGTCCAACTCTCACATCTGTACCTGACTACTGAAAACAAAACATAGCTTTGACTATACGGACCTTTGTTGGCAAGGTGATATCTCTGCTTTTTAATATACTATTTAGGTTTGTCGTAGCTTTTCTTCCAAGGAACAAGCCTCTTTTAATTTCATGATTGCAGTCACCATCTGCAGTGATTTGGGAGCCCAAGAAAATAAAGTCTGTCATTGTTTCCATTTTTTTCCCCATCTATTTGCCCTGAAATTATGGGACTGGATGCCATGATCTTAGTTTTTAGGATACTGAGTTTTAAGCCAGCTTTTTCACTCTTCTCTTTAGTTCCTGTTCACTTTCTGCCATTAGAGTGGTGTCATCTGCATATTTGAGGTTATTAATATTTCTCCCAGCAGTCTTGATTCCTGCTTGAGCTTCATCCAGGCTGGCATTTCACATGTATCTTTTAAAAAGAAAGATTAAAAAGAAATATCTTGTAAATCAGTTTTAAGTCTACTACCCTCCACCTAATTGATAGGAATGGGGTAGTCTAGCTAAAATAAGCCAAGTTAAAAGGTGTGTGCATGTTTATTAAAAATTAGCTTGCAGATAAACATCCTAGGAATATGTAAACCAGTTTGACTGTTTTGAATTCTAATGACTAATGCTTTTTAAAGTTTCAGTAAGAATCCAAGAGGTGACACTACACTAAATAGTATTCTGACATGGCTTACATTCAAATTCAAAATTAAATTATCATATGTGGTACGATAAAGTTAACACTCCTGGGAGATTTGTACTATAACTTACTGTAACTAGTGACAAAGAAGAAGGTGATATTTTGGTTGCTGCCCAAAAAAGGTATACTAGTGAGAACAAACAAACAAAAAAACTCACAGAAGTTACAGTATTATGGTTCAGTTCACAACAACTTTAACAATAAAATCATGCTTTCCTCCAGTTTACTTATTTCAATATTTGATATAACTTACATTGAAAATATTTCTATTGAAGCTATTCCCTCTAGAGCTATTTTATCACTTTGATCTAATTTCTCTTTCTTACTGAATACTGATTGATGACAGGAAACCTGCCATTAAAATGGTTTGGGGGAAAATGCATGCATCATGGGAATTAGGTTAGGATATTGAAGTGGCACTGCTTTTAGGGCAGAGCTTGTTATAGTGCAATCCATTCAAAAGCAGCCAGCCTGGAAATACCATGTGCTTGTTTATGGATGATGCTATGCAGTTTTACTGATTCATAATGGAGCTACAGCCTTTTTATTCTGACAGTTTAAGCACATAAAAGAAAAATAAAACTGCTGTGTGAGGACCTCCCTTACAAACAGCTTCACATTTAGATTCTGATCTACAGATTCACCATTGAGAGCTACATCAGGTTCTTATGTCTGGAAAAGAAAAACTTTCCCTTGATGTAACAAAAGATATTATAAAGAAGAGGAAGCACGTTAAACTTGGAAATAAAAGTATGGTGAGTTATTTGGTGCAGTGGTAAAGAATCCACCTGCCAAGGCAGGAGACACAAGTTCCATCTCTGGGTTGGAAAGATCCCTGGGAGTGGGAAATGACAACCCACTCCACTATTCTTGTCTGGAAAATTCCATGGACATAGGAGGTAGTCTACAGTCCATGGGGGTCACAAGCAGTCAGATACAACTGAGCATGCCCACAAGTTATTTTTAAATAAAATTAACATTCTATGAACTCTGCATGGTAATGTTATAGAATGCACAAATATATCTTTTCAAATTATTTTTTAATTGAAGGATAATTGCTTTATAGAACTTTGTCATTTTTTGTCAAACCTCAACATGAATCAGCTATAGGTGTACATATATCCCCTCCACTTTGAACCTCCCTCCCATCTCCCTCTCCATCCCACCCCTCTAGGTGGATACAGAGCCCCTGTTTGAGTTTCCTGAGCCATACAGCAAATTCCCCTTGGCTATCTATTTTACACATGGTAATGTAAGTTTCCATGTTACTCTTTCCATACATCTCACCCTCTCCTTGTCTCTCCCTATGTCCATAAGCCTATTCTCTATGTCTGTTTCTCCATTGCTGCCCTGTAAATAAATTCTTCAGTACCATTTCCTAGATTCTGGATATATGCATTAGAACACAATATTTATCTTTCTCTTTGACTTACTTCACTCTGTATAATAGGTTCTAGGTTTATCCACCTCATCCACCTCAAATGCATTCCTTTTTAGGACTGAGTAATATTCCATTGTGTATATGTACCACTACTTTTTTATCCATTCATCTGTTGATGGACATCTAGGTTGTTTCCATGTTCTAGTGTGAATAGTGCTGCAAAGAACAATGGGATACATGTGTCTTTTTCAATTTTGCTTTGCTCAGGGTGTATGCCTAGGAGTGGGATTGCTGGGTCATATGGTGGTTTTAGTCCTAGTTTTTGAAGAGTCTCCATACTGTCTTCCATAGTGGCTGTATCAATTTATATTCCCACCAACAGTGCAAGAGTGTTCCCTTTTCTCCATACCCTCTCCAGAATTTATTGTTTGTAGACATTTTGATGATAGACATTCTGACTGGTGTGAGGTGATATCTCATTGTAGTTTGATTTGCATTTCTCCAACAATGAGCAATGTTGAGCATCTTTTCATGTATTTGTTAACCATCTGTATGTCTTCTTTGGGGAAATGTCTCTTTAAGACTTTTCCCCACCTTTTGATTGGATTGTTTGTTTTTCTGGTATTGAATTGTATGAGCTGCTTGTATATTTTGGAAATTAATCCTTTTTTAGTTGTTTCACTTGCTACTATTTTCTCCCATTCTGAAGGCTGTCTTTTCACCTTGCTTATAGTTTCTTTGCTGTGCAGAAGCTTTTAAGATTAATTAGGTCCCACTTGTTTACTTTTGTTTTTATTTCCATTACTCTAGGAGGTGGATCATAGATGATCTTGCTTTGATTTATGTCATTGAGTATTCTGCCTGTTTTCCTCTAAGAGTTTTATAGTTTCTGGTCTTCCGTTTAGGTCTTTAATCCATTTCGAGTTTATCTTTGTCTTTGGTATTAGGAAGTGTTCTAATTTCATTCTTTTACATGTAGCTGTCCAGTTTTCGCATCACCATTTATTGAAGAGGCTGTCTTTGTCCCATTATATATATTTTGCCTCCTTTGTCAAAGATAAGGTACCCATAGGTGCATGGGTTTATATCTGGGCTTACAGAATGCACAAATATATCTTTATCTGCAGAGTAAAAATCAAAATATGATCACCTATACATTGTTGCATACTTTCTACAAAAATGCCATCAGCACATTGATTAGAATGTACAAGATCCCCAAAGAGCATGAGTGCTTTTTGCATTGCAGCCTGTAAGCCCAACTTGTAATAAGAGACAAGTCACATTAATAGCTTTATCAAAAAGGGGGAAATAGCACTTAGAGATGCAAAACATCATTTTGAGGTTTTCCAGGTACCATAATGATAGTTTTTCTTACTACTGAATATTCATGACACCTCATAAAACTAATGATAAACATAAAAATTGATGCAAACGTTTGACTAATCTGCTCTTATTTGTTTGGAAGAGCTGTCGTAATTGCCTGGTTTGTAAATTAAACATCTGCTATGGGAATAAACAAAAACATAACTGAGCATATTCAAATAAATTGAATTCACTCTGGTTCCATAAATTTTATTATATGGGCTCATCAATTTTATTACACCTGAGCACAGCATTGCCACCAAAGTCAATGCATTTTTAGGTGTCCTATTTGTACCAAAAAAAAAATGTTTTCTGTATCTAATAATGTGCACATATTACTTAGATTATTTTTAAAGGAGTGTTTCAATAGCAGAGCTCAGCTCAATTGATTGAAACCACTCACCATGTTCTTTGAACATGAGCTAGAATTCCACTACTTGCTCCTTGAGAATTTCAACAGACCTTTCAAATCATCTCTGCATCACAGCAACACATGTCAAACAAGATAACAATCATTTCGCTTTAGCAAAATTAATCTGTCTGATGCTTGGCATAGCCATATTTGTTAAATTTCTAAGCCATAACGATGAAACATTGCAGAACAACTAACCAGATCAAGGGCCACAATGAAAGAAATGAAGAAGCAGGCTTGCTAAAATGTGGAAGTCATACCTTTGATGTAATTATATGTATTTTTCCTTCTGTAGCTAATCCTTGATGCTGCAGAGTACTAAAGTAATTCACATTAATATTTCAATTTTCTGTAGAGATTACCAAGGAAAACTAAGTATTTCAAGCAACAAACAAGTAAATAATGGATGGAAAAAATAGTTTGCAGCTGCAGATAGTAAATTCAATATTAGGATGGCTGCCTATAAGACAAAAAATGATATGTAAGACAAAATATGAAATGGCTTAAATATCTTTGACTTCTGATATTTGTAAGGCACATTTCATGTTATTATGAGAAATAATGAAATTAAGAGATATAAATGACAACAAAAAGCATACTATGAAATGATTCCACTTAAACTTTTGCATAACGATTATATAAACCTGCTGACATAAATAGGTTCCATTTTCAAAAGAAATGCAAAATTTCCAATTAGCAGAGAAGCCCACACATTTACTTTCCTTGATATCACAGCCGCTGACATAGAGGCCTGATACCTGTATCCTTGATAAACTCTGTCTCTCTGGCCCCTCATTTTCCCTTGAGAAAGAACCTGTTCCATCAAAAACTCTGTAAGCTTAAGGAGGGCTGTGGAAGCCTGAGAGCTTGACTGCCATTTGCCAGAGACTTCAGCTACTAAATATGTTTCACTGAGGACTTCTCATTTCTAAGCTTCTCTTCTAAATTGAGAAAGGCTTTTTTAGTCAAGCAGGTAACAACAGGATTCTAATCAAGTTTCCAGTCCAGTGATTCGGAGAGTGAACCACCCAATCATCTGAAACATAAGTATAAGGCGAAAGAGATATTCATCAAGATTTGCTCAGAAAAACAAAGACAAACTATGGGCTCTGGCAAGGACAGTGTCTTATTAGATCAAAGTTGATTGGATAGTTAAGTGTCTCTTACTCAGAACCTTTTAAAATCCTAACACATGCAGCTGGAGAGAACATGCAAGAAATACCAACCCAACTTTCATAATGTTCAAGTGGCTTTGATTTAATAGAGACAATAACTTTACAGAGGAAATACATCTTGTTCACTAGGTATGCTTTTAACAGTATCTGAAATAGTTATTGTTTACTTTTGTGCTTCAGGGTAGTGGTAACAATTAGGAATTAGAAGTTTCCATTATAAGTGATTAAAAAAAAATAAGCTTTCAGTTTCTTACAGTGTTTTTTGGTAGGACTTCAGACTTTCAAATAGAGATTTAAGTCTCACTTCTATAAATATATTTTGAGAGGTAGGAAAAAAAAAAATCTTTGCCTCTCATTGCCGCCAAAGAAAGATTATTTGATTTCAACCTTATAGCTAACAAACAACTTATTGAAAACGGTATTGTCTATTGTCTTTTGTGCACTACCTGGAATTCATTTATTTTTTTAACTGCAGTCACTTGATAATACATTTATTGGGTATTTTGGCAAACTCTTAAAACTTTGAAGTGAAAGAAAGTGAAGTTACTCAGTCATGTCCAACTCTTTGCGACCCCATGGACTGTAGCCTACCAGGCTCCTCTATCCAAAGAATTTTCCAGGCAAGAGTACTGGAGTAGGTTGCCATTTTCTTCTCCAGGGGATCTTCCCAACCCAGGGATTGAACCTGGGTCTCCTGCATTGCAGGCAGACGCTTTACCATCTGAGCCACCAGGGAAGCCCTGAAACTTAAAACTTCAGTGCATGCCAAAGTTTAGACTTACCTTTTTGGGGGATTGAATGTAGCTTAAAATATCATGCTCTATCTGTGTTTGGGTTCTTCAGTCACTCAGTCATGTCCGAAATTTTTTGTGACCCCATGGATTGCAGCATGCCAGACTTTCCTCTTCTTTACTGTCTCCCAGAGTTTCCTCAAACTCATGTCCATTGAGTCAGTGATGCCATCCAACCATCTCATCCTCTGTCGTCCTCTTTTCCATCTACCTTTAATCTTTTCAAGCATCAAAGTCTTTTCCAATGAGTCAGTTGTTCACATCAAGTGCCAAAGTACTGGAGCTGCAGCATCAGTCCTTCCAAAGAGTATTCAGGATTGATTTCCTTTAAGATTTACTGGTTTGATCTCCTTGCTTTCCAAGGGACTCAAGAATCTTCTCCAGCACCACAGTTCGAAAGCATCAATTCTTCAGTGCTCTGCCTTCTTTACTGTCCAGTTCTCACACCTGTACATGACTAATGGAAAGACCATCCCTTGACTGTATGGACTCAGTTGGCAAAATTATATCTTTGCTTTTTAACATACTGTCTAGGTTCATCACAGCTTTGCTGCCAAGAAGCAATCTTCTGATTTCATGTCTGCAGTCACCATCCGCAGTGATTTTAGAGCCCAAGAAGAGGAAATCTGTCACTGTTTCCATCTTTTCCCCCTTCTATTTGCCAAGAAGTGATGGGACTGGATGCCATGATCTCAGTTCTTTAATACTGAGTTTTAAGCCAGCTTTTTCACTCTCCTCTTCCACCCTCATCAAGAGGTTCTTTAGTTCCTCTTCACTTTCTGCCATTAGAGTGGTATCATCTGCATATCTGAGGTTGTTGATATTTCTCCCAGGAGTCTTGATTTCATCTTGTAACTTATCCAGCCTGGCATTTCGTATGATGTGCTCTGTGTATAAGTTAAATAAACAGAGTGACAGTAAACAGTCTAGTCGTACTCCTTTCTCAATCCTGAACCAGGTGGTTGTTCCATACAGGGTTCTAACCGTTGCTTCTTGACCTACCCACAGGTTTCTCAGGAGACTGGTAAGATGGTCTGGTATTCCCATCTTTTAAAGAGTTTTCCACAGTTTGTTATGATCCACACAGTCAAAGGTTTTATCACAGTCAATGAAACAGAGGTAGATGTTTTTCTGGAATTCCCTTGATTTCTCTGTGATCCAGCAAATGTTGGCAATTTGATCTCTGGTTTCTCTCTCTTTTCTAAACCCAGTTTGAACATCCGGAAGTTCTTGGTTCATGTAATGCTGAAGCCTAGCTTGGAGGATTTTAACCATAACCTTACTAACATGGGAGATGTATGCAATTGTCCAATGGGATCTTATCGACCTGGGGATCAAACCCAGATCTCCTGCATTGCAAGCAATTTCTTTATCATCTGATCCACCAGGGAAGTCCATGCTCTATCTAAGGTGCTATAATAATGACATTATTTTATTCTTTGGAGAAAATACAAGATTTAAGCAATTTTATGCCTATAAGTCGTCTTCACTAGGCTGTTCTGATCATTTAAATAAATGAGTTTTTTGCTCAGTGAAGCATATATGAAATTTGTTGGTTGTTCAATAATTATTTTGAATTTATTTTGTGCAAGGCACAGGAAGTGTGAAGAAAGCAGTGAAAATGAAAGACAAGGCCCCTGCCCTCTTGGAGGTCACCTTCATAAGAGGAAATCTTTATTAAGCAATAGATCCCAATCATGTCATTATAATTATGCAGAGTACTCTAAAAGGAGAAGGCTTAATCGTTAGTGTGCATTTGAATTACTTGGGGATCTTATTAAAATGCAGATTCTGGTACAGTTTACCTGGAACAGAGGTCTGAGGTTATGTTATTTCCAGTAAACTTCTCACTGGTGCCAATGTCCTGACTCTTTTGTGACCTGAAAGACTGTAGCCCACCAGGCTCCTCTGTCCACGGTATTTCCCAGGCAAGAATGTTGGAGTGGGTTGTCATTTCCTTCTCCAGGGGATTTTCCAAATCCAGGGATTGAACCCTCATCTTCTGCATTGGCAGGTGGGTTCTTTACCAATGAGTCCCCAGGGAAGTTCACGAATGCTGTAGGCTGGATTTAATTGATGAATGGGGAGGAATGGAGAATATTCTGTTAGAGGGAATAGCAAGTGTGAAGGCCCTGGTGGGATAGAATCATGTTTTCTTGCAGGACCTACAAAGTCAGCCTGGCTCTTAAACAAAGTTGGGAACTGCAAGTAAGGGTTGATGTCAATGATACTGGCAGCGGTCAGATCACTAAGGGGATGAGATTGGAATGTGGAAGAATAGTGGAGAACCTGAAAGCAAGAGATTGGGGAAAGGTTTGAGAAAAAGGGGAGTTTTGAGGTTCCAGGTGTTAAAAGATAAACTGAGGCATATTAAACATTTTAAGAGTTTGTTTGAACAAAGGTCAGTCTGAATCAGGCAGTGTCTAATGCAGCAGATACAAAGAGACTGAAGCAGCTGTACAAAATGAAAGACTTATGGGCAGAAGGGAACAGGAACAAGGAAATTATATTAGGGGAAAAAATGGGAGCTGGTTATTGCAAGGTTACTTTCCTTTAGGGGCTGGCAGGGTCTCTTAGGCAGATTATCTAACTAGTAGTGGTAGTCACTCAGTCACATCTAGCTCTTTGTGACCCCATGGATTATAGCCAACAAGCTCCTCTGTCCACAGAATTCTCCAGGTGAAGATCCTGGAGTGTGTAGCCATTCCCTTCTCCAGGGGATCTTCCTGACCCAGGGTTTGAACCCATGGTTCCTGCATTACAGGCAGATCCCTCACCATCTGAGCCACCAGGGAAGTTTAACTAATATTGATCAGGCATTTCCTGACCAACCAGTTTATGATTCTGACAGTCAAATCTAATTAAATTAGGTCTCAGTTTGTTGACATGAGGCTTAACAAAAGCAGCTCTGTTTTGAGACTGTTGTCTTGCTTTAGCACAGACAATGCAGTCTGCAGAAGAAGGAAATGCTGTAGACTGTCTGTATATCTATACAGCTGTATGTTGTATTGTAGGAACTTGATGATTTAGCACTTGTGAAGGTCAAATGCATAATTTAAAAATGCAAATTTAGGACTTATTTTATTAATCAGAACAAATAATTCAAGGAAGAGAAATCTATTTAAATTTGTTCCAGGCAAGAGGGAGGAAGGAAGATCCTGTAAGATTATAAATATTGTAGAACACAGAAAAAATTTTTTTTAATTTCAAGAATAAAACAAAACAAGCCAAGTAAACAGAATCCTGGAAGTGTATGAACCAAGTTGTCAACAGCAGTATTGACAAACAAATATTCCCTACTGAAATAACTTAGGATGTGATATCTCATGGTTCAAACTACCAAGAAAGAGAATCAAATAAATCATCATTTTGAAATGTATAGAAATATTGAATCATGATATATTATAGCAACCAACGTAGTGTTGTAGGTCAACTGTACTTCAAAACCATAGAAATTCATAGAAAAAGAGATCAGATTTTTAGTCCAAGAGGCAGAGATGGGTCAGGGGATGGGGAATTGGATGAAGGCAGTCAAATGTACAAACTTCCAATTATATGATAAATAAGCACTAGGGATGTAATGTACAACATGATGAGCATAACTAATACTGCTGTATGTTACATATAAAAGTTATTAAGGAGAAAACTAAGTATTTTAGTTATGAGGGAAAAAATTTTTCTCTGTTTCTTTAATTTTTGATCTATATGAGATGATAGATGTTTACTAAATGTATGTGATAATCATTTCATGCCACACACCTTAAACTTACTCAGTGCTATAAATCACTTATATCTTAGTAAAACTGGAAAAAAATAAAATATAATTGATTTATTCTAGTCTCTAAGTTGGTTCACCTTTGGTCAAGTGTTCAGTTCTAGTCTAACTGCTATGCCCAGAAGTATCAAGGCCATGTGAGGCTATCAGTGATCAGAAACTCAGAAAAGAGTTTGAGGAGGCAAGGAATTATCAGCTTCCTTAATATATTAGTGTTTAGTAACTTAGTAATTGTCATATATATTTGCATATTCTGCTTTTGTAATCTGCCCTTGTAATAGAAATCAACAATCATTCTTAATCTCTTCTATGTTTCCATGTCAATAATTTTGTGATTTTGTAGGAATTTTTGCTGTTATTGGTTTCATTTTTGTTTAAATACTTAGAGAAATTTATTTCCCATGACTGACACACTTCTCTCGTGATAAAGATAGCCAGCAAAACTCAAAATATTAAATGAAGAAAATTATTATTATGAACACTAGACAAAGTATTTTGACAATTGATCCAATATGGTTGTATAAGTTTAATAAAGGTAAAGAATTCTATTTTAAAAAACTGCTAGATATTTTGTGTGTAGATATGTATGGTATGCATTTGTATTTTTAAAATAAATTTACCATCTGTCTAAAAGACACTGACTAAAACTTACATGCAATACACAGTTAAATGGCAGCCATCCAAAAGAAGGTTTTTGAAAGCTTAATATTGCCAGTACAAAGAAGGCATTAAAGATGCTTATCTCCCAAAGCAGTTGCATATGACAGATTTCTAAAACTATTACCAGCACAGTTCTCCTGAGAATTAAAGATATTAAAAAGGTTATCATCTATATTTATCATGTTTTATCAAGAAAAAAATCATACTAAATTAAGATATTTTGTTTATACAAATAAATTTATTGACATTAAGTTAGCATTGATTATTATACTCAATGTGCTTTGTGAATTATTAATACTTTTGTTAAGTTCTCACCTATACAAAGCTTGCAATAGCACAATGCATCCAGTTTTGTGATAGTTCAGGAGGCCACTAGTAATAAAACTTTATATGAATGTCATGTTTTAAATGACAAATCGATACAACAAGATAATACTAGCATAAACTCTCTAAAAAATAAACACACTTTTTCACAGTGAAGTTGAATTTCTTTTGATCTTTTTATATCCTATCAGGAAACTATAACACAAATGCTGCTGCTAAGTCGCTTCAGTTGTGTCTGACTCTATGCGACCCCAGAGATGGCAGCCCACCAGGCTCCCCCATCCCTGGGATTCTCCAGGCAAGAACACTGGGGTGGCTTGCCATTTCCTTCTCCAATGCATGAAAGTGAAAAGTGAAAGTGAAGTCACTCAGTCGTGTCTGACTCCTAGAGACCCCATGGACTTATTTTCCAGGCAAGAGTACTGGAGTGGGGTGCCATTGCAAATAAGTATCCATAAAAGAACAATGTACTTAAACATTACCTCCAATGTACATCCATGCCCCCAAACATATACCAAGTATGATACACACCAACAGTTTCATTTGTTAAAAAGTTGAGTTTTAAAATTTACTTTATAGAGAATTATCATCTTTTGTTATTTTACCATTATTATCCATGATTTATAGGTGTTCATTCTATAAAATATGACCTCTGATGCATGCATGTCTGCTTTGTCCTGTCCAACTCTTTGTGATCCCATACACTGAAACCCACCAGGCTCCTCTGTTCATGGAATTATCCCGGCAGGAATACTGGACTGAGTTGCCATTTCCTCCTCCAGAGGATCTTCCCAACCTAGGGATCGAATCCACATCTCCTGTGCCTCCTGTATTGCCAGGCAGATTCTTTACCACTGAGCCACTGGTGAAGTCCCCTTTCATCTGATACCATGCTTTAAAATTAAAATGCAAAATCTCAAAATTAAATCTCACAATTTAGAATTTGAAGAGAACTTTTACAGGCACTGTAACCCAATTTCCCCAACCAAGGCATGAACAGCCTTCAGAATGTCTTTTACAATAACGACTTAACTATTGCATAGGCAATACTTTCCAATAGCAGACACTTCTATTTATTGGAAAATTCTTTTTTGATTGTAGAAGTAAAATCATCTTTTAGGAATTTCCACTTATTGATACTAGTTTAGCACTTGAGTACAAACTGAAATCCACCTCTCCTTTGTTCCATTTGAGCGCCTTCTGAACTCTTAAAGATACACTTCACCTTTCCATGCTAGTCAAATGTCCTTGAAGTCCTGCCCCACGGAACCTTCTGTTACATGGTCTATGACATGATTGTCAGATCCTTTTCATCACTCTGTCTTAAGGGACAAAATATTGCTGACCAAGTTTGTTGTTGTTGTTGTTGTTAGTCATTCAGTCATGTCCAACTCTTTGTGACCCCATGGACTGCAGCACGCCAGGTTTCCCTGTCCTTAATAATCTCCCAGAATTTGCTCAAATTCACCCGCATTGAATCGGTGATCCCATCCAACCATCTCATCCTCTATCATCCCCTTCTCCACTTGCCCTTAATCCTTCCCAGAATCAGGATCTTTTCCAGAAAGTCAGCTCTTCGCATCAGGTGGCCAAAGGAGTGGAGCTTCAGCTTAAGTATCAGTCCTTCAAATGAATATTATTCAGGGTTGATTTCCTTTAGGATTGACTGGTTTGATCTCCTTGGAGTCCAAGGGACTCTCAAAAGTCTTCTCCAACACCACGGGTCAAAAGTTCACCACAATTCTTTGGCACTCAACCTTCTTTACAGTCCAGCACTCATATGTGTGAATGACTACTGTACATAGCTTTCACTAGACAGACCTTTGTAGGCAAAGTAATGTCTCTGCTTTTAAATATGCTGTCTATGTTTGTCATAGCTTTTCTTCCAAGGAGCAAGCATCTTTTAATTTCCTGGCTATAGTCACTCTCTGCAATGATTTGGAAGCCTAAGAAAATAGTCTATCACTTTCCATTGTCTCCCCATCTATTTGACATGAAGTGATAGGACTGGATGCCATGATCAAAGGTTTTGCATGCTGAGTTTCAAGCCAGCTTTTTCATTCTCCTCTTTCATCTTCATCAAGAGGCTCTTTAGTTCTTCCTCATTTTCTGCCATGAGGGCAGTGTCATCTGCATACCTGAGGTTATTGCTATTTCTCCTGGCAATTTTGATTCCAGCTTGAGCTTCATCCAACCCAGCATTTCACATGATGTACTCTGCATATAAGTTAAATAAGCAGGGTGACAATATACAGCCTTGATGTACTCCTTTCTTAATTTGGAACCAGTCTATTGTTCCATGTCTGGATTTAACTGTTGCTTCTTGACCTGCATACAGGTTTCTCAGGAGATAGGCAAAGTGGTCTGGCATTCCCATCTCTTGAAGAATTTTCCACAGTTTGCTATGATCCACACAGTGAAAGGCTTAGCATAGTCAGTGAAGCACAAGTAGATGTGTTTCTGGAATTGCCTTGCTTTTTCTATAATCCAGTCGATATTGGCAATTTGATCTCTGGTTCTTCTGCCTTTTCTAAATCTAGTTTGAACATCTAGAAGTTCTTGGTTCACATACTATTGAAGCCTAGCTTGAAGGATTTTGAGCATTACCTTGCTAGTATGTGAAATGAGTGCCTTTATGTGGTATTTTGAACATTCTTTGGCACTGCTCATCTTTGGGAATGGAATAAAGTGACCACTGCTGAGTTTTCCAAATTTGCTGGCATACTGAGTGCAGCACTTTAACAGCATCATCTTTTAGGATATTAAAAAGTTCAGCTGGAATTCCATCACCTCCACTCGTTTTGTTTGTATTAACACTTCCTAAGGTCTACTTGACTTCATACTCCAAGATGTCTGGCTGTAGATGAGTGATCACACCATCGTGGTTACTCCAGGTCATTAAGTTCCTTTGTTTATTTATTGTATGGTTAACCACACTATGAATGTTTCAGACTTTGTACCCTTTAATCTTTGAGGTTTGTAAGTATAATATATTTATATGAGGCTGACTAGTCATTAGATGGTTTCTTGATTGCAGAAAACTTTTGTCTTAGTCAACTTAGGCTGCTATAACAAAATTCCATAGCCTGAGTGGCTTAAACAAAGAAATTTATTTATCATAGTTTTGGAAGCTGAAAATTCCCATATCCAGCAGATCTAGTTCTTGATGAGGGCCTTCATCCTGGCTTGCAGATGGCTGCTTCTAGCTGCGTGCTCACTTGGCTTTTCCTCGGTACATGTGTGCAGAAAGACAGTGCTCTTCCATCTCCTTGTCTTCTTTTAAGGGAACTAGCTCCATAAAGGCAACACTCTCACAATTTCATGTAAATCTAATTGCGTCCCAAAGGCCCCACCCCCTAGTACCATCATATTGGGAGTTAGAGCTTCAGCATATAAATTTTGGGATTGAACACTCAACCCATAACATCACTGCTATGTTGATCTTCATATAGTTTGAGTGGAGGCTGACACAAATAGTTACTCAATAATGGAATTAATTTTCTTAAGTTATATTGTCACTAAGTTTTCTTAACCTTTGACTATTTAAAGATAAGGACGGGGCAGGGGGTGTGGCTTCCCTGGTGGTCCAGTGGTTGGGATTTTGCCTTCCAGTGCAAGGAATGCAGGTTCATACCCTGGTTGAGGAACTGTGATCCCACATGCCTCTTGGCCAAGGGGCCAAAAAGTAGAACAAATGCAACGTTATAATAAATTCAATGAAGATTTTGAAAATGGTCCACATCAAAAAAAGAAAGAAAATAAGAAAGAGGAAAAGAGGGAAAAGAGATCAGGGCTATATCTTAAATGGATCATTTCCTAAATATTGTGATAACTTTTTGAAGAAACTATCATCCTGACTGTCAAGCATCACTGAAGGAAAAAAAATTTTAAAGATGAAATCTCCATACTTATAAGTAAAGGGTCAGAATTTAATCATCTTTCTTAGCTTTCTTAGAGTTGAAACCTGGGTAAGTCTATATTTCATATATAATTTTTTTTAATGTAAACTAACTTCTCTATGAACAAACATAAGCACAGAGCAGCTCTCCAGACGTTGCTGGTTTGTTACACACCCACATAGATTATCGCTCAGTCCCATCATTAATTAAACTGGGTCATTTCTGTGAAATCAACCAAGAATCTTTTATTTTTTCCACAGGGAGGATGAGTTCAACTTCTTGGTGAAGAGTCATTTTCTTACCATTTAGATTAAAAACAAAAATATTCAAAACTTGCTTCTTCTTTGGGAAGTTGCTTAAATCATTTTCCTGTTTCCATATTTTCATGGAACACTCTTTTGCAATTTAGTACCCATGATGATATATCAATGCTTGTACAGAAAGAATTCTCTGAAGGGACAAAGAAGGAGTAAACTGATATATGCGCTTTGCAAAGCCTCTGTAAGTGATTCTCACAAATAACTTTCAATCCCTTTACCCAAGCTGAAGCCCTGCACACAATTGTTGGATTTCAACTGAAAAGCATTTGGTCCCCACATTAAACTCTATAACCTTAAAGAGATACAAAGCATTATTCTCACTGTTATTGTTTGGCCAGGAAAGACAGGTACACATCTAATTATTAGGCCGATGACAGTAAAATTCAATATGTCACATACTTTGATAGAAAGTATGCTAATAACCAACAAGTATTAAATGAGAAATAAAGTAATCAATCAAAACAAGCCTTAAAAACTTGGTATGCTGAAAAGTCTTTGCCTCTAAAATTGAACTTTAAAATAGAGTGGGCAGGCATTGAACAGTGATCAATGCATTCATGGCAAATGCCATCATCTGAATACACAATTATTAGCATTTTTCTCTATCAGGATTGAGCCAGTGTTACGGTTTTCAGTGCTTTGCAAAATTGTGACAAAAAGAGCTTTTTGTTTAAGGATTTGTGATAACCCTAGAAAAGTCACCATTTGCAATAGTATTGGCATTTTCTGTCAATTCTTGTGAAATGATTTAGGATTTTTGTTTCTGGGAAGTATGCAGACTTGAGGGAAGAATTTTTTTTTTTTTCTTCTTAGCTAGTATTATAATGAATGCCTTGTTAGGAAACCCATTTAAAATCTTACTTTCTTGAAAACAGCCATCACTATATATTGCAAACGTTCTAGGGCAGCCTTTAATTTATGACAGGAAAATAATAAATAAGGTTCTTATGCTAGAAGCTGGAGGCTGAGATAGAATGAAGTTCAACAGAATTTTTTCTGAGACAAAGGTGAAGAGATTACAGACACTGTCCTGCACAATTTGGAAACCTGTATATGTAACCACTTGAACAGTGTCTTAACAAAACTGAAGATCATTT
The DNA here is from genome assembly GCF_014754425.2 of Oryx dammah. Lineage (NCBI taxonomy): Eukaryota > Metazoa > Chordata > Mammalia > Artiodactyla > Bovidae > Oryx > Oryx dammah. The sequence continues at coordinate 22,813,279 of NW_024070188.1, read as the reverse complement.
AGGTTTCAAGAAAAATAAACAAAATATAAACTGAAGTTGAATGCTGCTTCTTTTTTATAATGAAAAAAAATTTTTAAGCTATACTTCATTGTCAACAATTTGCCCCAGGACAAATTGACAGAAAAAAACAAGAATTTCTGCCTTGTCCACAAATCCTCCAGGCTTCCCCATCACTGGCCCTATATTACCATCAAGGTGTCCCTATCCTGGCCCCCTTGGGCACATCTTTCAATAACAGGGTTACTGCTGCTACCTGCTGCCCTGCTCACCTGCAGCTGTTTGACCATCCTGGCCACCACTCCCAGGGCCACTGTTTGGGAAGCCACTGCCACTAATTCCTCAGTCACAGCAATAACCATGACTTATAGAATAAATATAGTATAAAAACATTATAATTTCTTTCATACATTCTCCATGTCAATGCCCTTTAACCTTCATAAATTGTGAAATGTTTCTTTTTTATATGCACTGTACTCGGATGTTCAGTCATGTCCGAGTCTTTGCAACTCCATGGACTGTAGCCCGCCAGGCTCCTCTGTCCATAAGATTCTCCAGGCAAGAATGCTGGAGTGGAGCACCAATTCCTCCTCTGGGGAGTCTTCCCAACCCAGGGATTGAACCTGCATCTTTTATGTTTCCTGCATTGGCATGTGGATTCTTTACCACTGGTGCCACTTGGGAAGCCCTTCTTTTTAAAATAGTTATTTATATATTTGGGCTTTCCTGGTGGCTCAAATGGTAAGGAATCTGCCTGCAATGCAGGAGACCAGATTCAATCCCTGGGTCCGGAAGATCCCCTAGGAAAAGAAATGGCTATCCACACCAGTATTCCTGCCTGGAGAATCCCATGGACAGAAGAGCCTGATGGGCTCTAGTCCACGGGTTTGCAGACACGGCTGAGTCACACACACACATACACGCACACACACATATATTTATAAAAATGGATTTCCTCTTTCTGAAAGAGGATTTATTCATTAGCTAATATATCAGTGCTTTCTCCAACTAGCTTTATTCTAACCAAACTGTGGGTCAATAAGGATCAGACATCTTGCACATTATAGGACCTCACCCCTAAGACCAGGTGGCCAGTCTCCTGTCTAAATCCTCTGCTAGGATTCTTGTGCTTAATCCCATCACTTTCTACCTTGGTTTCAGTCATCTAGCTTCTGTAGAGATTATGAACAGCCTGGAACTAAGCTACTTAGGTTAACATTATACCTCTGTCACTTATTCATGGTATAAACAATCCATCTCCTCATTTGTAAAATGGGACTAAAAATATTTCTCAGCCATTAGAGTTGTGTGTGTGTAGGTGCTCAGTCATGTCAGATTCTTTGCAACTCCATGGACTGCAGCCTACGAGGATCCTCTGTCCATGGAATTTTCCAAGCAAGAATGGTGGAGTGGGCTGCTTTCCTACTCCAAATAGAGTTGTATAGAGAATTAAATGAGTTAATACACCAAAAGTAATTAGAACTATGTCAGACATATATTAAATATGTTATACTAATAAGAACAAACACCCATTGTCATGGTAGTTGGAAGAAAATTAATTCCGCTGTGGAATGAGGGCTTAAAAATTCTCGAAGGTAGGATCGAAGTCACACTGCTGGCCTGGAAATACAACAGAGATGTGATTGAGAGAAGGCCTAATATGACCTAGCCATACAAAAACAATAGCTATAAATGAAAGTATTAGAACACAGTTTATTAAAACTTGTGAATGTGTTGACTAATATGCAGTTCAGAATTGTAGCAGTTCAGGAATATTTTTTAAACATTCTGTATAAGAGTAAAAAAATTAATTATGTTTTGAGAACTAGCCTTTTCAATAAAAGTAGGAAGAAATGAAGATAGGTGGATCAGAAAGCCAAAGTTCTGTAGTGAGTTTTGTTTAAAAGTTTTCACTGTGATTGGATCTTGATAGTGACTGGAGAGCAATTTGCAACAGACACACTGTGATATGCAAGAGTAAAAGCAGATGGAAAGTGAATGTGCCTTTTCTAAATACGTTTTTGGGTCTGCCATTGATTGTCCTTATTTGATCAGATCGTGAAGAGTCATATGACGAGTCTGGACTGACATGATACAAGTATTAAAAACAAATAAGTGCAAACCAAAATTACATGAGAAACAGGACAGCAGAATTTTGTCCAAATCTGAGAAGAGGAGGAAAACAGTTATATCTTTTTTTGTAGGCAGGAAATCATGATGCAGTTTTCAGGAAGAGTTGAGGAGAAAGTTGCCTAAAGTGATTGTCTAGGAAAGAAGGTTGTGAACCATATTCTGGATATTCTTGAGAAGATCTATGTGCCAAAAAACAAAAGTCTGGGCTAGAAATTTAGAAGATGCTAAGTTTCCACCAGCGGAGCTGTTAGCATGGCTGCCCACAGCAAACACCTTCCTGTCATCTGTCTCCACTGGGTGGGGTTCAGCATCAGGCCCGCAGGATCAGTTATGTAAATGACTCAGGCTAGTTCTGACTGATCTCATTGTCTTGATTTTGCAGTCAGAGTAAGTGACAGGCTGCCATGTTCAGAGTCTTTATATTATAGTCACTTACATATTAGGGGAGAAGGCAGTGGCACCCCACTCCAGTACTCTTGCCTGGAAAATCCCATGGACGGAGGAGCCTGGTAGGCTGCAGTCCGTGGGGTCGTTAAGAGTCGGACACGACTGAGCTACTTCACTTTCACTTTTCACTTTGATGCATTGGAGAAGGAAATGGCAACCCACTCCAGTATTCTTGCCTGGAGAATTCCAGGGATGGGGGAGCCTAGTGGGCTGCCATCTATGGGGTCGCACAGAGTCGGACATGACTGAAGCGACTTAGCAGCAGCAGCAGCAGCACATATTAGGGGGTGGCAAGGTGGTATGTGTGTGTGTTCATGCTCAGTTGTATCTGACTCTTTGCATGTGATCATACTCAAAAATGGTTGCCAACATGCCAACAGAAAAGGCTTATTCATGCTTATTACATATATAAGGCATTTTTATGCACTGCTTCAAGTCCACGCAGCCTCATCACTCTGTGACTGCTGCTGCTGGACCTGCTGTGTGTAGGCACCAATGAGACTTCACACAGACACGAGCCAGGAGTGCCCTGCTTGATGTCCGCCCTGCACACTGCTCACCACCAGCCCTGGGACTGCCCGGCTGGTGCTGAGACACACGTTTCCATGTACATGCACTCGGAGCCCATTAACATGCAAACCAGAAACACAGTGAGGTTAAGACCTTGTAAGATAAACTTTCCACCAATAAGATACAGAAGCCAGCGAATAGTTTGTTTGGCTTTGTTTTCCCTTTCCATTCCTTAACTGAATGGTCTTATAAGCCATTCATTTTCACAAGCCGTCAGAAGATTGTCCTAAGATTAAGCAGTAGCAGGTCTAGACCCAATTGTAATGTTGGAGGAGGAAGGTGTTTGCCCATCACTATGCAACTCTTAGATACCAGCTGAGTGTCCTATAACTCACCTCAATATGGACAGTTTCTACAAGGAGATACCATTAGATCCCATGAGTTAAGGGGTCAGCCCTCACTTCAGCAGCCAGTTCCAAGTCCAGATTTTCACCTGTGCTTCTGGCAGACTGACAATCAACTGATGGTACCGAGCCCTTCCTTGGAGCTAACTTGCTAGAGCAGTGGCTTACAGCACTCACAGAAACATGTTATTTATTGGATTTCTGGTTTATTATAAAATGATAGAACTCAGGAACAGCTAGATAGAAGGGGTGCATAGGGCAGAGCATGGGGAATGGGCACAGAGCTTCTATACTCTCTCTGAACAAGCCGTTCTCCCCAAGTCTCAAGTGTTCACCAACCTGCAAGCTCTCTGACCCTCACCTTTTGTGCTTTTATAAGGATTTAATTACACAGGCATGAATGATTAAATCATTGGCCACTGGAAATCAATTCAACCTCTATCCCCTTTCCCCTCAGTTGGAGTTCAGGGGTGTGGGACTGAAATTTCCTACCCTCTTTTTATGGCTGGTTCCCTGGCAACCAGCCCCATCCTTAGGGAAAGAGTCACCTCAATAATACAAACCTAGTTGTGGTGAAAGTGGCTTTGTCAAGGATCTTGAGATCGGTGTGCTAGGAACTGTGATCAAAGACCAAATATATATCAAGAATATAATTTGGTCATCTGAAAAATACATAAATATATTTCCATAAGTCACAAGGCCATCCAGTAGTCACACTTGACACTAGGTGGTAGCCAGATGGTTATTTTTTAATTGAAGTATAATTGGTTTACAATATTATTTTATTATTTTGGGGTGTATTACATAGTGATTCAATATTTGTATAATTATACTCTATTTAATATTATTATAAAATATTGACTATATTCCCTGTGCTGTGAAATATATCCTTGTAGCTTCCTTATTTTGCACATAATAATTTGTGCTTCATAATCCCCTACACCTATCTCGTTCCTTCCCTACTTCTCTCTCCTAGCTGGTAACCACTAGTTTGTTTTCTATGAGTCTGTTTTTGTTTTGTAACATTCACTAGTTGTTTTATTTTTTAGATTCCATACATAAATGATAACAAACAGTATTTTCTTTCTCTATCTGACTTATTTCACTAAACACAGTACCCTCTCGGTCCATCCATGTCCTTGCAAATGGCAGAAATTCATTGCATGGCTGAGTAATATTTCATTGTATATACGTATCCACATCTTCTTTATCCATTCATTTGTTGATGGGTACTTAGGTTGCTTCCCTATTCAAGCTTTGTAAATAATGTTACTTAGAACATTGGAGTGTACTTACCTTTTTGAATTCATGCTTTCATTTTCTTAGCATATATAAAAATGAGTGAAACTGCTGGATTGTGTAGCAGTTGTATTTTAATTTTCTAGGAACGAGCTTATTATTTTCCATCATGGCTGCTCCGATTTGCATTTCCACCAACAGCATACTAGGGTTCCCCTTTCTCCATATCCTTGCCAACATTTGTTATTTGCAGATTTTTCGATGATAGTCATTCTGACAGGTGTGAGGTAGCATCTCTTTGTGGTTTTGATTTGCATTTTCCTGATGATTAGCAATGTTAAACATCTTTTCATGTGCCTGTTGGCCATCTGTATATTTTCCTTAGAAAAATGTTTATTCAGGTCTTCTGTCATTTTAAAATTGTGTTATTTGCTTTTTGATCGTGAGTTGCATGAGCTGTTTAGATGTTTTAGATATTAACCCTGTATTGTTCATAGCATTTGCAAATATTTTCTCTGCTCAGTAGGTTGTCCTTTGGTTTTGTTAATGGTTTCCTTTGCTGTGAGAAAGCTTCTTAATTTAATTAGATTCCATTTGTTTATTTTGTTTTTGTTTCCTTTGCCTGAGGAGTCAGGTCAAAAAAAAAAATGGATATCATTAAGAAAGATCTGGAGCCTTAGGTAAACCTATTTGGATGTGAGAGGCAAATTAGAAGAAAAGATGTTCTAATTCACTTATTGGTTGACTCAAAAGATTCCCAGTTTCACGTCTGGCCTAGAACAGATAAAATGATACAGCAGTTTTAGTTATTCTAAAGTAAGATGCCCTGTGGTCGTGCAAAATTTGTCACCTGAAAGAACCAATGATGCTTAAGATATGTGTGGTTGATACTAACAACAAACTTGTAAACTCTTTATCAGTCTCTAATACAAAAATCACAGTGCAGATCCCCAAAGTCCAGACACAAGGCCATACTTACTTCTGAAGTGATTGCTCTTCATTTGAAAAAGAAGGCCAACTTGTTTTAGTACATTTACAAGAAATAGTAGAAAGAGAAGTGGCCTAACATACAGATGTACATAAACCGGAGGGCAGAGGTAGATGGCTCAGTTATGAATAAAGTCTAGAAAGACTCTAGAATATCAAGAACAAGAAATGTGAAGAAAAGTTCTGTGGCATTGACCAGATTATCCCTTTGACCGCTCTAGTGTTTGTGCAGTGGACATCTGGATAGAGTGACTGTGATGGTAGGGGTTGTGGTTATACGTGTACCAATTAGTGTGTGTTCCCTCTCTCCTAGGCTACTATAGCCACTTCCACTGAAAAATGCATAGCTTTCCAGGAGCAAAGACTGATACAGAACATAATTAGCACCTATTCACTAAAGAGGACAGTACTCCTTCTATTCTAAAAGATCTCTGTAGCCTGCCAGATGCCTCTGTCCATGGAATTCTCCAGGCAAGAATACCGGAATGGGTTGCTATTTCCTTCTCTGGAGCATCTTTCTGACTCAAGGATGGAACCTGGGTCTCCCACATTGCAGGCAGATTCTTTACCAGGGAAGCCACTAAAAGATCTCATCAGATAAATATCCTGGATATCTGACTGCCTCCTCTGACTGAAGTGCCTCCACTTCAACCAATCTGAAAAACAGAAATCTCTGAGAAAAAAATTAACAACAAATGAAGTTGTTCCTCAGTAATTTGGGAAACAAAATAAACACACCTCTAAATTCATGTAATTTCATTTTTATTCTGGAGGGGGCAGATAGAGTGGGGAATGAAACAGGGAAAGCATCTGAAAAAAAAAATCTTTTCTGAATTTCTGAAAATTGTTAAAAGATATAAATTTACAATTTTTAAAAAGTCCATTCAACCCCATGTAGCAGAAATGTCAAGAAAATCTCAGCAAATAACATTATTGTCAAACTGCTGAAAGCTCAGGAAAAAGATAAAAGTCTGTAACTAATTGAACAAAAATCACATGTCATATATGGAGAAACAACAATTTGAGTGTAGACTGACTTCTCATCAAAATCCATGGAGGCCAGAAGAAAGCAGAACAATAAAGTGCTGAAAGAGAATTCAAGCCACAATTCCATTCACAGTGAAAATATTTTTCAACAGTGGAGGTGAAATATAGACATTTTCAGATAAAATAATACCAAGAAAGTCCATCATTAGCAGACTTGCACTATAATAAATGCTACAGAAATTTATTCAGATTGAAAGGAAAGGAATTTACAAGGAAAACTCAAAGCTTCAAGAAATATATAAACATAAAAGATGTTAAATTTTATGGAATACATATAATTAAAGCAAAAATTCATAAGATCTTATTATGAATTTATAACATATATAGATATAATACAACAATAGGGCTTCCCTGGTGGCTCAGGCAGTAAAGAATTTGCCTGCAATTCAGCAAACCTCAGTTTGATCTCTGGGTTGGGAAGATCCCCTGGAGAAGGAAATGGCAATCCACTCTAGAGTTCTTGCCTGGAAATACCACGGACAGAGGAGCTAGGTGGGCTACAGTCCATTGGGTCACAGAGTTAGACACTACTGAGCAACTAGCAATAACAACAACAACAATACAACTACGGCAGAAAAAATGGAGCTAGATATGGTAAATTGACCTATCTTATTGTGAGATTTCTATATTTTATGAGATATGATCTAGTAGAATAATTAAGAATGTATGGTAGGGTCCTTAGAGCCATCACTTAAAAGGATGAATTTTTATATATAAACTATACCACATTTTTTTTTTTTTAATGAAAAGATTGTAGAGTTCACTGGACTTTCCAGGTGGCTCAATGGTAAAGTATCTGCCTGCAGATGCAGGAGAGAGGAGTTCGATCCATGAGTTGGGAGGATCCCCTGGAGACGGGAATGGCAACCCACTCCAGTATATTTGCTTGCAAAAGTTCCATGGACAGAGGAGTCTGATGGGCTACAGTCCATGGGGTTGGACACGACTGAGTTGGACATTACTGAGCACTTGTCAGCAGCAGAGTTCATTAACTTATTGTATTCCTGAAAATGAAAGTGAAAGTCACTCAGTCATGCATGACTCTGCAACCCCATGGACGGTATAGTCCATGGAATGCTCTAGGCCAGAATACTGAGTGGGTAGCCTTTTCCTTCTCCAGGGGATCTTCCCAACACAGGGATTGAACCGAGGTCTCTCGCATTGGAGGTGGAATCTTTACCAACTGAGCCACAGGATAAGCCCAGGAATACTGGAGTGGGTAGCCTTCAGCTACCTTTCAGCAGGGGATCTTCCCAACCCAGGAATCAAATCGGGGTCTCCTGCATTGCAGGTGGATTCTTTACCAACTGAGCTATCATGGAAGCCCATTGTATTCCTAGGAAATCAAATAATCACAATCAGTGATTATTGGTCAAATGTCATTTAATTTAAATTTGTATTTGGAAAAATATAACAAAAAATATTTTTTCAAATCAGCTACTTAATATGGAAACACAGGGATTTTTTTTTTTTATAACAACTTTAACCAGAACACATTTTTTTTTTCTTAAGAGAAGGACAGCTTTTCAGGTGACACCAGAGAAGAAAATAAGAGGACAAGGGATAAAATTAAGTAGTATATTCCCTGTTAATGAACCACCACAAATTGGGTATAAAATGTATACTTCAGAAAGATAATACAGGTAGTTGAGAAAATGAAACAGAGTAATGATCCAGAAACATCATAAAGAGCTGCAGGTTCAGCTTTGCATCTTTACTATCAGCAAATATGGTTCCGAGTACACTGTAATGGTTTCACTATTACTTTTCTGTGTTTCTCAGGTTTAATGTAATAGCGTGCTTTTAAATTCTGTGCTAACTGAGTGCTCCAGTGTATTAACTTTCCCCCTCTTTTTTATTTTTGCTAGTTAATATCTATATTATTAAAATCCTTTGAGATTTCTACTTTTATAAACAGTTTATTTGGACTTTTAAATTTATATGATAGTATTGGACCCTGTAACTTGATTGTATTCATTCATCTATTTATTTGATAAACCCTTATGAACTATACCATGTTTATGACACCACTAGATGCTGGAAAGAAATACTGACATGCTGCCTATCCCAAGGACTTTACATATGAAAAAGTAGAGATGGAAAAACAAACAAGTATCAGAAGAATGTCAAATAAAATTAATTACCAAATAGATTATCTAGACATCTAATTAAGATTGAGATAGCTAAAAATGTCAATGAAGGTTACAAACTCCCTAGTTTAGAGCAACCCAAAACAAAATGAAGTTTGAGCTTGACCTTGGGAGATAATACGACAAATACAGGAAGATTAGTTTTGTAGCTTGCTTTCACTCTCCCAAGGACAAATATACAATATTTTGCAACATATTTTATCATAACTACTGATTAAAGACCTAAACACAGCTTGTATTTTATAACAATTTTTATTTTTAAAATAGAAAAAGGACATTTTCAAAAGAGTATACTGCCCTCATAGCCAAAAACCCCCAAACTATTATATTTCTCTTCTGAAGCCACTTTCATGAAACATCAGATGCAATATGCTTCTGGGGAGAGAAACAGATTTGTATGCATGAGTTCACACTTCATTGGCTCTTTTCCCACGCAAAATACAACCCAGATGTATTCTATGGCTATCAACATTATAAGTTAAATGCAAAATTGTTTTTTGCCTATAATCATGGTATATGATCTATGTAAAGGGAGGAAAAAAAGGAATCCAAAGAGAATCTAAATATACAAATATATATAATTATTAAATATAATTATGTTAAAATACAATATACTAGGTAATATAGGGACATTAAATTTGAATGGACTATCCATTTGGAAAGAACTAGCAGTATAGATACATTTAGAACATAGTTGCTTTGTAGAGACTTATAACAACATACCTAAATTTCTCTTGGTATATTGGCTGTCTACTAGCAAAATAATTAATTATTGGTGTTTTAATAATTACATATATTCTCATTCAGCATTATAAGACTCATGATAACAAACACTGGTCTATCCTGTTGTTTTAGGATAACATTCTGAAAAAATGTCCATATATAGGTGTCTTTCCTAAAATAACATAAAACAGATATTTATTTATAGAAAATATTCTGCAAAATCATGCACTAAAAATAATAGGAGTAGTGAGAAAAAAAGAATTATAAACAAATCCTAATAATAAAAGATATAGTTTCATGATCAAATTATGTTGCTATATATTAAAATATATAAAATATTTATAGATAAATATAAATATGTAAATGTATATACAATCATATACTTATATTCACATATATACACTCTTTTTATCTTATTAGGAATTGTATCTTGAGAATTGCACAGTTACTTATTCACAGATAATTTTACCCATCATTACTATCTGTCAATCCTTTTCAGCCTTAAATCTTGAGTTTCTGCCTATACCTTTGAGACATTCTCCCTTGGACCCCTAGAAGCACTTGCTCATTGGTACAATTCAATTCTATCAAAATTAAGGATCTAATCCAGGCTATAGATTTCTTCATCATTCTTTTCTACAGAAAAAGTTTTCTCACCCTTGTTTGAAGTGATGCTTGAGCTTCTTATGTCCCTTTTCTCAACATATTGTTGAAGCTAAAATAATCAACAAATAGCATTTCAGAAATTTGAATCTCCATTTTAAATAGTCCCTTTGAGACTATAATATCAAATCCCTTCTTCCAAGTGCATAAATTTTCTCTCCCACTTCCCTGTCTCTGACACCCACCTTAATTTGTCTATATGACTTAGGAATGATTGCAGTTATTTATCTCCACCAAAAAAAAAAAAAAAAAAGGACCACAGAAAAATTACCTAGAAAACTGATAGAGCAATTTTTTTTAGATATTAACCCAGAAAAAATAAATCAAAGTTACAAACTGACGAATATTTACTATATTGTAGTTTTTTTTTTTCTGCTCCATGGAGTATGTATTTCTATACATGATTATATGCACTTTTGTCCTAGAGACTGGAGAGGAAAGCACCTTTGCTTATGAAATTAGTCCAATTTGTCTTTACATATTAAAATGACAAATTGTAATCTTCAATATATCATCATCTAAAGCTGAGTGGGGACATGCAGAAGGCTACATTGCTTAATACTAGAAAATGGCAGGTGTGATGGCCAAATACAATACCCACTTATTTAATCATAAACTAATCTAGGTGTTGTCGTGAACGTATGTTATGATAAACATCTACAATTAGTTGATCTGTTGAGTTCTGACCTGTTGATCTCTGTGTCTCTGTCTCTCTTTGTCTCCTCCTCTTTCTCTCTGTCTCTCTCTCTATATATATATATGTATATATTATATATATATATAAAATATATATATAAATGACTGGTTATATTGCTCTGGAGAATTCTTATTGATAATACAGGACTTGGAAGGGGCTGGTCCTAGCACAAGAATATGATAATAAAAACTTTCCAGGAGCTTCAAATTGTTAATCAATAGCAAGGGAAGTGAAATTAAGCACTCTTGACATCCAGGTTCTTGGAGCTGAGGTCTCTCTGTGAAGGTTTCATAGTTAATGCTGGAAGCAATCATATTGCCTTTTCTTTCCTCATCACCCCTGCTCATACACACACACTCCATACATATGCACATTTTTCTAATTAAAAAAATAGATTCAATAACAAATAACTCTTCTTCAAACAATTTTTAACTCTGCTCTCACAATTCAAAGGATATTAAAGATTAGGGTTGGGTTTTAGTGAAACTTTATCTTGTTTCTTAACCTTCAACTCAACAGGCATTTATTGTTATTTTATTTTTTGTCAGAGATCAGGGCATCCCTGATTGATCAGTTCACACACCCAGTGCTATTTACATCATGAATCATGTTGATCTTCTTGTAATATCACTTTCTTTACCAACTCTTATTCTACACATTAACAGCACATGAGATAACTATGCCCAGCATAGAACCTTGCAAATATAATTTTGATAGGATACTTTTAGATGTGAGTTTAACATGACTGGTTTATACTTTACTCTAGTTCCTCGCTCATGCTTATCGTTAAGATACAATGTCATGTTTATTATTTAAAATCACCATAGAATTCTCGAAGATATGCAATGTTGTCCATTCTGAAGATAAAAACTTTTATCCTATGATAGCATTAAAGAGGAGGTGGTATAAAAGCTGGGTTTTAAACCCCTTAAGCTGATAACGACACATAAAGAAGTTTGTGTATATGGAAAAACAAGGTCTTTTCTAAGAGGCCAATTTTCTGTGCTAGAAATAAAAATAACAAGTTATAAAGGAGCAAAGCATGGGGATATTCCTATAAGTACATAGTAAGAAGTTATAGAACTGCTTTTCCTAGACAACTTAATTGCTTAACTTCTTTCATGCAAATCAAGTTTTTGTGTCTATAAACTCAATGTCAATATGAAAAAATATACATACCTAGCTCCAAAATGGAAGATTAAGCAGAATGGATACTGGGGACAGCTATCAATAGAAGCCTGGAAAATCTGATTTATGGAGAGTTCTTTTCTTTTTAATAAATTTTGTAATTTTTAAAAGTGGTAATTTAAATTAATTGCATATTGCCTGTTGGTCACAACTACTTAAGCATTAGTCATCTATTGCTTACATAATAATATTAGCTATTTATTTGTAAATAGTGATTCTGATATATTTTAAAAGAATATAAAATAATTCTATTGCATCTCTTTTAAACATTTGCCTGAATGTATTTTTCTCAAAATTAATATCCACAGTTTATAAGTAATTTTTTAAAACAAAGGTAAATGTCAAATGATTTAATGCATACTAAATTAATGTAGCTCAAAATAATATTTAGATTTAAAATATTCATGTCTTTTCTGTTCCAGTCATGTACATTGACTTTTCAGTTGTGATATGCTTATAGTACACGGATTTATTTGTTTATATCCTCTTTTCAGAAAAGAGTTAAAGTTGTGTACATAAATACCTAAAATAAAATATGTTAAGATCAAATGTAAACCAGATGAATGAAGTTAAGGAAAGGAAAAAGTTAAAGAAGGTAGATGATGATAAAGTCAAAAGTGAGATTGATAAAATTTAGTCAATAAACTTACCAAATATGGGGGAGAATATACTTCTTTGCCATCTAGCAATCAGACAAAGGTCAAATCACAAATCTTATCACTTGTAATAAAAAATAAATTAGGTTTACAGAATGATCCTAACTATTCCACATGCTGAAGCTAGTGAAAATAGCCTGTGAGTTTTCAAAAAGAGGATAGTTTATAAAACTTGTTTCTCACCACCATGCTTGCAGTGAACACAGCTATTAGATTTTTTAAATTAATTTATTTATTTTAATTGGAGGCTAATTACTTTACAATATTATAGTGGTTTTGCTATATATTGACATGAATCAGCCATGAGTGTACATGTGTTCCCCATCCTGAAGCCCCCTCACACCTCCCTCCCCATCCCATCCCTCAGGGTCATCCCAGTGCACCAGCCCTGAGTGTCCTGTCTCATGCATCTAACCTAGACTGGTGATCTGTTTCACATTTGATAATATACATGTTTCAATGCTATTCTCTCATATCATCCTTCCCTCGCCTTCTCCCACAGAGTCCAAAAGTCTGCTTTTTATATCTGTGTCTCTTTTGCTGTCTCGCATATAGGGTCATCGTTACCATCTTTATAAATTCCATATATATGCATTAATATACTGTATTGGTGAGTTTTTTTTTCTGTCTTACTTCACTCTGTATAATACACTCCAGTTTCATCCACCTCATTAGAACTGATTCAAATGCATTCTTTTTAATAGCTGAGTAATGTTTTTTAAAGGGACTTTTGGATAATATCCTTCCAGGAAGGCTGAAAGCATAGTGAGAGCAATCAAAATGATATAGCCCAATTTCTGGATCAGGGTAAGATGAAGAAAGTATACTCTCTTTCCCATGAGTTAAAGCTGAAAACCCTGACTGGAAATATTCAGTTGATACAGACAGATGATCTCCAAGATCACTCTCTTCAGGTCAGAGAAGTTGGAAGGGCCACCTCTGTATATGAGTGGGAGGAAATTGCTTTCTTTCTCTTTTTGTACTCTCAGCACTGCCTCCTAGGAACCAGCACTCTTGGGTCAGGAGGGCAACAACAATGATGATGGTCATGGCAGCAGAAATGGCAGTCACCTAAAATATTGATTTAAAAAAATCTTCATTTTTGAAGAAGGCTAAAATATATAGAGGAAATCTTCATTACTTATTCTCTCTTTTTTTTCTCTCATTTTCCTCAAAACACACCTAATCACAGAAAGCTTAAAATAGCACAGGAGACAAAAACTTCAGCTTTCTAGCCAAAGCACCAAAATCAGTCCCTGGAAGCTAAAATAGCTGAGAGAATTACAGAGAGAAGAGAGCTGGATAGAGAGATCATTTAAAACCATGTTTAAAGTCCTGGACTCATTTCTGATCTGTGGAAGTAAAGAAATGATCCAAAACAACAGAGAATGGAAATACAGTATAGATGTCTACCTAGGTACTATTTTGACTCCTAGAAATTAACACACAGAATGGATGAAAATAGCACACTTCAAGATAATGAAAGCAAAGCTGTGATTGGAATTACAGTCCATATAGAACCTGGACATTTCCGGTATATAGCTAACTGCTAAAAGAGAAAGCACACATTCATTGATTTCAACAATACTGAGTCAAAACATAGCATTCAAAGTTCCTAAGATGTAAGATGAAATTATTCAACATAACAAAGGCAAACAATATCAAAAAATCTGAAGAAAACAATATAATCAATAGACAGCAACCATAAATAATTCAACTGGGGAAGGAAATGGCGATCCACTCCAGTAAAACTGGAAAACCCCATGGCCAGAGGAGCCTGGTGGGCTACAGTCCAGAGGTTGCAGAGAGTCTGACATGACTGAGTGACTAAACCACCACCACCATAATTAACAATACAGAATTCCTTCAAGAATTCAAGTAGATAAAGACCAAAAATATCAAGGTAGTCATTGATGACATTTTTGATAGCTGCAACTGAAGTGTGTTTATTTCTCTGCAACGTAAGAGGCAGTAGTAAGTAGGAAGGAGGAAATTTAGATTTATAGATTCAGATTCATAGAAATGTGTCCAGACTGTATGACTGTATGACTGATGGCCCAATAGATTGGTGATTATAATTAACTCATATTTTTTGAATCTACTCTATTATTTTTAGTAGTGATTACCTTCCTAAAGATTGTTGAGCTTATATAGCTCCTGAAGGAAGAAATTTCTTCTTTCAAGGGAGGGATAAAATATCTTTCATAGTGATATGAACATATCAAGGATCCAATATTCTTTTTCCAAAGAGCAGAGGTTAGAAATGGTCACCTCACTGGAGGAAGTCAGTAAACAGATGAGTTATTGCTGGCAGTGTTTATCTTTTTTAAATTATTTTTAATTCCTAGGGGAGGGAAATGCATTGATTGTTCACACATGGGCCATGATTCCTTGGCCTGATTCGCGATTTTATGGAAGATCAAGGGAGGAATGCATAATCTTATAAATCAAAACTAGTTTACTTCATCACATAAAAGAATGCCAGTGCAAAAGTTGGCAATGTTCTTTAGCACTAAAATGGTAATATCTGGGCATATATTAGAAGTAGCAACATAAAAGCAGCATTCAGATCTTCACATCCTGAAATTAGATAGCAGCCTCAACTGAGAAGGGTTTCCCTGGTGGCTCAGATAGTAAAGAATCTGCCTGTGATGCGGGAGATCGGGCTTCAATCCTGGGTTGGGAAGACCCTGGAAAAGGAAATGGCAACCACTCCAGTATTCTTGCCTGGAGAATCCCATGGCCAGAAGAGCCTGGCGGGCTACAGTTAATGGGGTGGCAAAGAGTCAGATGACTGTGCAACTACCACTTCACTTCATGTGAACAGAGAAACTAGTCATGGCCAAGATTTTTCATTGCTGATATAGAGTATCAAGAAGCAGTAGTTTTAGAGTACCCATCTGTGCTTTCCAGTCTCCACTTCCCTATATATCATAAGATTTGTAGTTTCTAAATAAAACTCAGAAAACCACTTTCAACTTCCAATATAAAAAGATGGCAGGGATTCTTCACAAATTTTATGCACTCTGATAAAACAAATATTAGTAATAATGCTTTGTTTAGATACCTTATATTGTTTTCAATAGATTATAAACTATTATTACTTATGTGTTCTGTAATGTAAACATTTTAGCTTATATAATCTTACAAAAAGGAAGCAGAATGTTATGGTTACTCCTCTGATTATAGTCTTTGCAAGGAGATATTTTTCTGAGTTCCTAACTAGTTATTAAAGGTAAGTTACATATTTTTGTTATGCTCTACTTAAGTCAGATATTCAGGGAAGAGAATGGTGGTGGTTTAGAGCAAACTTCATAAACAAACTAGCATTTCCATGCAAAAAATATTTAATTATTTTGAAACTAAAACACCTGGTTTTCTTTTCAAAATTGGTACCAGCTTTATTTCTCAAAATGTTCACTGCTACTAGTTAGCTTTGTTGTGTGATAAGCCCTTCATCCCCTGTCTCAGAGGCTTATAATATCCACTTTGTAGAAGCAGCCTTTGTGGGACATGCATATCTCCATGGTAGAGAAGAACAGGGGCTGAACCAAACCATGCAATAGTACTTGAAAGTTCTGTTCAGACATGGCATGTGTCATACTGGCTCCCTCCCCAAAGTAGGTCAGGCAAGTCTGAGTGCAGTGAGGCAGCAATGGCTATTCTTTTCACAGGAGAAAAGTAAATCACGTGGCACGGGGCAGGAATGTATAATCTCACTGAGGAGGGGGAGTGAACAGTGTAGGAAATAGTACAATCAAGTTCAGAATTGATGTTAAATATCATAATATATTGTACTTTTAATTATATAGTGTCTTCCAATGAAAATATATTTAATGAAATATTTAATTAGTTCTTTATCACATTCACATGTTTGTATATTTAAAGACAGAAGCCAACATTTTAAAACTTTGAATTATAAATATCAAGGATTGAGGCATGAACATCTGTTAAATAATCTCTACTCAAGCACAATAGAGAGAGAGGCAAACATACTCAGAGAACGAAAACACTATTTTCAGAAAAAATTGATGAAAAACTAGGTTTCAAAGATAGAATGTGAATATTCACCAATTTTGAGTTAAAGTAGAACAAAAATCATATATCACTGAAATTATGATATATTATAAATTTCAATAATTCATTTATTTGACCATTTTACTCAGAAAAAAAAAAAGAAATGCTAATAACTATTTCATGTTGACTAATTACAAGAAGGATGCAATCATCAGAAGTACGCAGGGACCTAGGTGGTGCAGTGGTAAAGAATCTGCCTGCCAGTGTAGGAGACGCAAGAGATTTGGATTCGATTCCTGGGTTGGGAAGACCCCCTGGAGAAGCAAATGGCAACACATTCCAGTATTCTTATCTGGAAAATTTCGTGGACAGAAGAGCCTGGTGGGCTACAGTCCACGGGGTCGCAAAGAGTCAGAACTGAGCGCGCATGCGCGCGCTCACACACACACACACACACACACACACACACACACACACACACTCTTATCAGTTCAGTTCAGTTGCTCAGTCGTGTCTGACTCTTTGCGACCCCATGAATCACAGCACGCCAGGCCTCCCTGTCCATCACCAACTCCTGGAGTTCACCCAGACTCGCGTCCATCGAGTCCGTGATGCCATCCAGCCATCTCATCCTCTGTGGTCCCCTTTTCCTCCTGCCCCCAATCCCTCCCAGCATCAAAGTCTTTTCCAATGAGTCAACTCTTCGCATGAGGTGACCAAAGTACTGGAGTTTCAGCTTTAGTTATCATTGCTTTCAAAGAAATCCCAGGGTTGATCTCCTTGCAGTCCAAGGAACTCTCAAGAGTCTTCAACACCACAGTTCAAAAGCATCAATTCTTCAGCGCTCCAGCCTTCTTCACAGTCCAACTCTCACATCCATACATGACTACTGGAAAAACCATAGCCTTGACTAGATGGACCTTAGTCAGCAAAGTAATGTCTCTGCTTTTGAATATGCTATCTAGGTTGGTCATAACTTTTCTTCCAAGGACTAAGTGTCTTTTAATTTCATGGCTGCAGTCACCATCTGCAGTGATTTTGGAGCCCAAAAAAGTAAAGTCTGACACTGTTTCCACTGTTTCTCCATCTGTTTCCCATGGAGTGATGGGACCAGATGCCATGATCTTTGTTTTCTGAATGTTGAGCTTTAAGCCAACTTTTTCACTCTCCTCTTTCACTTTCATCAAGAGGCTTTTGAGTTCCTCTTCACTTTTTGCCATAAAGGTGGTTGCATCTGCATATCTGAGGTTATTGATATATCTCCCAACAATCTTGATTCCAGCTTGTGCTTCTTCTAGTCCAGCGTTTCTCATGATGTACTCTGCATATAAGTTAAATAAGCAGGGTGACAATATACAGCCTTGACATACTCTTTTTCCTATTTGGAACCAGTCTGTTGTTCCATGTCCAGTTCTAACTGTTGCTTCCTGGCCTGCATACAGATTTCTCAGGAGGCAGGTTAGTTGGTCTGGTATTCCCATCTCTTGAAGAATTTTCCACAGTTTATTGTAGGTATACCCTAAAGAAGTATCTGGTAAATGTTTAATTTTGTTTGAATTTTTGACATCTGATGATTTTATGTTTAGTAAACAAATGAGGGTCTAATCTTTTATTTATCAAGTATTTTTTTTAAAGCCTGTTTAAATATATATTCAATAGTACTCTATATAAACTAGACCTCACTTATAAATTTGCATTGAATTTTTTTAGTTAAAAGAAGTGCCTATTTCTGGCCCGACAAGTATTTAGTTAAGTATACCCTATTTAAAAATCTTTCCACCTCTGACTTTTTGCAACCCCATGGACTGCAGTCCTGCCAGCCTCCTCTGTTCATGGGCATTCTCCAGGCAAGAATAGTGGAGTAGGTTATCATACCCTCCTTCAGGGGATCTTCCCAACCCAGGGATCGAATCCAGGTCCCCCTCAATGCAGGCAGATCCTGTACCATCTCAGCCATCAGGGAAGCCCTGTAATATGATATGTATTTCTAAAACATTTTCAGAATAATAGCCTTTAATACTAATAAAATATTGTGTGTATGTGTATCTGAGTGTATGTGTACCTTCTTGAATAGGTGAGAAGTAAGGTCAAGTATTTAAAAATATATGTCTGTGTTGATCTGAATGAGGAGAATATATTCCTTTTTATTAAATATATCTAAATTAAATGTTTAGTCCAGGGAGAAAATTCTGTACTTTTTTTTCATACTTGTACTTTTAATTTTAGTTCAGCATAGATTCTTGTGAAAGTATTAAGTATCAAAATATTAAGTTGCTGGCTGCTATTTGGTGATAATCCTAGATTCAGAATTCAATGATGTTAAAATAAAAGTGTAGAAAATTTTTACTTTATTGGAAATTTTAACCTCAAAGGGTTTTACTTGGTCTTAAGAAGCCATGAGTGTTATTTCAAGGACACTATGCACATTTCTGAATATGAGATGTTTCAGAAGGAAAAGAGGCATATCTAATCAATTGTCTGACTATGAAAAATGCAAAGATTTCTCAATTTTCCCCATACTTAACTGGGTAATACCTACATCCCATTTGATATATTAATATAATTGTATAATCATATTTAAATAAATATATTTATTTAAAATGTGATACAGTATTATGCCTCAAAGTACAGTATTTATGGAAAATAACTGGGGTTTTATTTTTTCATAATGAAAGTTTACTCTATTGTCATTACATTTTTTACATCAATAGATTTTGTTGAGGATATATTCAAATTTATATAAGGAAACAAGGGCCTCCAGGGAAGAAAGGAGGTTGTTGGCACCCTCTTTCCCACAAACTCAAGTCTACTAACCTCTGTCCTGTGGATAGAGCTGATTTCTCTCAAAGCCAGTGTCTGGCAAGAGTAGTAGATTTCAAGATGGGGGAAGATGTGCCCAAAACATAATGCTAATGAACCATGGCTTGAAGTTTCTCAGAGCAGACAACAAAGTTTTCTCAAATGGATCATCTTGAAAGAAAGCAAGTTTAAGAGGAGAGGTTAAGAGGAGAGGTGAGTGATTTTAAGAGCTGCAGTTTGGGAAACAGTTCAACCTTCACATCGATTTAACTTTGGCAAAATATAAGCAAAGTATAAGACTGGCAGCAGATGGTGCTCCCTTTTACCTTCTACTTTATACCTCATGGGACCATTGCAGAACAGGGTGAGCTTTATTAGTTACGGAGACCATGAGCTGACTGTAAGCTTCACATCCCACCTCCCTTCTTTGGATGCAACATCAAGCGGTACAGATGCTACCCTAGAGGCATAGCAGCATCTGTGAACAGAGACCTCTCCTGACTGTTAAGGGACCATGTCAGGCTTCTGTTGTGGATGCAGAGAAGCTCTGAGCTGCGTCATTTTGGATCAGTGAGATTGAGGTATGATTGGGAAGCTTTCAAGAAAAGGGGGTAGCTGAGTCCCAGGTCAAGCATTAAGTTCTTAGAAGGTACAAACAAGACTGGTCCTTGGGACGTGAGAAAGGACAGTGTAAACCTGGAGGGTTTCTATGACCTTGACTCTGGGGGAGCAGGTTAAGAGGTCACAGGATGGGAGAGCCAATCCCCTGTCAAATTGTTCTCTATTTCCTGCACTGCTGTATGAGGGCTCTATTGTTTATTAACTGGGGAGCATGTTGTTTGTATCTAAAGGTTTTAGAGGAACACTTTGATTAGAGAACAATTATTTTATTTAATTTTCAAAACAGCTTCATTATGTAGAAACTGTTATCCTCTTTTTAGCTCTTTTTTAAAATATATAAATTTATTTATTTTAATTGGAAGCTAATTATTTTATAATATTGTATTGGTTTTGCCATACATCAACATGAATCTGCCGTGGGTGTACATGTGTTCCCCATCCTGAAGCTCCTCCCTCCTCCCTCCCCTATTATCCTTTTTCTATACCATGAGGAAACAAAATTTGGAGTTGTTACCTTACCTAAGCCCATGTGGGCAGCAGCAAGTACAAAGCCTGGATTTAAAAAAGGTTTATCTGACTCAAAAGTCCCTTTTCACAGAACTTCGTTGTAAAGAAAGTCAATTTTATTAAACATTCTTCAAAAATTGAAATGTAAACCTTGATCAGTAGAGTGACTTGCTTCATAGTCCATACCTTAATAAGCAGTGAGGCCAAAGCAAGAACACACAGGTCTTCCCATAGATAACATTACATACCATTGGTTCTTTAAGTCAGTTCTCCAGTTGTTTCCTGTTTACGCAATGGAAAAGAACCTCAGGAATTTACTGCATACTTCATTTAAGATCATTTGCCTCCTAATCTTAAGATTCTTGAAATCCAAATGTTTCCTGAGAAGAACGCTGAGACGTATTTTTACGGTCAAAAATTTATCACCAAGTGTATTTTTTAGACTAAAGGAAAAAGAAGAATCTTTTGGCCAACAATAGACATCCATATTTGACCCAATGTTCAGTTCTACAGAATGCTGAAGGTATAACAACTTGAACACATACTCATCAATATTTTCTTATATTCTTGAAGCAAAGAAAGGGAATCATTAATCTTGTTGCACTTGTGACAGTTTTTCTTCAAATACTTTAGGTAGTGTAGAGTTTATCAAAAGATTGTGGTTGAATTAGCAAAACACTCATATTAACTGATTTGGCTTAATACTAACTTTTATTTATGAAAATCAAAATTTTATAAAAAATAGATCAGGAACCTGGCAAGAATTTTTAGACTTTGAAATGTTTACAGGTTTACCTTTTGAAATGTAAGATTAATACCTATGGTTAAAATGCTTTTAATCCTAATGCTTTGAAGGACTTGGTAAAAAGACTTAATTGAGTTTCAAGCTATGAGCTGTATTTATACTTGATATGGTATCAGTGCATGTATTTTCTTTAATTTTTTTATTTTTTTAAAAATATAAATTTATTTATTTTAATTGGAGGTTAATTACTTTACAATATTGTATTGGTTTTGCCATACATCAACATGAATCCGCTACAGGTGTACATGTGTTCCCCATCCTGAACCCCCTTCCCTCCTCCAAGTATTACCAATAGAAAGTCTTTTAAATAATTTTTTATAAGAGGAATGAAATCAAATATGAAGAAATTTGTTAGGACACTTTTTGTGTTGCTAATGTCACCTCATGCGAAGAGTTGACTCATTTGGAAAGACTCTGATGCTGGGAGGGATTGGAGGCAGGAGGAAAAGGGAATGACAAAGGATGAGATGGCTGGATGGCATCACCAACTCAATGGATGTGAGTCTGAGTGAACTCCGGGAGTTGGTGATGGACAGGGAGGCCTGGCGTGCTGTGATTCATGGGGTCGCAAAGAGTCGGAAATGACTGAGCAACTGAACTGAACTGAATGTATGGATTTCAATTAGAAATTATTCCTTTTACAAGTTGACATCTATTTTTTAATCACTTCACCAACTGCAATTTGTAATAAATTAATTTCAAGAAAGAACTTCTCTGGCTGGCAGTCAAAAGTTAAATAAGGTCAAAGCATATTGTTCTGATAAAATTTTTGCAGTGTCTGTACAATAAGATCTAACTTGCTTTGACAAAATAAGACCTCAAAATCACAGCAGAGAGTAGCCAATTTAGGGGAATCAACTAATGTACTCTGTCCTTTCAGCAAACATTAATTAAGATTTACTTAAAAATGAGATTTAGTGCTGTCTTCACAAAGCACATAATCTAATGAGAAGGCAAGCACATGTAAAGATGATTACAAAATAAAGTAAAAGTCATTGGTGACCAGCAAATCAAGGTGTGCCTGTGTGCTAAAGAAATGGACCTTTACGGGAGGCATTAGAATTTTTTTTCTTCTAATCAGGAAAGTTTGGGAGAATGTTTTAAGAGTAACAAAACTGAAGGACAGAAGTCAAGGGGATAACTATGGAAGTTGCTTCTGTCCAAATGAAGATTTCACCCAGGGCAATGATACAGGGCTAATAGAATGTGATACGCTTTGAGAGGTACTTTGAAGGATAGACCAGCAGATTTGGAAATAGAATATATAACAAAAGGGCAAAGAGTATGCAGTTAACAGTTATTCTGCTTTAATTTTTTTGAATCTTTATTGAAGTAGGGCTACCTTTCATACAATGTTGGGATCTTAAGTATACAGTTTGATGAGCTTTAAAAACAAATACAGTTGCATAACATACACTCTAATTGAGACAAAAACATCCCTATCTCCCAAGAAAGTTTCCTTCTACCCCTTTCTGTCTGTCCCACACCTTCTATAAGAAATGGCTATTCTGATTTCTGTATCTTTGATCTTTAACTTTTGTGTGTGTCTAGCTTCTTTTTCTCAGTATGTTTTTGAGATTAATTCCTATTGCTGAGTGTTCAAGTAGTTCATTACTGATTTTTAATTTCTGAGTCATCTTCTGCTATATAGATATACCATATTTGTATATCCATTATTCTGTCAATGGGCATTTTAGGCCACTATAGAGATTTACTCTTTGATTCATGGATTATTTAGAAGTTATATGTTTTAGTCTCTAAGTCTTCAGTGATTCTCTTATTTTAGTCATGTTGAATTCAAATGTGTCCCATTGTTTGATTAGAGAGCAAACTCTGTATGATTTCATTTCTTTGAAAGTTGTCAAGCTTTGGTCTGTGGCCCAGGATATGGTCTTAGAATGTGTTCTATGAACTATTGGGGAAAAAAATGTGTGTTCTGCTGTGTTGAGTGGACTATTCTAAAGATGTTGATTAAATCATTTTGTTAATGATTTTGAAGTCTTCTAAATCCTTGTTCATTGCCTGCCAGTTGTTTTATCACTTGTTGAAAGAGGAGTATTGAAGTCGCCAATATAATTGTGAACTTGTCTATTTCTCTTCAGGTTTATTACTTTTTTAATATTAAAAAAACTGTAGTAAAGTTGTATTACTTTTTGCTTCATATATTGTACCTCTGTTGCAAACATATTTAGGATTGCTATGTGTTCTTGGTAAATTTACCTTTTTGTTATGTAATATTCCTTTCTATCTCTGGTAACTTCATTTGCTCTAAAGACTATTTTAACTAGTATAACACTTGCTTTCTTTTGACTAATACTTGTTTTATATATGAAAGTGAAAGTGAAGTCGCTCAGTCGTGTCTGACTCTTTGCGACCCCATGGACTGTAGCCTACCAGGCTCCTCCCTCCATGGGATTCTCCAGGCAAGAGTACTGGAGTGGGTTACCATTTCCTTCTCCAGGAGATCTTCCCGACCCAGGGATTGAACCCTGGTCTCCTGCATTCCAGGCAGACACTTTAACCTCTGAGCCACCAGGGAAGTCCGTTGTTTTATATATATATATATATATATATATGTATGTAGGTATACAGATACACATTTATGATTAATACACATATATGTATTTCCATCCTTCTTTTTCAGCCAATGTAATTATATTTGAAGTGAGTTTCTTGGGGACAGCATATAGTTTATCATTCTTTATTTTACCAATATCTGTCTTTATTATATCTCAGCCATTTGCATTTAATGTAATTACTGAGCTTTAAGGGTTTAATTTTACCATGTTATTTTTTGTTTTGTTTATTCTGCCTCTGTGGATTACTTCAGGTTTTTTAAAGAATTCCATTGTGATTATGTATTGTTTTTCAGTACAGATTTTATAGTGGTTAGTTATTACATTACATACACACAACTTAGTATACAGTTACTACATTACATACACACAACAGTATCACAATGGGATATTAAAGAATTCCATTGTGGTTATGCATTTTGTTTCTCTGTACAGATTTTATAGTGGTTAGTTATTATATTACATACACACAACTTAGTATACAGGTATTTATCAGTTCAAGTGAAGTGTAGAAAGCTTACAACCCTTTATATCTTTTTATCCTCAAGCATTTTTAATATAATTATTTTAAATATTTCTTTACATATAGTTAGAACCACTTTAGAAAGTGTTATAATTTTTCTCCAACTATCAACAATAATTTGGAAAACTCAAGAAGAAAAAGCAAGTCAGTTTTATTTATTCACATTTTTGCTTACTGTCTGCTTCCTTTCTTGTAATGTTCCAAGGTTTATTCTTTTGTTGTTTCCTTTCTAAGAACTTCACTTGGCTCTATTTTTAGGGTAGGTCTTCTGGTGACAAACTCACTGCATTTTCTTTACTTGAGAATGCTCAGATTATCCCTTCAATTATGAAGAATATTTTCACTGTGTGTAGGATTCTGAGTTGACAGGACTTTCCTTTCAGCACTTGGGTTGTTAGTTTCTTCAACTCCATGTCTGGGATCTAAGAGACATAGGAGAAAACCCAGGAGAATTCATTCACTACCATGTCCCTAGAGAGCCTCTCTTCCCTCTACCTCTCAGAATCTTGTTTCATCTATATATACTGGCCAAAGGTTTTAGTTTTACTTCGCTTTCTTGAAGCAGACATTCTAGTTTGTATCTTTCATATTTTATTCTAAGATTTCCACATTTATTCTTCAGTTACTTATATCTTTTCCTGCATATTTGAGAACATTTTTATAATAGCTATTTCAAGTCTCTGTCTACTAATCCCAATGATTAGGTCATCTGGAGGTTAAACTCCATTTATTTTTTTTTGATTGTGTGTCATATTATTTGTTTCTTTGTATTTCCTAAGTTTCGCTTTAAAACAACTGTACAGGATGCTTTATTTGAAGAACAACAATGAGGTATAGAAATAATTTGTGTTCTGTTCATCAGAAAGTGTGAGTTTGTGTCTATGTCTTGCACCAAGCTGGGCAGTCGAATACTCAGTTTGTCTGGGATTGAGCCCCTAGTAATAGGAAGACTGACCTTGCTCTGGTTGACCCAACCCTTACCATTCCATGCAACCACTGCTGCTGGGAGACCAGAGTCTCATTGGCCTTAACAGTCTTTTAGCCTGAGGCCAGAGTCTTATTGAGACAAGGATTACCTTGAAAGAAGTAGTTTCAGACACTGGGAAATTGGGTGAAGCTATCCATATTGTCTTTCCTTCTTTAATTCCAATTTTACTTCCCTTTCCTCAGCAAAACTGGGATAAGTATAGATAGGTGTAATACCAACCAAAATATTGTTGCATTTTAGACATACTGCGTACTTCAGTCTTTCCCATCTGTCCCTGTCATCACCAATAGCTTGGCTGGTCTCCTTTAGACCCAGAGAAGTGACAGTTTTTGGCATGTCTTCTCATCCATCTGTCTGAAAGACATGAAATTTTCTCCCACTTGTGCTGTGAAGGGATTAAAGGTCTGAGAATCAGTTCATAAGGATTTCTTCAAAGAAGAGAGTAAAGGTCTTCTGAGGTCTCTCACATCATTAACAGCTACTTTATTAATTTTTTTCATGTATTATTGTTTTTCTTATGTTAAGGTGCTTGTTTGTGAACAAAGATGTTGAATTAGAGGTACCTGAGTGTTTCAGGTGGAGAAACACCTCCTGTAGGTAGACATGCCAATCCACTCTGAAGCCAAGCACAGGTATGGAAAGCTAGGGGAAGGTTCAGTTAGGGAGCTAAGAATAAGAATATGAATTATGGACTATTTTTTACATGAGGTACTCTGCAGTATTACCACCATGACTATATACCATAAACTTACACTTTTTTATACTTTTGATAATAGAAAATATTTCATAGAAACACTGCATCTATTTGAAAACACCTGTAAACTGTATTTTCATAAAGATATCCTTTCACCACTTGCGTCCTCCTGTCTAAGGCTCATACATCTATTCACTGGATGTGCCATTTTCTTTTTCCTTTAGTGCCCAGGCTCCGTCAATTCCCTCACTATTATTTTTAAAATCCTCTTCTTTTCTGGTTATTTCCCATAATCCTTCAAAGGTATTCAAATCTCTCCACATTAAAAACAAACAGATATAAACATTATACAAATGTTTCCATTTTCATCATGACTAAATTCCTAGTCAGGCTAACCTTTAAATATATAAAAACAAAACCCTGGAAAACATTTATAAAGAACAATCTGAAGACAGTGGAGAATAAATGAAATTAGGGGGATATTATGGAGGCACTAACATTAAGAGAAGATGAGCATGGAATAAGTTTCTTTTATAACATCAGATCTCAGATCTGCCAGATGGCTACAAAAGGGTAACTGGAACTCAGACAGAAACCTATATTTTACTATCATGGAGAATTAGAGGACAGACTTCTCTGAAAACTCAGATGCTAGAAATTCAGGTGGGAATCTCTTAAAAAAGAGGCCCTGTGAGAGGGAACCCAAATTCTGTGTACAAATGGCTAAATCCCAAAGATCAAAATTACATGGATAGAAATGACAACATGGATGACCACTGACTTCTCAGAAGGAGTGGAGGGCTGAAGACACCGAGACATCCTGGCAGCACTGGAGAATAACAACAGCAATACATGCTCCACCCTCCCCTCTCTGCCCAGACAAAATAACCTTTAAGCAACAGTCAAACAAAAATATTTCAGATTAAAAAACTAAGAATTTCTCACCAAAGCCCTGCATTCCTTAAAATGTGAGCCCTCAAGAATGAATGAATGTTTTTAACACAATAGGTAAAGTGCCCAGGTTCATTACTTGGGGGTAATGAAAGACGTGGAATGTTGGGAGTGCCTTTAGATCTAGTTATTATTCTCTTAGGTGTTAGCCAAGAGAAATGAAAGCATATTGCACACAAACATTTGTATCTGAATATTCATAGCATCTATATTTGTAATAATCCCATATTGAAAAAAATTCAAATATCTATCAACAGTTTAAAATGTAAACCAACTATGTCCTATTCAAAAAATGGAATGCTACTCAGCAATGGGAATCACATATTAATGCATACAGCAACAAAAGTGAATTTCAAAATAATTTTGCTAAGTCCACAAGTCAGTCAAAAAGAGAGCCCAGATTCTATTCTATTTATGGAAAATTCTAGAAAGTACAAACTAATTTATACTAGAAGAAAGCTGATAAGTGATTTCTAGAAGAGAATAGAGACAGAGGAAAGGGATGAATTATAAATGGGCAAATGAAAACTCTGGGGGATGGTGGATTTGCTCATTTGACTATATTTTCACAGGTGTATGCATATGCCAAACACATTACATTGTATACTTTAAATATATTCTATTTATTATATATAAATAATAGTTCAATCAAGGTATAAATTTTTTAAGTTAATGATGAATATCAATTCCTAGACTAACCCCCAAAAAACAATGCAGAGTCGGTTAATCTATCTGATCAAATGGAAAATAACAATAGGGCTGTTAGTACATGACATCTTTCAGTTTCTCTGTCTATACAGTTACCTAATCAAAGGTCTTCAGTCTTGTTATTCCAGTCTCAAGACTATTGTTGCTTACAGTTAACATGGTTTTAGGCATTGGATTTTATTACATATTAATTTTAGCTATTTCACCATCCCTAAGATTATTATTACAAATCTGTGTCAGTTTAGTGAGCATTTTGTCTTTCTAAAACCTAGCTATTTGCATTTGTTTGTATAAAGGATGTTCTGGAATTTTGTAATCTCTTTGGTCTCCCAACCACAACTCCTAGATACATTTAAGGGGAGCAACAGTTTGCAAGATAATAGCTTGGAATTACTCTGGAGAGAGGACTATATGTTTGGGCACAAATAATTTCTGTGTTAGCTGCAATGGACTCTAACATTATGAAGTCCTTCAATAAATTTAAAAACAATTGAAATGAGTAAGTAATTGTGAGCATAATTATGCTCAGCATTTTTTAGTTTGGATTTTCTTGTTTCATTCTGTTTGGTTTTTGAGTTTGAATTTACCTTTGAATTTAGTCTCCATTACTTCTAGAAAGAAGAGCTGAAGTAAAGAAGAGTAAGTGCAACAACTCACAAAGCTCATAGCCAGTCCAAGCCGCAATGTCATAAAATAATATTGGATCTATAATTGTCAGAATGCTTTTGAATTTTTTAGAGAAGGAACTTCAGTGATTACACAGTACATGTTTAGATGTATCATGCATAGTCCAGTGGTCAGGGCTTCAGATAGTTCTATAAGCCCTGTGTCTATTTAATAATAAAATTGTATATGCATGTTTTAGGAGGAGGGAATTCATAGTTTCATAAGTGTTCACAGGAGACAGTGGTTGAAAAAAGGTTAAGAGCTATTGAATTTAAAACCATTTTGTAAAATTATAGCCCTATATATCCAGTGGGGCTTCCCAGAGGGCTCTAGTGGTTAAGAACAAGCTTGCCAATGCAGGATACATAAAGAGACATGGGTTCGATCCCTGGGTCAGGAAGATGCCTGCGGTAAAGGGCATGGCAACCCACTCCAGTATTCTTGCCTGGAGAATGCTATGGGCAGAGGAGCCTGGCCGGCTATATTTGGTAGGATTACAAAGAGTTGGACACAACTGAAGTGACTTAGCACAGAAGCAAGGCTATTCAGTAGATTAATAATACATTAATTAGTACAAATGAAATACTGTCAAGATATAAATTTTATAATGATCTTCAACATAATTACAACTCACAGTTATTCCTTATGAATGCTAAACAAAACAATATCACTGAGTAGATCCGCTAGTTTGCCTTTTTCTCTTTTTTTTAATACAGTATTGAAGTCATTAAACACCTAATCTTATCCTAAAATGTAAAATGATGTCCTCTCTTCATCTTTTGCCAAGTAATGTATCTTTACAATGATTTTCAAAGCTGAAGAAGGGTTTCAGAAAGTGAATTTTTTATTACTGTGCTAAAATTTTCTCTGATGTTTTGACCTCTAATTTAGGAGCTTTAGCTTCAGGCTTCATAAATCTTCATCAGCATGGCCTTCAGAAAACTGAACCTCATTTGCTGCTTTCATATGACATATGAAATAAAAGTTTCCCTTTCAGTGACAACCTTACAGAAACAGGAAATACTTTTAACTCTTTATGAAAGTCACTCGGTCATGTCTGACTCTTTGCAACCCCATGGACTGTACAGTCCATAGAATTCTCCAGGACAGAATACTGGAGTAGGTAGCCTTTCCTTTCTCTAGGAGATCTTCCCAACCCATGGGTCATACCCAGGTCTCCCACATTGCAGCCACATTCTTTACCAACTGAGCCACTAACTCTTTGAATGTGCTCTATTTCATTGTTCAACAAAATAAAATGAAATATATAAGAAGGTAATGAATTATAAAATACAGTTTCAGATTTTAGCAATTTAGAATTGAAAAAATCTTGAGTCTTTGAGTAATAATTATTAAACATCAGCCATTTCTCAATAATAATTGATAGAATTATGATAAAAGAAAAAACTGACCAAAGTACTATCTTGTAATGTCAAAGAAATATGGATTAAGAAGCAACCAAAAAGAATCTGACTAAATCATATTAATTATTATGAAGCCAAGTCAGTGAAATGTATAAATGTGTAATCAAAAAGTTTAGGTTAGAAATTCAGCTCTAGAATTTTTCATGTATGTGAATTTTAGAAATGAATTAATATCTCTAATCTTTAGTTTGCAAGCTGGAAATAGTATATCTACTTTTTGGTGATATTTAAATTAGAAAGTTAATGCTGTAATAGATTGTACAGAATAAATATGTAAGATCCTGTTACTATTGTCTCCAACTTCTTTAGAGAGAACACTTCTTTCATGTTTATGCTATATTTAATAAGTTTTTGTATATTTTTAACTGTTTG
Source organism: Oryx dammah (assembly GCF_014754425.2). Classification (NCBI taxonomy): domain Eukaryota; kingdom Metazoa; phylum Chordata; class Mammalia; order Artiodactyla; family Bovidae; genus Oryx; species Oryx dammah. The sequence goes on along the minus strand of NW_024070188.1, from coordinate 22,782,787 downwards.
CTTTATCTCATTTACTCTGTAAACTCTTAGGTGTTAATTCATGTCTTTTTAAAATCCAACATGATGCTTAACAATCACACAGAAGGAGCTTAAATGATTTACATGCCTTAATGACCACATAAATAAACCTACTGAACTATTACTTCTTGCTAAATGGCTTCAGTCGTATCCAACTTTTTGTGAACATACTATGGACTGTAACCCACCAGACTCCTCTGTCCATGGGATTCTCCAGGCACAAATACTGCAGACAGTTGACATTTCTTCCTCCAGGGGATCTTTCAGACCCACGGATCAAACCTGCATCTTTTACATCTCCTTCATTGGCAGGTAGGTTCTTCACCACCAGTGCCACCTGGGAAGACCTGTGCTGCTGCTGCTGCTGCTGCTAAGTCACTTCAGTCTTGTCTGACTCTGTGCGACCCCATAGATGGCAGCCCACCAGGCTCCCCCATCCCTGGGATTCTCCAGGCAAGAACACTGGAGTGGGTTGCCATTTCCTTCTCCAATCTGGGAAGCCCTGAAGGTACAGAAAGTTAGAATTTAAGAAAATGTGTCCTCTCTCTCTGACTATAAATACTTCAATTCTAAGCTAAAAACAAAAACAAACAAACAGAAACTTCTCTGTAGAAAGGAAAGAGGTTAAAATTCTACAAATACTCTTCTATTACCTCTTTGTCATAGACAGCCTTATGATTATACTCTAGTTACTATTCGTTGCTTGTATAATAGATTCCAAGACCAATGTTACTATTTTCATGCATTATATCATTGAGTCCTTATAACAAGACAGGGGTAATGATGATGATTCTCAAAGATGAGGAAACAGAGGACTAAGAGAGGTTAACTTGTTTATTTTACCCACCACTACAACAAAATAGAGTAGTAATAAGGCAAGGATTCATATCTGAACATAATCAGCGTACATGTTCACAACTTACAGAGTAACTCAGAATTGTTTACTCAATAATTTTCAATCTGTTAAATCAGAAGCTCTAGAAGTAACAAGAGAGGGTCACTGATTGGCTTTCCAGCCACACTCAGATTTCTAAAACTCAACAAGCCAGTTGAATACCTATCTACATAGCCAAGTAGGAAATCTGCTAAAATATGGCACCTATAAATGGTGAAAGTACATGTCTATAGAATCATAAAGTTTTCTCCCGAATATGTAGATGAAGATAATGTTGCTATAATGCAAAGTCAGTTTCAACACTCTCTTCCCCAGTCTCTTGAATAGTGAGGATGAGCTTGAAGACAATAGAATATAATTTATAAAATGTCAGTCAAGGAAGCTATGTATGTACAAAAGGTAAGCTATAAACTTGCAAAACGTTGAGCCCTGGAGTTGGGGTAGAGTGAGGAAATGAGTAAAGACTTATTTCAAAGAAGAAATATAAGTTATTTAAGTAAACATGACTTTAAAATGAGTCTATTATTTCTATTTGCTTTTTGAATGGTTTTCTTTACTCCCGGGATGGATTCCAGGAAAGTAGTGGCATCTTGAGGACACATATGACTCACACATCCTCACTGTGGAAAGAAATCACCTAGAAAATACACAGTTTGGAGAATAACATCTTCTGGGATTGGAAGCCTGAGATGAGACTAAGCAAGAAACTTTGAAGAAATTGGCAGTTCAAGTACAGATGGAATCAGTTTGAAGAGGAGAACAAATTTCTGGCACACATGTATTTCTCACAAGTAAGACCAAACCTTGCAAGATGGAAGGCAGAGCACCAGTCCACTGTTTTGAGTCCTCTCAAGAGGAGGCAAAGGAATGAAGACTAATGAGGTCTTGAAACCTATAGAGAAACCTCCATTCAAATGAGTCAGCAGAATTTAAGAATGTCTAACACCTCATGCGAAGAGTTGACTCATTGGAAAAGACTCTGATGCTGGGAGGGATTGGGGGCAGGAGGAGAAGGGGACCACAGAGGATGAGATGGCTGGATGGCATCACTGACTTGATGGACGCGAGTCTGGGTGAACTCCTGGAGTTGGTGACGGACAGGGAGGCGTGCTGCGATTCATGGGGTCGCAAAGAGTTGGACACAACTGAGCGAATGAATTGAATTGAACTGATGGTATCAAGGAACATAGTTCAGGAAAGACAACAAACCAAAAAGATTGTGGCAAGCACAGTTGTCAAGCAAAAAACTGCACAAAATAATATCTAACAGGCAAGAAAGCTATTTTATTCAAAGCTATTGCAAAAGGAGTACAGAAGCCACTCTGAACTCCTATTGATACAAAATTTAGGAGAAGCTTTAAGAGCTGGGATGGGAGACCTGAGGCCATGTGTGTTTGTTCACTGGCCTTACCCACAGGAAAAGCAAACTTTGCATATCTCCATGAGAAGAGGTCATTTTACAACTTAGAGCAAGGCATCCATGAAATTAGGCTCCTAGCCTCCCACAGAGAAAGGAAAATGTGATATCTTCCATAATGAATACATTTCAGAGAAGTGGGTCCCAGGTACAGGTAGATATTCCTTGGTTTTAAAACTGGCAGGAGACTACTAAAACGATGTATATCTCAAGGAGCAATGAAACAATTAAAATTGCAAGTTTTCTAAAGGAAATGTTATTTTTTAGAAAAGACCTACCATCAAGAAGCAGCCTCGCTAAAGTTTAGTCAAACTGAGGGAAACATTAAAGCCCATCTTTGTCATAGGTTAAGGAAAGAGAAAAAATAAATAAAGTGTATGATATAAAGGCAAGAATCCCACTTTAGGCTAATATGTTAGCCTTTTTTTTTTTCCCCCTCAAATTTTGTTTTCAGTATTCAGTCCTAAGATCACTTTTTTTTTCTTTATGCAATTTCCTAGACTGATATAATCAGCCTCATGACTTTAATTATTGTTTATACATTGAGACTATCCAAATGACGGAATTTATACTTCCAAAGGAAAACATTTTTGTTCCAAACATCTAAATTGAGTGTAGTTGTTTTTTGCTAGTCTTTGTTGGGGGGGGGGGGGGAAACTGGAAAAAAGAAATGTAAAGGGTAGTCAGGCAAAAAACAAACAAAAACAAAAATTAAAATAACAAAGAAACCAAGGGTTGCATTAAACTAATGCCTCTAAGTACAATTTAGGAGAGTATTCAGGTATCAATGTTCCTAAAAAAGAGGTTTATTATAAAAAGTAATTTGAAGATAGCAAGCTAGATAGAAATTTCCAGATTATTCTAACAAAACTGGATAGAAAGAAACTAGGTAAAGAAAGAAATAGTTGTCTACGTAAATTGTAGTATGTGCAATCTTTTAGCTAGATTGCCTTAAAAAAATGTTTACAAAATTTATATGTATTGGATGCCAGCAAAATTCAAAATTAGATTTTATCATATAAAATATTTATACTTTTGGTATGTTTAATTCTAATTAATTATTATTTCTTAAATTTCATTTAAATGATAAGTCTTCCAAGAAGTCTTATATGGGTATTCTTTATATCTTTAGAGGGTGAATTAAAAGCAGGATACCAACTCTGCCACTTTAAAATTTCATTAAAAAATTATAATGTCATGTACCACAAAAACTATGATTAATCATCTACATCCAAATATAATAAGTAATAAAAGAAAAAAATTCAGAGAAAAAAGAAATACTCAAATCATATTTTTATTCTTACTAATTAAATGTTAAAACAGCAAATTTTACAAAACCACTTTAAGACAACTCCTTTTATAGTAGCTAAAATTTTAAATAAAATTTTGATTTTTAAATAACTATTTGAGACCATCAGCAATTTTCAGTGGTTAAAAAGATTTTTCCTAAGCTATGAATCTTAAGAACAAAGTTTGTTCGAGAAAAAATCCCACTAAAAATAAATACTCTTACAAAAATATTGGTGATGAAAGAATTCGAGTTGATAGTGGGCCTTTTGTCATTGTTGTAGTTAATGATCATGGAAACAGAGTGTAGCACCCGTAAGTTTTGAGAAAGTATTCTTTCTGGAAAATAAATTTTGTTTGTTCCCAGGTGGTGCTAGTGGTAAAGAATCTGCTATTGCAGGAGACACAAGAGACCCAGGTTCCATCCCCAGGTCTGGAAAATTTCTTAGCAGAGGAAATGGCAACCCACTCCAGTATTCTTGCCTGGGGAACTCCATGAACAGAGGATCCTGTCAGGCTACAGTCCGTGGGGCCACAAAGAGTCAGACGAGGCTGAACAAATAAAATAATAACAAAGTAAAATTCTAAAATTAGTTGTTTCTTTAAATGAAATATCAGTATTTACTTGACAGTAGTCAGCTTTGGCTTCATTTGAAATTGACTGTAGATTTTAGCGTCTAGCCATTTATTATTCAACTACAATGTATCTAACTCACAGCCTCCAAACCAGGGGAAATCTCAACTTCCTTGGATGTTCCCTCAAATCACTTTGCCCAAATCCTGCAATAAGCCTTTTCTAGGTCAGGAAGCAACAGTTAGAACTGGACATGGAACAACAGACTGGTTCCAAATAGGAAAAGGAGTAGGTCAAGGCTGTATATTCTCACCCTGCTTATTTAACTTCTATGCAGAGTACATCATGAGAAACGCTGGACTGGAAGAAACACAAGCTGGAATCAACATTGCCAGGAGAAATATCAATAACCTCAGATATGCAGAAGACACCACCCTTATGGCAGAAAGTGAAGAGGAGCTAAAAAGCCTCTTGATGAAAGTAAAAGAGGAGAGTGAAAATGTTGGCTTAAAGCTCAACTTTCAGAAAACGAAGATCATGGCCTCCGGTCCCATCACTTCATGGGAAATTGTTGGGGAAACAGTGGAAACAGTGTTAGACTTTATTTTTGGGGGCTCCAAAATCACTGCAGATAGTGACTGCAGCCATGAAATTAAAAGACGCTTTACTCTTTGGAAGAAAAGTTATGACCAACCTAGATAGCATATTCAAAAGCAGAGACATTGCTTTGCCGACTAAGGTCCATCTAGTCAAGGCTATGGTTTTTCCTGTGGTCATGTATGGATGTGAGAGTTGGACTGTGAAGAAGGCTGAGCGCTGAAGAACTGATACTTTTGAACTGTGGTGTTGGAGAAGACTCTTGAGAGTCCCTTGGACTTCAAGGAGATCCAACCAATCCATTCTGAAGGAGATCAACCCTGGGATTTCTTTAGAAGGAATGATGCTAAAGCTGAAACTCCAGTACTTTGGCCACCTCATGCAAAGAGTTGACTCATTGGAAAAGACTCTGATGCTGGGAGGGATTGGGGGCAGGAGGAGAAAGGGACGACCGAGGATGAGATGGCTGGATGGCATCACGGACTTGAAGGACATGAGTCTGAGCAAACTCTGGGAGATGGTGATGAACAGGGAGGCCTGGCGTGCTGCGATTCATGGGGTCACAAAGAGTCGGACACCACTGAGCGACTGAACTGAACTGAACACCCTTTTATTGGGACACAGTACGGTTTTCCATCACATGTGTACTCCCTTGTTGCAATGACTAATGAACCCAAGTTTACAAAACTATAGATATGACTCTGGTGCTCTTTGCAGGGAGACATTGACAATTTATATATATTGTATAATATCATATAACATTTATTAACATTTGTTTTAAAGCAATTATTTATAAAGTAGATAATATGCATTTTGATTTTAATTTGATCTTTAAATAGATACATAATATTTACATATTTAATTTGAAAAAATCTAATAAATCTATATTGGAAGTTTTATAAAAAACTTATTGAGAACAGCAATTAGCTTCAATACTATGGACCCACAGGAGAAATTCCTTTTAAGCTTTCATACTTCGAATAGCTGTGGTTTAAAGAACACTTGAATGATATTACTGATGGTTTTCCTCTGCATTTTATTGTTCATTTCTAATGATGTATATATTTGCCATGTTTTGTCTACTGTCTACTGATAAGACCACTTTGTTGTTGTTTAGTGGCTAAGTTGTGTCTGGCTTTTTTCCAATCTCATGTACTGTAGCCTGCCAGGCTCCTCTGTCATGGGATTTTCCAGGCAAAAATATTGGAGTGGGTTGCCTTTCCTTCTTCAGGGAATCTTCCCAACTCAGGGATCAAAACCATGTCTCCTGCACTGGCAGGTGGGTTCTTTACCACTGAGCCAAGGGGGAAGCCCTAATATGACCACTAGCTTCTTCTTATTTAGAATAATCCTTATTTTCCTATGCCCTTACTTCTTAAATCATGTAAATATCATTTTACCATAGCCTTGTTTTATAAACAAACATATCAACTTTGTTAAAAATTAATTATAAATAAAATAAAAAATGTTTTTCTTTGGTTGAGAGTACAAAAATGGTATTACTCATCAAAGTAGCCATTTGACCACAAAAGCATTATCTCAAAGGAAACCACAGGACTGAAAAAAAAATTCAAATAGGGAAAATTTATAAAAATAAGTCAAAAGAATAAACCGATTATTTTATAAATAATCAGGGCATATGTATATACACATACAAATACATACATTTATTTATCCAAGATAAATTTTGGTGACAAATTGTATTTACTTGTAGAAGTTGATTATTTTAAGCACTTCAGCTGTTTGTCTTTTCTTTTAAACTAGTTTGTTTCATTTTACTGTTCAAGCTAAACAGAATGTAGTTATCAGTTCTTATGCAGAGTACATCATGCAAAACGCTGGGCTGTATAAAGCACTAGCTAGAATTAAGATTGCCAAGAGAAATGTCAATAACCTCAGATATGAAGATGACACCACCCTAATGGCAGAAAGTGAAGAGGAACTAAAGAGCCTCTTGATGGAGGTGAGAGAGGAGAGTTTAAAAAGCTGGCTTAAAACTCAACATTCAAAAAACTAAGATCATGGCATCCAGTCCATTCACTTCATGGCAAATAAGATAGGGGGGAAATGGAGACAGTGACAGAGATTATATTTTCTTGGGTTCCAAAATCACTGTGGATGGTGACTGAACCCTTGAAATTAAAAGATTCTGTTTCTTGGAAGAAAAGCCATGGAAAACCTGGGCAGGATATTAAAAAACAGAGACATCACTTTGCTGACGAAGGTCCATCTAGTCAAAGCTATGGTTTTTCTAGTAGTCACATATGGATGTGAGAGTTGGACCATAAAAAAGGCTGAACACCAAAGACTTGATGCTTTCAAAATGTGGTGCTGTGGTTTTAAGAACACTTTAATCACATTACTGACGGTATTCCTCTGTATTCTATCCATGGATAGCAAGGAGGTCAAATCAGTCAGTCCTAAAGGAGATCAAACCAGTCAGTCCTAAAGAAAATCAACCCTGAATATTCACTGGAAGGACTGATGCTGAAGCTTAAACTCCAATACTTTGGCCACTTGATGCAAAGAGCCAACTCATTGGAAATATCCTGATGCTGGGAAGGACTGAGGGTAGGAGAAGGGGGTGATAGAGGAGGAGATGGTTGGATGGCATCATCAACTCAATGGACATAAGTCTGAGCAAACTCCAAGAGATAGTGAAAGACAGGGAAGCCTGTCTTGCTACAGTCCATGGGGTTGTAAAGAGTCTGACATGACTGAGCAACTTAACAACAAAAATGCAGTAAACTAAACATATATTTTAAGGTTCAAAAATTATCCTATCCTTGCCTCTAGCTCCATCAAAGAAATAATTAAAATTCAAACTGAAAGTGAGTACTTCTTTAGGTAGAATCATATTAAAATATGACTCAGTCTGGAATGTAGGATTTTCCATAAGTATATTCTGTAATCCTTATTGAAGCATGTGTGGCATTTTCTGATGATGATTTTAGTGACTTCCTACTAGAAATTTAATTCAATGTATATTCTCTAGTGTGTCACCTATACTATAACCTAGTTAAGTGGAGATTTACCAAGCAATTTGTTATTGTTGTTCTTTAAAAAATATTTCTATGTAAATAAGTGTTTTGAGTTTCTGCTGACTTCACACAAATATAAATTTAAAAATTCTTTAGCCTGAGATAAATTATATAATCATAGCTACATTTATGCTTAAATTTCAGTGCATGCATAATTCACAATTAGGCTTAATTGATTTTTTAAAGGAAGTATAATAAAATAATTTTAAAATAGTAATTTTTTACAAATGAGAGAGTAGAGACTTTCATTTCTGGGAAGATGGATTAGCTATATTGTTCCTTATTTCTCCAGATAAGAACAAGAAAAATCCCGGGACATTACAGATAGAACAAACACTCTGAACAGTGAAAAAAATGAGATAGACAAGCTATGAAACTCAGAATTCAAGTCACAGCATTAGTGGTGGATTGCCTGGATTTTTTTTTTTCTTTTTCTTCTCATCTTATGAAGCTAATGAAACTGAAACTCAAAAATACCAAGAGCAAAAGCCAAAAAAAAAAAAGCCCCGGTGGAATTCTGCTCTCTCTAACCTCATGACAAGCTACCTGGTGAATCACAGCTCTACTCCAGTCAAACTCCACCAAAAAAGCTCTGTGCCACCTTGTCAGTGCAATTGAGAAGGGAGCTAGGCTTTCCACACTACCAGGATATAAAAAGGTAAGCCTGTCCCCTCACTGTGATGGTGCCCAAGATCTGAGTCACAGCTTTCATCCCAGCAGGTGATGAGGAGGCCTTGACCTAAATACAGTGTCAGTGGAGACCCCATGGAGAGCCAGGACTTTCACCTTCACCTGAGAGTAACAAGATGCCCCTCTCCAACAGAAAGATGTCAGAGAAGGCCTAGCACAGAGTCTGGATTTTTACAACCAGCAAGCTGAAATGAGGCTGACCTCTGTCCTCTTGGGGCTTCCCCGGTGGCTCAGTGGCTGAGAATCTGTCTGCCGATGCAGGAGACGCACATATGATCTCTGGTTCGGGAAGATCCCCAGGAGGAGGAAATGGCAACCCACTCCAGCACTTTTGCCTGGAAAATTTCATGGACAGAGGAGCCTGGTGGGCTACGATCTGTGGGGTCACAAAGAGGCAAACTTTACTCAGCACCTGAATACTCCATTCTATCCTCTTGCACTTGGTATCAGTGAAGGCCACCTAGGGAAGAATTATTAGGCATTCCTTCTGCTATCAGCCAAGGAGTATCATTGGTGTTCAGTGGAGATCTGAAATTACACCCTCATTCTACAGTGACAAGACACCCCCCAACCTCCTTTATGTGTCAATCAACAGAAGGTAAATGGGGAAACCTGGACTTCTAACCCTACCTGGCAGTAACAGGGCAGTCCTTTTCCCTTACTCTGCTGAAGCACGTTGGATGAAACCAGCTCAAAAGGAAGGTGTGAATTACATCCAGAGACTTACAATATAATACCTAATATATCTAGGTTTCAATAGAAAATCACAGGTCATTTCAAAAGTCAGGAATCTCTCAAACTGAATAAAAAAAAAAGACAATAGATGACAATGCAGAGAAAATAGAGATGCTCAAAAAATATAGAATGAAAGAATGAACAGATAAACGATGGATGGATAAATCAATGCCAAGATAGTTTAAGAATCTGACAATTTAGGTACCATCCAGACAGGCATAATTTCTGCTTCTCACTAAAGACAATGTGCAGACTTTCCCCTGAAGCATCCACTTGCCCTAAAATATTATGTTTGTGTCCTGCTGAATCCCTTGTAGCCAGGGGGAATGACTGTCAGGAAAGTAAATTGTTTTTCTTTTTATCAGAAGCTGTTTTTAGGATGCAAGAGAAAATGCAGAGTTTTATAGAGAGACGTAATAGATATCTTCTTCTGGTTCTCAAGTACAGAATTTTCCTCCAGATAAATTGATTGGTGTTTTGAATTCAACAGAAAATATAACAAGCTCCAAAATATGAGATGATTAATGTAGGAAAATAACAGTATAATTTCAGGGTTTAACAGGAAAATTTCCAGATAGTGTATAGTTTTAAAACATAGACCTATTTAGACTTCCCTAGTACCAGTTGTTGACTGCCCACTGTGTCCAAATCCATGTTACCCATCCCTATTACTAAGTTCTCACAAGGTATCCCTGCTTGGGAACCTCCTCTTTACCTGATTCCAAGTCTGCACTCATTTAAACAGTGGTTCTTAAATCTTAGCCTGCCTTGGATGATCATTTGGGGATTTGTTAAAACACAGATCTTGGAATGCACCTCCAGATTTTCTGATTCAGTAAGTCTGGGTGAGGCAAGAATTTGCATTCTAAATATCCCTAGGATGTGATGCTGCTGGTCCAAGGACTGCACTTTTAGTTTGTCTGCTTCACAGCAGCATTTGCTAAGTGTACAACTGCATTTATTCAGCCTTTCCATACCGTATCTGGGCCTTCCCAGGTGCTCACTGTTAAAGAATCTGCCTGCCAATGCTGGAAACGTAGGAGATGCAGGTTCAGTCCCTGGGTTGGGAAGACATGCTGACGGGGAAAATGGCAACCCACTCCAGTATTCTTGGCTAGAAAATTCCATGGACAGAGGAGCCTGCTGGACCAAAGAGTTGGACAAAACTGAGCAACTGAGCACAGCAAACAGCACATCAGTTCAGTTCAGTTCAGCTGCTCAGTCGTGTCCAACTCTTTGTGACCTCATGAACCACAGCACGCCAGGCCTCCCTATTCATCACCAACTCCCGGAGTCCACCCAAACCCATGTTCATTGAGTCAGTGATGCCATCCAACCATCTCATCTTCTGTCGTCCCCATCTTTTTCCTTTATAGTTTTTCTCTTTCCTTAAGAAAAGAAGAAGAACACCAGTCAGAATGGCTGCTATCCAGAAGTCTACAAGCAATAAATGCTGGAGAAGGTGTGGAGAAAAGGGAACCCTCTTAGACTGTTGGTGGGAACGCAAACTAGTACAGCCGCTATGGAGAACAGTGTGGAGATTCCTTAAAAAACTGGAAATAGAATTGCTATATGACCCAGCAAGCCCACTGCTGGGCATACATACCAAGGAAACCAGAATTGAAAGAGACACTTGTACCCCAATGTTCATCGCAGCACTGTTTATAATGGCCAGGACATGGAAGCAACCTAGATGTCCGTCAGCAGATGAATGGATAAGAAAGCTGTGGTACATATACACAATGGAGTATTACTCAGCCATTAAAAAGAATACATTTGAATCAGTTCTGATGAGGTGGATGAAACTGGAGCCTATTATACAGAGTGAAGTAAGCCAGAAAGAAAAACACCAATACAGTATACTAACACATATATATGGAATTTAGGAAGATGGTAACGATAACCCTGGATGTGAGACAGCAAAAGAGACACAGATGTATAGAACAGTCTTTTGGACTCTGTGGGAGAGGGAGAGGGTGGAATGATTTGGGAGAATGGCACTGAAACATGTATATTATCATATGTGAAATGAATCGCCAGTTCAGGTTCGATGCAGGATACAGGATGCTTGGGGCTGGTGCACTGGGATGACCCAGAGGGATGGTACGGAGAGGAAGGTGGGAGGGAGGTTCAGGATGGGGATCACATGTACACCTGTGGTGGATTCATGTCAACGTATGGCAAAAACCACTACAATATTGTAAAGCAATTAGCCTCCAATTAAAATAAATGAATTTATATTAAAAAAATAATTGACACACACACACACAAAATAAAAGTAAAAACAGAAGAAGAAAAGTACACACACATGCAAATACACACCCACATACCCTCTTTCCTGCTATTTTTCTTTTATATTTTTCAAATTCATAAGCTCAGTTCTCTCCTTCAATAGGAGTAATTGATATTTTTCTAATTCCAGAATCAAAAATTTCCCTGATTTCTCATAAGAGAGATGAAGCATGCATTGGCAAATACTTTCATAGCAAGAAGAAACAATACTCAGGCTGTTTGTATGTGACCTTGTAAATCATGGGATATCTAAGACAAGGGATATATATTTTCTAACTTTGCTCTTCTAACTACTGGCACATCCTAAAGAGTCTCAGAAATACATAAGTTCAATAAATATATAGTTCAGTTCAGTCGCTCAGTTGTGTCTGACTCTCTGTGACCCCATGAAGCGCAGCACACCAGGCCTCCCTGTCCAAAACCAACTCCCAGAGCCTACCCATTCTCATGGCCGTTGAGTCAGTGATGCCATCCAACCATCTCATCCTCTGTTGTTCGCTTCTCCTCCTGCCCTCAATCTTTCCCAACATCAGGGTCTTTTCCAATGAGTCAGCTCTTCACATCAGGTAGCCAAAATATTACAGTTTCAGCTTCAACATCAGTCCTACCAATCAACACCCAGGACTGATCTCCTTTAGGATGGACTGGTTGCATCTCCTTGCAGTCCAAGCATACCATATCTAAAATTTTTCCAAAAAATCTGATAAAAATTATTTATGAAAATTCTGTTTGGTATAACTGTCTTTATTATTATGATAGGGACTTCCTTTTTAAAATCTGCCATGGCCCTGAAAACCAGGATATAGAGAATCACTACACTCAAGAATTCACAGTTACAAACTGCCCACAGAAACAGCATTCCTGAACTGTCCAATATTTTTGGTGTGGTTGCTACTGTTCTATGGGCAATGTCATATTATATTTAGTAAAATTATATATATTACTTAAATCTATTAATTTTTTTTATTTTTGTTTGTTACCAGAAAAGAAATTCTATGAATCAAATTTTGATCATTTTATCATAATACTGTTGATAGCTCACTTTTTTTCTATGCATTTATTTCAAGTGACTATTAGAGCCCAGACGTTCTGGAGGATACTTCACCAATACATTATGAATCACAACATGTTCATAATCATATCATTCTGGAATAAGCTATGCATAAACACTTTACCCTGTTCTGTGTGTGTACTAAATAGCTTCAGTTCAGTTCAGTCACTCAGTGGTGTCCAACTCTTTGTGACCCCATGGACTGCAGCACGCCAGGCTTCCCTGTCCATCACCAACTACTGGAGCTTAATCAAAATCATGTCCATTGAGTTGGTGATGCCATCCAACCATCTCATCTTCTCTTGTCCCCTTCTCCTCCCGCCTTCAATCTTTCCCAGCATCAGGGTCTTTTCAAATGAGTCAGTTCTTCACATCAGGTAGCCAAAATATTGAAGTTTCAGCTTCAGCATCAGTCCTTCCAATGAATATTCAGGACTGACTTCCTTTAGGATGGACTGGTTGGATCTGCATGCAATCCAAGCGACCCTTAAGAGTCTTCTCCAAAACCACAGTTCAAATGCATCAATTCTTCAGTGCTCAGTTTTCTTTACAGTCCAACTCTCACATCTATACATGACTACTGGAAAAGCCAGAGCTTTGACTAGACGGACCTTTGTTGGCAAAGTTATGTCTCTGCTTTTTAATATGCTGTCTAGTTTGATCATAACTTTTCTTCCAAGGAGCAACCATCTTTTAGAGATACCAAGGGAATATTTCATGCAAAGATGGGCTTGATAAAGGAGAGAAATGATATCGATCTAACAGAAGCAGAAGATATTAAGAAGACATGGCAAAAATATACAGAAGAGCTATACAAAAATGACCTTCATGACCCAGATAACCACGATGGTGTGATTTTTCACCTAGAGCCACGCATACTGGAATGTGAAGTCAAGTGGGACTTAGGAAGCATCACTACAAACAAAGCTAGTGGAGGTGATGGAATTCCAGTTGAGCTATTTCAAATCCTGAAAGATGATGCTGTGAAAGTGCTGCACTCAATATGCCAGCAAATTTGGAAAAGTCAGCAGTGGCCACAGGACTGGAAAAAGGTCAGTTTTCATTCCAATCCCAAAGAAAGGCAATGCCAAACAATGTTCAAACTACCGCACAATTGCACTCATCTCACACGCTAGCAAAGTAATGCTCAAAATTCTCCAAGTTAGGCTTCAACAGCATGTGAACTGTGAACTTCCAGATAGATGCTCAAGCTAGATTTTAGAAAAGGCAGAGGAACCAGAGATCAAACTGCCAACATCCGTTGGATGATTGAAAAAGCAAGAGAGTTCCAAAAAAACATGTACTTCTGCTTTTTGGACTACGCCAAAGCCTTTAACTGTGTGGATCGCAACAAACTGTGGAAAGAGTTGGAAATACCAGACCACCTGAACTTCCTCCTGAGAAATCTATATGAAAGTCAAGAAGCAACAGTTAGAACTGGACATGGAACAACAGACTGGTTCCAAACAGGAAAAGGAGTACATCAAATCTGTATATTAGTACATCATGAGAAATGCTGGGCTGGTTGAAACACAAGCTGGAATCAAGATTGCCGGGAGAAATATCAGTAACCTCAGATATGCAGATGACACCACCCTTATGGCAGAAAGTGAAGAACTAAAGAAGCTCTTGATGAAAGAGGAGAGTGCAAAAGTTGGCTGAAAACTCAACATTCAGAAAACTAAGATCATGGCATCTGGTTCCATCACTTCATGTCAAATAGATGGGGAAACAATGGAAACAGTGACAGACTTTATTTTGGGGGGCTCCAAAATCATTGGAGATGGTGACTGCAGTCATAAAATTAAAAGTCACTTCAGCCGTGTCCAGTTCTTTGCAACCCAATGGACTGTAATCTACCAGGCTCCTCTGTCCATGAGATTCTCCAGGCAGGAATACTAGAGTTTGTTGCCATGCCTTCCTCCAGGGGATCTTCCTGACCCAGGGATCACACCCACATCTCTTACATCTCCTGCATTGGCAGGAAGATTGTTTACCACTAGTGCAACCTGGGAAGTCCTTACCTTGTTTTATTCATAAAACAGAGTAAAGATGGCCTGATTCAATATACCTATCAGTATATATTTTCAACTTTTCACACCTGACTAGATTATCTCTCATAAAAATTTTAGTTCCATTTACTAATAAGAACACTTTCTTTTAAAAGTATAATCCATAAATGAGTAATGAAATTAGGTAGTCATCATTTGAACATGGGCATTTGTTTTTGCCTCTAAGCTGTATTTTATTTATTCTGGATAATAAGAATTCTGTTAAGTCTCTCACTATAAACCCAGATATGGCAATGTTCTGTAAGCTTTTAAAGTGTTTCTCTAAAATATTGGCAGGAGACTATGGATTGGGTGCTTTTATTTTGATTCCTTGTTGCATTTTTCTATCCTTCTTTTGTTTCCTTTATTCTCTCTGGAGGATACAAGACTTTGCAAACAATTCTAGGGCTTGCCTTGAGTTCTGTGAAGCAATTGGTGGTGACAGGGAATTACACCCTGTTTTAAAAGGAATTCTTTATGATGAGGTAATTTATACCTGAAGTGGGAGGAAGAGATCTAGACCTATAATTAGTAGGAAGAATATTTATCTCTCAGTAGCACAGTCCTCTCCATGGGTAGAACCTTGGATCCAAGCAAGGGCAGATGTAAACATTCTTCCTCAAGTTGGCAAAGGCTGAAAATGGGATTTTTTGAGGCCAGGTGATTGTTGCCAGAATAGTTGACTCAGCATAAGCTAGAAAATGCAAATCTCTGTGCAGTTATCCTCACTTCCTGTTTAAGTAGTTTGCTTCAACATCTTTGCACCCTATTTGACTTTCCATATATAAACAAATCCCATCACTTTGTATGATCTGAAGTGGTTTTAAGAGCATAACAATTTTCTGAAATGAGCACAGTATAATTTTTTGTTAGCAGAGCAAGACCATCTGTCTAGAAGTGTTTAACCTATGATTCCTCATTGTTATTTCAAATTATATAAAGGAAATTTTCTCTTATATAAATTGTTTTGGGCTATTAATATAGGTTGGTGATATTTTCATAGCATAAACCTATATAGAGATTGGCTCTGGAAAATGACTGTAGAGCCTGGAAGGGGGAAGAAAAAAGAAAGAGGCAAGGAACCAAGAAAGAAGGTGGAAGATAGAGAGAGAAGCTGATTTTTCAGTGAGTCAGTAAGATCCTAGGTAAAGCAGGTAGCAAAGCCTGTATCCAGAGACATGTCAATGCAAAAATTGCCTTGAGCAAAGCTGAACAGGAAAGGAAGATTTTATTCAAAGCTATTGCAATAGGGGAGAGATAAAGTCAGAACTAAATCAGAACTTAATTCCTCTGGAACAAAGGCTCAGAGTGTTTATAAAGGCTGAGATGAACTGGTGGAAAAGTACTAGAAAACACTAGCAGGAAACCGATCAATGGGATGTAATAGATACATTGAGTTATTTCCTGAGTTTACAAATACTTGTCTCTCTGATTAGGCCATCTGTGTTTGCTAATTGGTGTCCACTGAAGTTAGGTGCCTAACCTCACAGAAGATAAGGATGCTATATGATTACTTTTCAAAGAGATGGTGCCCAAGTCCTTGGAAATGGTATTTTGGGTTGTAAACCTGGCAAGAGGATTTTTATTTATTTATTTATTTATTTTGAGGCTTTTTAAAAGAAGTACATTTATCCCATATGGGCAGAGAAATAATTTGCAATTACAAGCTTTCTAAAGAAAATGTTCTAATAAAAGGGAAGTTAGGGGCTTAGAGTCAAGAAAAAAATATGTCTAAAGTTTCATCATGCTGAGGGAAAGGTTAACACTATCAGGAGACCAGTCTATCATTTGATAAACTCTGGACATGAGTTTGTTCTGCTCTACAAAATGAGCTGAGAGCTAGGGTGATATTTACCCTAAAACCGTAACTAAGTGGATGCTTTAGTGACTATCTACTTTAGAGTAGGAAGATAATGATAGGTAATTGCAACAAAGGACGCCTTCATTCTAGAAGTTTAACTTCTGTGAACTCTCTGCTCACAGTATACTTTTAACCCTTTTTTCCATATTAAAATCATTGTATCCTTATCATAAGGCATATGGCAGGGTACTATGCACATTGTTATTAACACTATGTATGGCTTCAACCCAAAGAATGGATATATGTATATCCATAAATATTATTTTGTTGGACACCTAAAACTAACAGAAGATTGTAAATCAATGATACTCCATTTTTTAAGGTTTTAAAAATACAGAATATATTCAATATAATAACCTTGCAAAAATACCTAAAGCTATGCTTGGAACAATTCGTGGCCTGCAGTGAATACAAATAATACTCTCTGTTACCTTCTTTTGTTTCTAGTAAGGATGAAACAAAAGTTGAATAGTGCTGTGGATGGAGGATGGTGAGTGACAAATGGTGCAAGGCAAAATGCTAACAGCTCTGCCTTGAGAGTTTTATTTCCCCAATGTATATGTGGAAAAATATTTTCCTTGGAATAGCAAATGCAGATTCCTCAGTGTATACAAATATGTTTCTGACTACAATGATCCACAACATACTTATGCAAGTATCACTCCAAGAACAGAAAACTTTGTGAAAGATTTTCAACTAGAGAAGGGCAATACATATAGTTGCAAGTAGAGGTTACTACTTTACAGAAGAAAAACCACCTAAGGTGCATGCCTTTGTCCTTAAATTGACGTTAGAATAAACTTATTGTTAATAGAGTGGGATATCATCACCCACTCACACATATTATTGGAGACATACATGGAGGTGCACACACATATCCATTATATTGTTTTTTCCTTCAATCTATTTCGAAATAGGATGTGGTAATTCCAGTTTTCTAAAAGGACCACAGCAATATTTCTAGACCTACATGCTCCTCCAGGAACTTGCCGTTCCCTATAATGACTTGAAATCTATTTCCCCTTCCCTTGATTCTGTGTAGACCTTTAAGACTTTGTGATAAAGAAAACTGGGTAGAAGAGATACTGTGTAACTGAGTCCAAGTCTTAAAAGACTCATGGCAATTGCCTGTCTCTCTTTTCTCTCTCTTTCTCTCTGGCATAAACACAACATATTCGGATAATTTCTCCCTCTGCCTTGGGAGTCTTTCACTTAAAGCCCCAGGACTCTGGAACAGAGAAAGAAGGTATACTTGTATCCAGTCCAAATCCTTGACATGCAAAATCCATAATCATAATAAACGGTTGTTTTACACCACTTAGTTTTGGGGTAATTTGTTTTACAATTAAGTAATCATAGCAGAGGTAATGGGAGTTGTGGCTTGTATATATTTCCATAAAAGGAAGCCTACACAAAAGGAGTTGTAGGCTTAGAAGGAGTTGTGGCCTTTTATATGGCTATTTTCACACTGGAAAAGGCAGTGCATACTCTGAAAAGAAAGGCAATAATCTAAATGGCCACAGAGGGTGACCCTGTGGTTAAACTCATGGCAACCTGAGGATCTAAGAGAATATAGAAATCACTAACATAAAATTGGCCCAGCTCACAGGTTCTGATCAATGCTGCCTTGACATGTCTTTATCCAGGTTCCAAGTAATGTCAGACCTGAGAAATGTGCTCTGGTTGATTTTCAAGAATTGCTTGCAGTTGGAATTTCAAAAAGTTTTAAACAAACCTTCTTGTTGGAAGGGTTTATTTGAGGCTGGGGAAATTTTCAGCCAAATCCCACATCCCTAACCATAGCCTCTCAATACCTTTCAGGGTTTGATAACTGAGTCACAAGATCATGGGTTAATTTTTAAGAAACTATCTTTGCTACAACTTTGATTTTGGTTACCGAACACGTTAGCCTTTTGTTCAGGATGCCTAACCACCTTACACAGCCCAATCCAAAAGTCCAACTAAAATCTCAGAAGGTCCACAAGTGGGCACAAATAACAGCTATTGTTCTATGTGTGTTAGCATCTATATCCTGGGTTCATAAGACCCAAGAACACTTTCCATTCCTCAGTTCTTCGGGGACTGGAAGGAGAGCAAGAATGTATGGTAAGGACATTGTCCTTTATTTTAATAAGGAATCTCCACTGCATATTCATTGCTAGTCTAAGGAGTTAACTTTATAAAATCCTATTCCTGGACTTCACTCTTAAATAGACGATCTCCAAATCTTATTTTATTGTTATTTTTCTCCCAAAAAGCTTTGCTTTGAATACTTTTAATCATTTTATTCTGGTGAAAAAGTTATCCTTGATAAGTGCATGCTTGCAAGCTAAGTTGCTTCAGCTGTGTCTGACTCTGTGTGACCCCATGGACCATAGCCTGCCAGGCTCCTTTGTCTATGGGATTCTCCAGGCAAGAATACTGGACTGGAATGACATTCCCTTCTCCAGGGGAATCTTCCTGACCCAGGGACCAAACCTGCATCTCTTACAACTAATGCATCAGCAGTTCAGTCAGTTCAGTCGCTTAGTCATGTCTGACTCTTTGCGACCCCAAGAATCGCAGCACACCAGGCCTCCCTGTTCATCACCATCTCCCGGAGTTCACTCAGACTCATGTCCATCGAGTCCGTGATACCTTCCAGCCATCTCATCCTCGGTCGTCCCCTTCTCCTCCTGCCCCCAATCCCTACCAGCATCAGAGTCATTTCCAATGAGTCAACTCTTCACATGAGGTGGCCAAAGTACTGGAATTTCAGCTTTAGTATCATTGCTTCCAAAGAAATCCCAGGGTTGATCTCCTTCAGAATGCACTGGTTGGAACTCCTTGCAGTCCAAGGGACTCTCAAGAGTCTTCTCCAACACCACAGTTCAAAACCATCAATTCTTAGGTGCTCAGCCATGACCACAGGAAAAACCACAGCCTTGACTAGACGCACCTTAGTTGGCAAAGTAATGTCTCTGCTTTTGAATATACTATCTAGGTTGGTCATAACTTTTCTTCCAAGGAGCAAGTGTCTTTTAATTTCATGGCTGCATTCACCATCTGCAGTGATTTTGGAGCCCCCAAAAATAAAGTCTGACACTGTTTCCACTGTTTCCCCATCCATTTCCCATGAAGTGATGGGACCAGATGCCATGATCTTCATTTTCTGAATGTTGAGCTTTAAGCCAATTTTTTTGCTCTCCTCTTTCACTTTCATCAAGAGGCTTTGTAGCTCCTCTTCACTTTCTGCCATAAGGGTAGTGTCATCTGCATATCTGAGGTTATTGATATTTCTCCTGGCAATCTTGATTCCAGCTTGTGCTTCTTCCAGTCCAGTGTTTCTCACGATGTACTCTGCATATAAGTTAAATAAGCAGGGTGACAATTTAGAGCCTTGACGTGCTCCTTTTCCTATTTGGAACCAGTCTGTTGTTCCATGTCCAGTTCTAACTGTTGCTTCCTGACCTGCATACAGATTTCTCAAGAGGCAGGTCAGGTGGTCTGGTATTCCCATCAGCAAGAGGGTTCTTTACCACTACAGTCTCCTTGGAAGCCATCCTTGATATAGTATTCCTTAAGTGAAAGGGAAGTCGCTCAGTCGTGTCTGACTCTTTGCGACCCCGTGGACTGTAGCCCACCAGGCTCCTCAATCCATGGGATTTCCTAGGCAAGAATACTGGAGTGGGTTGCCATTTCCTTAATTCAGTAACATAAAATATATTAATCCTTTCTTCAATTGATTAGAGTACAAAGTAACTAACTACAGTGCTTTCAGGGATGGGGAACTAGAAATATAATGATGCCATTGTAATAAATAAGAAATTTTCAAAAGAGAGCTGGCTTAAAAAAAAAAAAAAACCTGGTGACATAGTTTTACACACTTGATGTCTGAAATCTATATAGAGATATGGAATCATCCAGAACCTGAAACTAAGGAAACACTATAGAGCCATAGTTGTGAGACTTCTCTCTACAGAAATAATATCTGAAGTCATTAAAATGAGTCAGCTCTCTGAGTATAGAGCAATAAGAATATCACTTACTTATGTATTAATTCATGATACATTTCCAAATGTACTCAGTTCATCATTTCTTAATTCTATGCATAGTTTTATCTGTTTATGCATATCAACCTACTACTGATAGCTTACAGTAAATGATCTCTGAAGAAGATTTAGCTTCAGGACCAGGGACCAGGCTTGATCACTCAAGAGTTTTTGTGTAGCAGAGTTTTATAAAAGTTTAAAAAGGGACAGAAGAAGTTTCTGACATAGACATCAGAAGGGGGACAGAGAGTGCCCCTCCCCTTGCTTGTCTTAGTAAGGGAATTACATACTTTTTAAATTGGTTATTACAGTAAATCAAAAGAATGTCTCAAGGTTGTGAAGGTCTTACCAGACCCACTCCCACAATATACATTTTAATATAACGGGATTAGAACTAACAATAGAAAGGTTTTACCAGACCCACTCCCATAATATACATTTTAAGATGAAAGGATTAGTTGGAAGGTTTTCAAGTAGGAGAAACATGTTCTCAAGCAGGATACATTGTTGTTATATAGTCATTGGTACAGTGTTTAAGGAAAAACATATCCTTGAGCAAGATGAATTTTTTTTCTGTGAAATCATCAGTTCAGTTCAGTTCAGTCACTCAGTTGTATCTGACTCTTTGTGACCCCATGAATCGCAGCACGCCAGGCCTCCCTGTTCATCACCATATCCCGGAGTTCACTCAGACTCACGGCCATCGAGTCCATGATGCCATCCAGCCATCTCATCCTGGGTCATCCCCTTCTCCTCCTGCCCCCAATCCCTCCCAGCATCAGAGTCTTTTCCAATGAGTCAACTCTTTGCATGAGGTGGCCAAAGTACTGGAGCTTCAGCTTTAGCATCCTTCCTTCCAAAGAAATCCCAGGGTTGATCTCCTTCAGAATGCACTGGTTGGATCTCCTTGCAGTCCAAGGGACTCTCAAGAGTCTTCTCCAACACCACAGTTCAAAAGCATCAATTCTTCGGTGCTCAGCCTTCTTCACAGTCCAACTCTCACATCCATACCTGACCACTGGAAAAACCATAGCCTTGACTAGACGGACCTTAGTCGGCAAAATAATGTCTCTGCTTTTGAATATACTATCTAGGTTGGTCATAAATTTTCTTCCAAGGTGTAAGTGTCTTTTAAATTTCATGGCTGCAGTCACCATCTGCAGTGATTTTGGAGCCCCAAAAAATAGTCTGACACTGTTTCCACTGTTTCCCCATCTATTTGCCATGAAGTGATGGGACCAGATGCCATGATCTTCGTTTTCTGAATGTTGAGCTTTAAGCCAACTTTTTCACTCTCCTCTTTCACTTTCATCAACAGGCTTTTGAGTTCCTCTTCACTTTCTGCCATAAGGGTGGTGTCATCTGCATATCTGAGGTTATTGATATTTCTCCCGGCAATGTTGATTCTAGCTTGTGTTTCTTCCAGTCCAGCGTTTCTCATGATGTACTCTGCATATAAGTTAAATGAGCATGGTGACAATATACAGCCTTGAGGTACTCCTTTTCCTATTTGGAACCAGTCTGTTGTTTCATGTCCAGTTTGAACTGTTGCTTCCTGACCTGCATACAGATTTCTCAAGAGGCAGGTTAGGTGGTCTGGTATTCCCATCTCTTGAAGAATTTCCACAGTTTATTGTGATCCACACAGTCAAAGGCTTTGAAATAGTCAACAAAGCAGAAACAGATGTTTTTCTGGAACTCTCATGCTTTTTCCATGATCCAGCGGATGTTGGCAATTTGATCTCTGGTTCCTCTGCCTTTTCTAAAACCAGCTGGAACATCAGGGTGTTCACGGTTCACGTATTGCTGAAGCCTGGCTTGGAGAATTTTCAGCATTACTCTACTAGCATGTGAGAGGAGCGCAATTATGCGATAGTTTGAGCATTCTTTGGCATTGCTTTTCTTTGGAATTGGAATGAAAACTGACCTTTTCCAGTCCTGTGGCCACTGCTAAGTTTTCCAAATTTGCTGGCATATTGAGTGCAGCACTTTCACAGCATCATCTTTCAGGATTTGAAATAGCTCAACTGGAATTCCATCACCTCCACTGGCTTTGTTCATAGTGATGCTTTCTAAGGCCCACTTGACTTCACATTCCAAGATGTCTGACTCTAGATTAGTGATCACATCATCATGATTATCTGGGTCGTGAAGATCTTTTTGTATAGTTCTTCTGTGTATTCTTGCCACCTCTTCTTAACATCTTCTGCTTCTGTTAGGTCCATACCATTTCTGTCCTTTATCGAGCCCATCTTTGCATGAAACATTCCCTTGGTATCTCTAATTTTCTTGAAGAGATCTCTAGCCTTTCCCATTCTGTTGTTTTCCTCTATTTTTTGCATTGATCGCTGAAAAAGGCTTTCTGATCTCTTCTTGCTATTCTTTGGAACTCTGCATTCAGATGCTTATATCTTTCCTTTTCTCCTTTGCTTTTCGCCTCTCTTCTTTTCACAGCTATTTGTAAGGCCACCCCACACAGCCATTTTGCTTGTTTGCATTTCTTTTCCATGGGGATGGTCTTGATCCCTGTCTTCTGTACAATGTCATGAACCTCAGTTCATAGTTCATCAGGCACTCTATCTATCAGATCTAGGCCCTTAAGTCTATTTCTCACTTCCACTGTATAATCATAAGGGATTTGATTTAGGTCATACCTGAATAGTCTAGCGGTTTTCCCTACTTTCTTCAATTTGAGTCTGAATTTGGTAATAAGGAGTTCATGGTAATAAGGACTTCATGATTTGGTAATAAGGAGTTCTCCAAGCCACAGTCAGCTCCTGGTCTTGTTTTTGTTGACTGTATAGAGCTTCTCCATCTTTGGCTGCAAAGAATATACTCAATCTGATTTCAGTGATGACCATCTGGTGATGTCCATGTGTAGAGTCTTCTCTTGTGTTGTTGGAAGAGGGTGTTTGCTATGACCAGTGTGTTTTCTTGGCAAAACTCTATTAGTCTTTGCCCTGCTTCATTCTGCACTCCAAGGCCAAATTTGCCTGTTACTCCAGGTGTTTCTTGACTTCCTACTTTTGCATTCCAGTCCCCTATAATGAAAAGGACATCTTTTTTGGGTTTTAGTTCTAAAAGGTCTTGTAGGTCTTCATAAAACCATTCGACTTCAGCTTCTTCAGCATTACTGGTTGGGGCATAGACTTGGATAACTGTGATATTGAATGGTTTGCCTTGGAGATGAACAGAGATCATTCTGTCATTTTTTTGAGATTGCATCCAAGTACTGCAATCATCAGCTGTGGGCTTAAAGGAAAAAACATTTGTCCTTTTCTCCTCCCTGAGAACTCCAGACCACTATCTCATCCTTGAGAACTCCAGACCCCTTTCTTCTCCTTGGGGACCTTGGATTTCTTATCAACCTACCTAAGAACTGACTCTCTCACTGCTACTATTCAAATCATTCTGGAGTTTCAGACTTGGTAGAAATGAATCACTCATTACAAAATATTTGTTATATGACAAAATCCACTGAGAAGTTAGGAAACTTTAATAAGCACTTTTAAACTCTCTCATTACTTTGAATTTCTGTTAAAACGACCAAAAGAAAAAAGATGTCTTTTATGTTGGTTATATATTCTATGCAAAGCACTATCTTAGGCATTAGAGATAAAGAGAACTGATGAGAACTGCATTCACATTAAACTTATCTTTTATTTGGTGATGATGGAGAAGGATGAAGATATATACAATAAAGAAACAACTGCTCAGAATACATACCATGTCAGAGGTTGCTACATGAAAAAAAGTAAATTTTGGAGGAAGGATAAGAGAAAGCTGGACAGAAGGTAGGAGTTACAATTTAAATAAGGAAAAGAGTGCAAGCCTCACTGAGAAATGGCAAATGTACAGACCTGAAGGATAGGCAACATCCTTGGGAGAAGAGAATCAGGCAGAGGCACAGAGTGCAAGGCCCTGGCATGGCAGATGCCCGGCCTGTTGGAGGAACAGGATAGCAGTGTAGGTGAGGGAAGTGAGCTGGGGTAGGCAGCCAGAAAATGCAGAAGGGAAATGGGAAGAGGAAATCATGGAGACTTTTAAGGCCTTTGTGAGGACCTTGACTTTTCCTTTTTGTGATAGGAAGCACTTAGAAGAATATGAGGAGAGGAGGGACATGCACTGGTTTACATTCTAAAAGGAATCCTCTGGCTGCTGTGTTGATACTAAATTTATAAGTGGAAACAAAAGGGCTATTGTACTAATCCTGGCATTACTGAAGGTAATTAGGGCAAGGTTATTTGTCACGGGATGGTAAAATGATAACTAGAGGGACTTAGTGACAGATAATAAGAGAAAGATTGTTATGAGAACTCAATAAATAAAAAGGAATAGTAAAAATTTTCAGAATGCACTTTTAATAAAACTAGAACTGATAGCCCAAAGTCAATATAAATTGTTATGTTCATGAGGTTGGATTAGAATATTATCTATGCCTCAACTAGATTATAAATGCCATGAGTTTATAATAAATGCTCTGTAAGTATTCATTTAAATTTGATTTTGAGGTTGCAGCATATTAATACATGGACCCACCAGTCCTGTTGACCACTTGCTCATTCTCTACTGCCCTACAAATATTCATCCTTTATTTAAAATTTTAAAATAATCTGAAATTAGAAATTTTAATGAAAATAATATTTGATAGAACCCTTATTAATGATTAGAATGTGTAGAGCTATAAATACTGAATCAATGATCAACTGGATGTGGTTATTATGAAATATACACTATGGATAGAGATTTATTCCCTACTCTATCATGAAACACATTTGAATAATGCTCTTAGAAAAAAATATATTGAGCTGAATCTTTAATAAAAATCAGTAATATTTATCAAACATTTTAATTACTACTTAGAGAATATTATGTAGAAATCTACCTTGAAGAGTTATAATTTTAAGTAGAGAGAGAGTAAAAGAGAGAGAGAGAGAAAAGAGCTGATCATGTCCCTATGTCCTTGGGCCAAATGAATTTTGAATTACTCATCATTTTAGATAATTTGTATCATCCAAAATCTCCACCCATATGAGTTATGATGTTAGATATATATGCAATTGGAGCTGCACATTGGGGTGCCTGTAACTCAGGGATTAACAACTGATCTGTGTTTGTCTATTCTAGAAGTACAGGAAAAGGGGACCATAGTGGAAACAAACAAGGGTCTCTTGACACCAGAGTAGACCCTTCAGTCAAAATCAACTCCCTATGTAGCCTGCTAACAGAAATCCAGAAGGAAGTAAAAGATCTCTTTCTAAATGAAAATAAGCCCTGATAAGATTAAGCACTGGCTTAAATATATCCATGCTGACTGTGACCTGGAGCTGACTGTGGCTCAGATCATCCGCTTCTTATAGAAAAATTTCAGTTCAGTCAGTTCAGTTACTCAGTTGTGTCCAACACTTTGTGACCCCATGGACTGCAGCACGCCAGGCTTTCCTGTCCATCACCAACCCCCGGAGCCTACTCAAACTCATGTTCATTGAGTCTGTGAAGCTATCCAACTCTCTAGTCCTCTGTCGTCCCCTTCTCCTCCAGCCTTCAATATTTCCCAGCATCAGGGTCTTTTCCAGTGAGTCAGTTCTTTGCAACAGGAGCCCAAATTATTGGAGTTTCAGCTTCAGCATCAGTCCTTCCAATGAATATTCAGGACTGATTTCCTTTATAATGGACTGGTTGGATCTGCATGCAGTCCAAGGGACTCTTAACAGTCTTCTTCAACAACAGAGTAAAAAAGTGTCAATTCTATGGTACTCAGCTTTCTTTATACTCCATCTCTTATCCATACGTTACTACTGAAAAAATCATAGCTTTGTCTAGATGGACCTTTGTTGGCAATGTAATGTCTCTGCTTTTTAATATGCTGTCTAGGTTGGTCATAGCTTTTCTTCCAAGGAGCAAGCGTCTTTCAATTTCAAGGCTGCAGTCACAATCTGCAGTGATTTCGGAGCCCCAAAAATAAAGTCTCTCACTGTTTCCATTGTTCCTCCATCTATTTGCCATGAAGTGATGGGACTGGATGCCATGATCTTAGTTTTCTGAATATTGAGTTTTAAGCCAACTTTTTCACTCTCCTCTTTCACTGTCATCAAGAGGCTCTTTAGTTCTTCCTTTCTGCCATAGGGTGGTATCATCTGCATATCTGAAGTTATTGATATTTCTCCCAGCAATCTTGATTCCAGCTTGTGCTTCATCCAGCCCAGCATTTCTCATGATGTTCTCTGCATATAAGTTAAATAAGTAGGGTGTCAATATACAGCCTTGACATATGCCTTTCCTGATTTGGAAGCAATTTGTTGTTCCATGTCCAGGTCTAATTGTTGCTTCTTGGCCTGCATATAGATTTCTCAGGAGGAAGGTCAGGTGGTCTGGTATTCCCATCTCTTTAAGAATTTTTCACAGTTTGTTGTGACCCACACATTTAAAGGCTTTGGTGTAGTCCGTAAAGCAGATGTTTTTCTGAAACTCTCTTGCTTTTTCGATCATCCAACAGATGTTGGCAATTTGATCTCTGGTTCCTCTGTGTTTTCCAAATCCAGCTTGAACATCTGGAAGTTCATGGGTCACATACTGTTGATGCCTAGCTTGGAGAATTTTTAGCATTACTTTGCTAGTGTGTGAGATGAGTGCAATTGTGTGATAGCTTGAGCATTCTTTGACATCACCTCTCTTTGAGATTGGAATGAAAACTGACCTTTTTCCAGTCCTGTGGCCACTGCTGACTTTTCCAAATTTGCTGACATATTGAATGCAGCATTTTCATACCATCACCTTTTAGAATTTGAAATAGCTCAACTGAAATTCCACCACCTCCACTAGCTTTGTTCATAGTGATTCTTCCTAAGGCCCACTTGACTTTGCATTCCAGGATGTGTGGCTCTAGGTGAGCGTCACACCATAGAGGTTATCTGGATTGAAGATCTTTTTTGTACAGTTCTTCTGTGTAGTCTTGCCACCTCTTCTTAATATCTTATGCTTCTGTTAGATCCATACCATTTCTATCCTTTATTGAGACCATCTTTGCATGAAATATTCCCTTGGTAGCTCTAATTTTCTTGAAGAAAACTCTAGTCTTTCCCATTCAATTGTGTTTCTCAATTTCTTTGCATTCATCACTGAGGAAGGCTTTCCTATCTCTCCCTGCTATTCTTTGAAACTCTGCATTCAAACGTTTATATCTTTCCTTTTCTCCTTTGCCTTTTGCGTCTTTTCTTTCCTCAGCTATTTGTAAGGCCTCCTTATACAACCATTTTGCCTTTTTTCATCTTTTTTCTTGGGGATGGTTATGATCACTGCCTCCTGTATAATGTCCCAAACCCTAGTCCATAGTTCTTCAGGCACTCTAGTGATACAGATCTAATCCCTAGAATCTATTTGCCACTTCCACTGTATGATCGTAAGGGATTTGGCTTAGGTCATACCTGAATGGTCTAGTGGTTTTCCCAACTTTCTTCAATTTATGTCTGAATTTGACAATAAGGAGTTCATGATCTGAGCCAGTCAGCTCCTGGTCTTGTTTTTGCCGACTGTATAGAGCTTTCCCATCTTTGTTTACAAAGAATATTATCAATCTGATTTCTGTATTGACCATCTGGTGATGTCCATGTGTAGAGTCTTCTCTTGTGTTGTTGGAAGAGGATGTGTGTTATGACCAGTGTGTTCTCCTGGCAAAATCTGTTAGCCTTTGACCTGCTTCATTTTGTACTCCAAGACCAAATTTGCCTGTTACTCTAGGTAGATCTTGACTTCCTACTTTTGCATTCCAGTCCCCTATAATGAAAAGGATGTCTTTTGGGGGTGTTAGTTCTAGAAGGTCTTGTAGGTCTTTATAAAACCATTCAGCTTCAGCTTCTTCAGCATTACTGATTGGGAATAGATTTGAAATACTTTGATATTGAATGTTTTGCCTTGAAAACGAACAGAGATAATTTTGTCATTTTCAAGCTTGCATCCAAGTACTGCATTTCAGTCTTTTTCGTTGACTATGATGACTACTCCATTTCTTCCAAGGCATTCTTGCCCACAGTAGTAGATATAATGGTCATCTGAGTGAAATTCACCCATTCCAGTCCATTTTAGTTTGCTGATTCCTAAAATGCTGACATTCACCCTTGCCATCTCCTGTTTGACCACTTCCAATTTGCCTTGATTCATGGACCTAACATTTCAGATTCTTATGCAGTATTTCTCTTTACAGCATTGGACTTTACTTCCATCACCAGTCACATCCACAACTGGGCGTTGTTTTTGCTTTGGCTCTGTTTTTTCATTCTTATAGAGTTATTTCTCCACTGATCTCCAGTAGCATATTTGGCACCTACTGACCTGGTGAGTTCACCTTTCAGTGTCCCATCTTTTTGCCTTTTCATACTGTTCATGGGGTTTTCAAAGGCAGAATACTGAAGTGGCTTGCCATTCCCTTCTCCAGTGGACCATGTTTTGTCAGAACTGTCCACCATGACCCATGTGTCTTGGGGGGCCCTCCATGTCATTGCTCACAGTTTCATTAAGTTAGACAAAGCTGTGGTCCATGTGATCAGATTGGTTAGTTTTCTGTGATTGTGGTTTTCATTCTGTCTGCCCTCTGATGGAGAAGGTAAAGAGGCTTATGGAAGCTTCCTGATGGGAGAGACCGACTGAGGGGGAAACTGGGTCTTGTTCTGATGGGCAGGGCCATGCTCAGTAAATCTTTAACCCAATTTTCTGTTGATGGGCAGGGCTGTGTTCCCTCCCTGTTGTTTGACCTGAGGCCCAACTATGGTGGAGGTAATGAAGATAATGGCGACTTCCTTCAAAAGGTCCCATGCACACACTGTTGCACTCAGTGCCCCCAACCCTGCAGCAGGCCACTGCTGACCCATGCCTCCTCTGGAGACTTCTGGACACTCATGGGCAAGTCTGGGTCAGTTTCTTGTAGGGTCACTGCTCCTTTCTCCTGGGTCCTGGTGTGCATAAGCTTTTGTTTGTGCCCTCCAAGAGTCTGTTTCCTCAGTCCTGTGTAAGTTCTGGTGGCTCTATGGTGGGGTTGATGGCAACCTCTTCCAAAAGGGCTTTTGCCATACCCAGTTCTACTACACCCAAAGCCCCTGACCCTGCAGCAGTCCACTGACCCATACCTCTGCAGGAAACACTCAAACACACTTCTGGCTCAGTCTTGCGGCGTCTCTGGGTTCTGGTGCACACAAGGTTTGTTTGAGCCCTCTGAGCATGTCTGGCGGATATGGGGTTTGATTGTAAACGTGATTTTACCCCTCCTACCATCTTTTTAAGGTTTCTCCTTTGCCATTGGACATGGGGTATATTTTTTTGGTGGGATCCAATATTCTCCTGTTGATGGTTATTAAGCAGTGAGTTGTAATTTTGGAGTTCTTGCAGGAGAAGATGTGCACACATCCTTCTATTCTGCCATCTTAAGTAAAGAATGTGATTTAGGCTTAAACTGAAGAAAGCAGGGAAAACCACTAGGCCAGCCAGGTATGACCTAAATCCCCTATGAATATGCAGTAGAGGTAATGAATAGATTCAAGGGGTTAGGTCTAGTGAACAGTGTGCCTGAAGAACTATGGACAGAGCCATAATATTGTACAGGAGGCAGGAAACAAAACTGTCCCAAGGAAAAATAAAAGCAAGACGGCAAAGTGGTCATCTGAGGAGGCTTTACAAAGAGCCAAAGAAAGAAGATAAGAGGAAAACAAGGGAGAAAGGAATCAGTATATCCAACTAAACATAGTTCCAAAGAACAGCATGAAGAGACAAGAAGGCCTTCTTCAATGAACAGTGCATACAACTTGAAAAAAAAAAAAGAAGGGGAAGGACTAGAGATCTCCTCAGGAAAACTGGAGATATGAAGGGAACATTTTATCCAAAGGTGGGCAAAATAAAGGACAGAAATGGTAGAGACCTAGTAGACACTGAAGAGATCAAGATGAGATGGAAAGAATACACATAAGAACCGTACAAACAAGATCTTAATGAACCAGATTAGTATGATGGTGTGGCCAGTCACACACAGCCAGACATTCTGGAGAGCGAAGTCAAGTAGGCCTTAGGAAGCACTGCTGTTAATAAAGCTAGTGGATGTGATGGAATTACAGTAGAGCTGTTCAAAATTCTGAAGGATAATGCCATCAAGGTGTTGCATTCAATATGTCAGCAAATCTGGAAGACCCAGCAGTGGCCACAGGACTGGAAAAAGTCCATCTTCATCCCAGTTCCCAATAAGGGTAGTACTAGAGAATGTTCTGACCATCAGACAGTTGCAATCATCCCCCATGCTAGTAAGGTCATGCTTAAAATCTTGCATGTTAGGCTTCAGCATTATGTGAACCAAGAACTTTCAGCTGTCCAAGCTAGGTTTGGAAAAGAAAGAGGAACCAGAGATCAAATTTCCAACATTCTCTGGATCATAGAGAAAGCTAGGGAATTCCAGAAAACCTTCTACCTCTGTTTCATTGATTACACTAAAGCCTTGACTGTGTGGATCATAATAAACAGTGGAAAGCTCTTAAAGAGATGGGAATACCAGACCATCTTACCTGTCTCCTGAGAAACCTGTATGCGGTCAAGAAGCAACATTTAGAAACCTGTATTGAAAAACTGATTGGCTCAAGATTGAGAAGGAAGTATGACAAGGCTGTCTGCTGTTGCCCTGCTTGTTTAACATATACACTAAGCACATCATGAGAAATGGGCTGTACGAGTTACAAGCTGGAATCAAGATAGGCGAGAAGAACATCAACAACCTCAGATATGAGGATGATACCACTCTAATGGCTGAAAGTGAAGAGGAACTAAAGAGCCTCTTGATGAGGGTGAAGGAGGAGAATGAAAGAGCCAGCTTAAAACTAAATATTAAAAAAGACTAAGATCATGGCATCCGGCCCCATTACTTCATGGCAAACAGAAAGGGAAAAGGTGGAAGTAGTGATGGACTTCCTCTTCTTTGACTCTAAAATCACTGCGGATGGTGACTGCAGCCATGAAATCAGAAGATGAATGCTTCTTGGCAGGAAAGCTATGACAAACCCAGACAGTGTGTTGAAAAACAGAAACATTACTCTGCCAACAAAGGGCCATATAGTCAAGGCTATGATCCTCCCAGTGATCACATATGGTTGTGAGAGCTGGACCATAAAGAAGGCAGAACACCAATGAATTGATGCCTTCAAACTGTGGTGCTGGAGAAGACTCCTAAAAGTTCCTTGGACAGCAAGGAGATCCAACCAGTCAATCTTAAGCTAAATAAACCCTGAATACTTTGAAGGACTGAAGTTGAAGCTCCAAAATTTTGGTCATCTGATTCAAGAGCTGACTCATTGGAAAAGACCCAGTGCTGGGAAAGATTCAGGGCAGAAGGAAAAGAGGGTGTCAGAGGATGAGATGGCTGGATTGCATCACTGATGCAATGAATATGAACTTGGGCAAACTTGAGGAGATGGTGAGGGACAGGGAGGCCTAGCATGCTGCAGTCCATGGGGTTGCAAAGAGTCGGACATGACTGAGTGACGGAACAACAATATCCATGCTGGAATCCCAGTTCTGCCATTTATTACTCATGTAACTTTGGAAGGTAGCTCTTATTTGTCAATTGATTTTTATAGAGACATGCCATCTTCAATATAGTGGAAAATACCAGGTATTATTAACTGCAAAGAGCTTCTTTCCCACTAAACTGTACATTCTTTCTCAAATCCTGATACCCACTCCTCCTTCCCTCTTTGTATCCCCTCCCCCACCTCTCACCCCCTCCCACACACTGATACACATTCACACACAGGTACTATCTTCCCGGGGAGAGTTTTGCCACTTCATTCATTCTATCTCCAGATAGAAATCTTTCATTATTTATTAATTAACTAAAATTTATTGCACATCTGCCAGTCATCCACAGTAGTTAGCATCCTTCAGTATACAAAACAGAAAGTGGCTCCTGGCTTCATGGAGCTTATCGTTTAGGAGGGGATGCAGATGATAAAAATACACATAAGTAATTAACACCTGTGGAATATTAGAAGATGATAAGCACTTTGGAGAAAGAGAGTAAGTAGGATACAATATTGGGGTGCATTAACTGTAAATTAATTGTATATAAAAGGTCTTGAGAAAGTGACATTTGAATACACATTTGAAAAAGGCAAAAATGCTAAAGAAACAGCCAAGAGGCCACTGTAAGTAGAGAAGAGGGAGTGAGATGAAGTTAGGAATAGGGTTGAGTTAGACCTGGCAGGACCAGATGTATGAGTGTGGCCAATAAAATTGCACCCAGAAGGGCTATGATCTTTAGGTTGGAAGCCCCATGGCCACCTTCTTAAAAGTATTAATAATTTTATCTTTGAACTTGTGTTTCATAAGAACACGTGATGCCCCTGATGCTAGGAAAGACTGAAGGCAAAAGGAGAAGTGGACAGCAGGGGATGAGATGGATAGGCAGCATCACTGACTCAGCAGATATGAGTTTGAGCTAACTCAGGAAAATAGTGAAGGACAAGGAACCCCAGCGTGCTGCAGTCCATGGGGTTACAAAGAGTTGTACACAACTGATCAACTAAGTACACATGCATACAGGTTATTTAGGACCTTACAGGCTCTTCCATCACCTCCACTAGCTTTGTTCGTAGTGATGCTTTCTAAGGCCCACTTGACTTCACATTCCAAGATGTCTGGCTCTAGATTAGTGATCACATCATCATGATTATATGGGTTGTGAAGATCTTTTTTGTATAGTTCTTCCGTGTGTTCTTGTCACCTCTTCTTAATATCTTCTGCTTCTGTTAGGTCCATACCATTTCTGTCCTTTATCGAGCCCATCTTTGCATGAAATGTTCCCTTGGCATCTCTAATTTTCTTGAAGAGATCTCCAGTCTTTCCCATTCTGTTCTTTTCCTCTGTTTCTTTGCATTGATCGCTGAAGAAGGCATTCTTATCTCTTCTTGCTATTCTTTGGAACTCTGCATTCAGATGCTTATATCTTTCCTTATCTCCTTTGATTTTTGCCTCTCTCCTTTCACAGCTATTTGTAAGGCCTCTCCAGACAGCCATTTTGCTTGTTTGCATTTCTTTACCATGGGGATGAACAATGTCACGAACCTCATTCCATAGTTCATCAGGCACTCTATCTATCAGATCTAGGCTCTTAAGTCTATTTCTCACTTCCACTGTATAATCATAAGGGATTTAATTTAGGTCATACCTGAATAGTCTAGTGGTTTTCCCTACTTTCTTCAATTTGAGTCTGAATTTGGTAATAAGGTGTTCATGATCTGAGCCACAGTCAGCTCCTGGTCTTGTTTTTGTTGACTGTATAGAGCTTCTCCATCTTTGGCTGCAAAGAATATACTCAATCTGATTTCGGTGTTGACCATCTGGTGATGTCCATGTGTAGAGTCTTCTCTTGTATTGTTGGAAGAGGGTGTTTGCTATGACCAGTGCGTTTTCTTGGCAAAACTCTATTAGTCTTTGCCCTGCTTCATTCTGCACTCCAAGGCCAAATTTGCCTGTTACTCCAGGTGTTTCTTGACTTCCTACTTTTGCATTCCAGTCCCCTATAATGAAAAGGACATCTTTTTGTGTATTAGTTCTAAAAGGTCTTGTAGGTCTTCAGAAAACCATTCAACTTCAGCTTCCTCAGCATTACTGGTTGGGGCATAGACTTGGATAACTGTGATATTGAATGGTTTGCCTTGGAGACGAACAGAGATCATTCTGTCATTTTTGAGATTGCATCCAAGTACTGCATTTCGGACTCTTTTGTTGACCATGATGGCTACTCCATTTCTTCTGAGGGATTCCTGCCCACAGTAGTAGATATAATGGTCATCTGAGTTAAATTCACCCATTCCAGTCTATTTTAGTTAGCTGATTCCTAGAATGTTGATGTTCACCCTCGCCATCTCTTGTTTGACCACTTCCAATTTGCCTTGATTCATGGACCTGACATTCCAGGTTTCTATGCAGTATTGCTCTTTACAGCATCGGATCTTGCTTCTATCACCAGTCACATCCACAACTGGGTATTGTTTTTGCTTTGGCTCCATCCCTTCATTCTTCTGGAGTTATTTCTCCACTGATCTCCAGTAGCATATTGGGCACCTACTGACCTGGGGAGTTCCTCTTTTGGTATCCTATCATTTTGCCTTTTCATACTGTTCATGGGGTTCTCAAGGCAAGAATACTGAAGTGGCTTGCCATTCCCTTCTCCAGTGGACCACGTTCTCAATATGCCAGCAAATTTGGAAAACTCAGCAGTGGCCACAGGACTGGAAAAGGTCAGTTTTCATTCCACTCCCAAAGAAAGGCAATGCCAAAGAATGCTCAAACTACCGCACAATTGCACTCATCTCACATGCTAGTAAAGTAATGCTCAAAATTCTCCAAGCCAGGCTCCAGCAATATGTGAACCGTGAACTCCCTGATGTTCAAGCTGGTTTTAGAAAAGGCAGAGGAACCAGAGATCAAATTGCCAACATCCACTGGATCATGGAAAAAGCAAGAGAGTTCCAGAAACACATCTATTTCTGCTTTATTGACTATGCCAAAGCCTTTGACTGTGTGGATCACAATAATCTGTGGAAAATTCTGAAACAGATAGGAATACCAGACCACCTAACCTGCCTCGTGAGAAATCTGTATGCAGGTCAAGAAGCAACAGTTAGAACTGGACATGGAACAACAGACCAGTTCCAAATAGGAAGAGGAGCACGTCAAGGCTGTATCTTGTCACCCTGCTTATTTAACTTCTATGCAGAGAACATCATGAGAAACGCTGGACTGGAAGAAACACAAGCTGGAATCAAGATTGCCAGGAGAAATATCAGTAAACTCAAATATGCAGATTACACCACCCTTATAGCAGAAAGTGAAGAGGAGCTAAAAAGCCTCCTGCTGAAAGTGAAAGAGGAGAGTGAAAAAGTTGGCTTAAAGCTCAACATTCAGAAAACGAAGATCATGGCATCTGGTCCCATCACTTCATGGGAAATGGATGGGGAAACAGTGGAAACAGTGTCAGACTTTATTTTTTTGGGCTCCAAAATCACTACAGATGGTGAGTGCAGCCATGAAATTAAAAGACACTTACTCCTTGGAAGAAAAGTTATGACCAACCTAGATAGCATATTCAAAAGCAGAGACATTACTTTGCCGACTAAGGTCCGTCTAGTCAAGGCTATGGTTTTTCCAGTAGTCATGTATGGATGTGAGAGTTGGACTGTGAAGAAGGCTGAGCACCGAAGAATTGATGCTTTTGAACTGTGGTGTTGGAGAAGACTCTTGAGAGTCCCTTGGACTGCAAGGAGATCCAACCAGTGCATTCTGAAGGAGATCAGCCCTGGGATTTCTTTGGAAGGAATGATACTAAAGCTGAAACTCCAGTACTTTGGCGACCTCATGCGAAGGGTTGACTCATTGGAAAAGACTCTGATGCTGGGAGGGATTGGGGGCAGGAGGAGAAGGGGACGACCCAGGATGAGATGGCTGCATGGCATCACGGACTTGATGGACATGAGTCTGAGTGAACTCCGGGAGATGGTGATGGACAGGGAGGCCTGGCATGCTGCGATTCATGGGGTGGCAAAGAGTCGGACATGACTGAGTGACTGAACTGAACTGAACTGACAGGCTCTTCAATTTAAGGACATTCCCTGCAAGTTTTTGAGAAGAGGTAGGGACACGGCATAATCTAGTTTATATTTTTAAAGGATTGTGCTGTTGTTTTGAGATAGCCTAGAAATGGGTTATGAAGTCATTTCTAATCCAGGTGAGAGATGATAGCATAGGTAATAGTGGGGCTGTTGAGAAGGTGTCAGGATAGAATTTGAAGGTGGGGTTGAAGTAGTTTACTGATGGATTAGCTAGGTCTATGAGTTACACAGGTATATGCAATTTCTAAAACTCAATGAGCTGTATACTTATTATCTGTGTATTTCACCACATGGAAATTATGTCTCAATAAAAGTAAAAGCAAAAGCATTGAGCAGGACAATTTTTATGATAAGCCCTCATGTGTGAAGAATAAAAAGGGGGAGCTTTCTTATTTAAACACTCTATTGCATATGAAATAATAATTTCCAGAAGAATACACAAGATACAAATAGCAATGTTAACCTGTACAAGGGCTGGTTGGATCAGGAAATGAGCAGAAAAAAAGAATTATTCTCTGAAGACATTTTTATAATTTCAAAATTTCTAACAATGTAAAGCAGTACCTAATAACCTGATAGATATATTAAATTATTTTATTTATTGACACATATTTTGAAAGATTCTATCATCCAGTTTAAGGAGAATACAATATTTTTAAGCACTTTTAGCAGCAAAAAATTAATGTCTAGTCTGGAGTAGCAATCATGTTCTGCAGTGTTCTGACTCCATGAAATTCACAGTACCTACCCATGACAAGAGCAAAGAAAATGTTTCTTTTTCACACATCACTTTTGAAAAAGGAAACAAAGAGACTTAAGTATCATAAGGCACAGGGAATCAGAAAGTTGCATGCTATCTTTGGCAAAAATTCAAAGAGGACAAATAAAGGAATAATTTCTGAAGATGGATAGAATATGGACAGAAATAAGTATAAGAACAGTCACCATTCAAGTGAGAGAATATCTGATCTAAGTTAACAAAAGCATACAGCATGTGCCAGGGCAGAGAATAAATGCACCATCCATCCTGCTTGGACCAAACACCTTGTGTCTCACCTGGCCAGACTGTGGCCATCTTCCCATTGCTCTTTCCAGCCTCATGCTTGCTTGCTCTGACTGTTTACTACCACATAGAAGAACACTTTAAAAATATAAGGCAAAACATTTTGCTTTGTTGCTTAAATCCCCTCTAAAGTGTAGCAGTCAACAGCTATCTAGCCCATGCCTCTCTCTTCATCCCCCACCTGTTGTCACTTTATTCTGCACCACCTAGGGTCATGGCCTTATTCATCTTTCTGTTGCCCTAGGATCCTTGCACGTGCTCTTTCCTCTGTATCTAAACCTCTTCTGTGTATAATGCTTTTTCCTGGTTAACTCCTAATCACACTCCAGTTCTTCAGCCAATGTCATTGCCTCACAGATGCCATCCATGACTTTCCTTTTTATTTAAATTGAGGTATAGTTAATGTACAGTATTATATAAGTTTCAAGTATATGACATAGTGATTCACAAATATTAAAGGTCATATTCCATTTACACTTATTATAAAATATTGGCTATATCCCCTGTGTGGTACAATATATCCTTGTAGCTTATTTGGTTTATACATAGTAGTCTGTACCTCTTAATTTCTTGCTTTGATCTTACCCCAGTGGGAACCACTAGTTTGTGCTCTATATCTGTGAGTCTGTCTCTTTTTCATTATATTCACTAGTTTTATATTTTAGATTCCACATATAAGTGATATCATGCAGTATTTGTTTTTCTCTGACATTTCATAAGATGTTACAGAAAATCCCAAACAAATCCCTTTACCTTCCATGACCAAGCCATGGAATCAAATACCTTCCATGACTTTCTTATCTAGACTGGTAGCCTCTGTTATAGTCTTTCCATTACTTTTACTTAATGATGCTTATCAAAATGTCTAATTTTATAATTATTCATTTAGCTTCTGTCCCCTGAAGACACTGTTGACACTGTCAGTACAGGAAATGTGTCTGTTTCATTCACAACTATTTATCCAACACCTAGCTCAATGCCTGACTTAGAGAAGAAGCTCAGTTAATAGTTGTGGAATGAATTATAACCCAGTGTTAAGCCCAGCTCCTTCCCTTCAAAATTTTTCCTCATTTTTCCACAATATTGTCCAATGTGAGCCACATGCTGTGCTGTGCTAAGTCACTTCATTCGTGTCCAACTCCTTGAGACCCCATGGACTGTAGCTCGCCAGGCTCCTCTGTCCATGAGATTCTCCAGGCGAGAATACTGGAGTGGGCTGCCATGCCCTCCTCCAGAGGATCTTCCCAGCAGAGGGATAGAACCCCCATCTCTTAAGTCTCTGTCTCCTGCATAGGCAGGCCGGTTCTTGCCACCAGCATCGCCTGGGAAGCCCATAAAGCATTCCAGGAGCCACAGTTCACAAGCACCATATGACAGGTGACATTAGTTTATTTTAATAATGCAGTTTACTTAACCCGCGACATCAACATGCTGTCATGTGAACATGGAATCAATGACAACTATTAATGAGATAATTTGCATCTTTATTTTCATAGTAAGCCTCTGAAATTCTATGTTTATTTTACACACAAGAGCATCTCCATTTCAATTAGCCATATTTTAAGTGCTCCAAAGCCTTTGTAGCTTACTGGCCCCCCCATTGGACAAAATAGGACCTAGAACTTTGGGGATGAGTTTTGTCTCCCATTTGCCCATAGCCCTTCACTTGACAGCTCCTTTTCTAACCATGTGCTCTTCCCTACTCTTTCTGAGCCACCTCTCATTTCATGCTGGTCACTGAGCAGAATGTTGGCATATTAGTCCTCAGTAATATGCAGTCAGCTTCCCCTGGGCCTCAGGGTAGGGGAGTATGTGGAATGAGATGCTTTTTCTTTTCTTCACTAGCTTTCCACACCCCTCTATATAAGTCTGTGTTATGTGTCCATCTTTAATTGAGAGGGAGAGAACAAAAATCACCAGGCTATGATTAGTGATGTCAAAGTTTGACTTGACTAAAGAAAATTACCCATCAGTTCAGTTCAGTTCAGTCGCTCAGTCGTGTCCGACTCTGCAACCCCATGAACTGCAGCACGCCAGGCCTCCCTGTCCATCACCAACTCCCGGAGTTCACTCATACTCACATCCATCGAGTCAGTGATGCCATCCAGCCATCTCATCCTCTGTCATCCCCTTCTCCTCCTGCCCTCAATCCCTCCCAGCATCAGAGTCTTTTCCAATGACTCAACTCTTCGCATAAGGTGGCCAAAGTACTAGAGTTTCAGCTTTAGCATCATTCCTTCCAAAGAGCATCCAGAACTGATCTCCTTCAGAATGGACTGATTGGATCTCCTTGCAGTCCAAGGGACTCTCAAGAGTCTTCTCCTACACCACAGTTCAAAAGCATCAATTCTTCAGCGCTCAGCTTTCTTCACAGTCCAACTCTCACATCCATACATGACCACAGGAAAAACCAAAGCCTTGACTAGATGGACCTTTGTTGGCAAAGTAATGTCTCTGCTTTTGAATATGCCATCTAGGTTGGTCATAACTTTCCTTCCAAGGAGTAAGCGTCTTTTAATTTCATGGCTGCAGTCACCATCTGCAGTGATTTCGGAGCCCCCAAAAATAAAGTCTGACACTGTTTCCACTGTTTCCCCATCTATTTCCCATACAAAAGGGTAAATGTAATACTGCCTAACCCTAACTGCTTACCATCCCATTTCAACCCTGATGATTTAAGAGAATATCACAGAGAAAAAGAGCAAATCCTTCAAAAGGATCCTCCTTGCATGCTCCCCTGGAGAAGAGAATGGTAACCCACTCCAGTATTCTTGCCTGGAGAATCCCATGGACAGAGGAACCTGGAAGATCACAAAGAGTCAGACATGATTAAGTGACTAACACTTACTTTGCATGCTTCAGTCAGACCTTGGCTCTACTTTCTTGACCTTGGGCTCACTTTTGTCTTTGAGAGTATTTCCTTCTTAGTACTCCACACGTTATCCATGTGCCCTTAGGAAAATTACACCCCAATGCCCAAGTTTAAAACAATAGTTCTTGATAGAGAATACCCACTAAGGGAATTTGTGGGAGGTTTTTTGATTGTTGACTGATTGGCATTTAGTGGGCAGAAGCTGAAAGCTGGATTCCCTGCAAATATATTGTTTGAAAATAATTGAAAGAATCGTCCCCAATACAGCAGATTTTCTGATGATTAACTGGAACTGAATATTCATATAGACATGAGGGTAAAGACTGTCTGGAGAGAAGTGGCATTTTTAATTAAAAGGAGGGATACTGTATTAAAAGTGATGACTGATTATATATACTTGATTGCAGAAAACCAAGGAAAACAGTTTCTAAATAATGTTTTGTCTTATAATAAAATTTTAAATG
Organism: Oryx dammah; assembly: GCF_014754425.2. NCBI lineage: Eukaryota > Metazoa > Chordata > Mammalia > Artiodactyla > Bovidae > Oryx > Oryx dammah. The sequence continues at coordinate 22,742,210 of NW_024070188.1, read as the reverse complement.
AGGTTTATATCTAGGTTTGGTAAACTGCCCTTTAAAAAAAATTCGAATAAGTTTAGATTTCTGTTTGAGGAAAAGAAAAAAGTAGCTACCATGAATAAGGACTGTTCGATGAAATAGGCAGCTGGGTTGAGTAGAGGGTAGGGAAGACCCAAACTAGTTATTTTTGCATCATAAACACAAACATGCACACACTACTACTCTCTAGGTTTTCGAGTAATTATTCTCTGCCATTAGGTGAACATGCATATAATCTTTATGTTGTCCTCGAATGATTTGAAGCAATTATAAATAAATATAAAATTTATTTGACACATATTGTAGTCTTCCTATTGAAAGCAGTGGAGAGAAGTGTTCGTGTGTTGTGAGGTTTTAAATGCTTTGTTAAAGCAAAGCAGCTTTTTGTAGAGTGCCCTCACCTGAATCATCCTGATCTCAACTTGTATATTTAGGAGGAACATCAAATTCACTTGCTAATCCAGTGAGGGTCAAAAGGATGGGAGAGGAAAAGAAGCAAGAGGAAAAATGAGAAGAGGCATGTGGGAACTTACTAAGTTATTTCTCTGATATTGCCCATCAGGCATAGTCAAGAAAGGAGCCTAATATCCTGAATTAGTCACAGTTCATCCTGCTCCAGATTACGGTGACCTGTTTAAGCTAGGAAGTACATATCTAACGACCAATAAGGTCGACTAGCTTCCTTACTAGCTTTCTGCAGGCAGGTGGTCAAAGGATGGATGCAATGGCAATGTCACCCAAATGTGTCAAGCTTCTGCTGCACATTGTGCAGCTGAGAGGGCAGAGACTGGAAATTGAAAAGAAGGACATAAAGCAGCAAGACTTCAAAGTTCTGCCTCCACAGAGCCTGCCAGGCATATGGCCCTCCCAATGCCCCAGAGCACACCCATGCATGCACGCACTAGCAGCTTTATTTCATGGGACCTCATTATTTCAGTTTCTCTCCTGTTGATGTATATTGACAGAAACTGCAGTTGTCTACAAGTTTTCATATTTAATAAACTTATTAAAGAAAAGGTTGAGGACTATTAACAAACCAGTGGGGTTTGTTGTTATTGTTGTTCGATCCCTGGTCATAAAACTAGATCCCAGATGCCACAGCTAAAGACCCTGTATGCCACAACAAAGATCAAAGGTCTCACGTGGTGCAACTGAGACCTGGTGCAGCCAAATAAACAAGTAAATATGTACATTTAAAAAACTGGACCTAAATTATCAATGAAAAGACAGTAAGTAGAAAACTCAAGAGAGTCAGAATAAAATACCATGAAGATAATCTTCTGATCATGGAAGCTTTGATGGTTAGATTTAGGAAGGGACTAAATATCACCTAACCAATGCTTTCTCTTTATGACCAAATAAGCCACGAAGTTCTAAGAAATCAAAAGACTTTTCTGAGATACCAGGATAATGAGAAGAGGAATGGCATTGACAGGATTAGGACTTGGACCACTCTACTCCCAACCCTGGGCCCTGTCTACAGACCAGAAGATTCATGGCCACTGAAGAGAACAACTGAACTTCTTGGAAAAAAGACACAGAAGAAATTACAATTGCAGAGGTTGGGGTTATAGTATACATTCCCTGTTTATGTGAAATGTGGATGATCTTTCACCATGCCAGATGGGACTTATTAAAGTGCCCTACATGTTTTAAGAACCTCCTATTTACTTTAAATAATGTCAAGTGATAGTAAAGAATTTCAAGAGTATTTAGGACATTTTAAAAATACCAACAATTATGAAAAAAATAACTCATATTTGTGTGGTTCTTAGCTCATTTAGACCATGACGTCTGCAATTGTTTATAAATAATGGTTCAATGTTCTGTGAGTAATATATACTTTTTTTTTTTTTTACAAAACTCTTCCAATTTGTGTTTACTTCATTGCTCTTTCTTAGAGAAATTAAAAATACAAAGTATGCATATGAATATTAGGAAAGATGATAAGAAATCCTCTGCACCATCTCTAGTTTGACAGAACATCTGGATTAAATAAAAATGCAACCTGTTCCATTTGCAAACGAAGATCCAATACACTTTACCTGTCTCCAAAAGCTTGTAAAATTCATGCTGATCTAAAGTTTCCTTTATAAAATCAATATGATACATACATTCAAATCATAAAGACAATTTTTAGATGTGTAAATCCTACAACTTTAAGACTTCAATGTTAAAACTTAGGATATATATTAAATTTCTCATATAAATGCCTTGATGTCCAAAATCTCTGGAGTGCCACGTCTTTGTAACTTAAATTAACAATGTAATTTGGAAGCATCTGTGCTCTGTCTCTCAGTCATGTCCTACTCTTTGGGACCCCATGGATTATAGCCCACCAGGCTCCTCTGTCCACGGAATTTTTCAGGCAATAATATTGGAGTCGATTACTATCTCCTCTTCCAGGGGACCTTCCTGAGCCAGGGTTTGCACTCGAGTTCCCTGTGTCTCTTGCACTGGCAGGTGGGTTCTTTATCGCTGAGCCACCTGGGAAACCCATGTAAACATCTAGGCCATATAGTCTTTGATATTATTTCTTTAAGAACTGCCAAGCAACCTTTCAAGTTCCATAGGCTAGTGATATTTTTTTTCCTCATTTCTATTTATATAAAACCTTGAGAACAAATCTCCATTTACATTTACTACAAGTCATACTTCTTGTTCATCTGGGAGGCATGGAACATAACAGAACATATGTTCAGAATTTCACAAGAGAAAAGAAATTGTAAATATGGCAATCAAATCATAAAAATGTAGCTAAAAAAAACTCCTTTTCTGAATTTTAGTCTCGCAGAGAGACTAGCTATTTGGATGGTGTGGTGTTAGGGAGGTTATTTTATTTTATACCTTTAAAAAAAGTAATTTGTTCTGACTAATCATTTCCCTCTTTGTCTATCCAGCTAAAATACAAGATAGTTTTTTTTTTTTTGTAGTATATGTATCTTCCAATTTTTATGATAAAATATTTTGGATATATGTATATAAATTTCATGCCCCAGCTAAACAGACAGGTTGACTAAGAAAAATAACTGTTGGACAAGAAAAGCGACAATCCAATTGACAATCTGCACTCAAGAGATAACTTCTGCCTGGTCCATATCTGCCAGGCAGGGATCCTCTGGGCCCTATTGGACCATTGCAGACTGAGGCCTACCCTCCCTGATTCAGGGACACAGAATTAAAGTAGCATGATGTCCAGCCACCACAACCTAACATTGCCTTTCCTTTTTGGCTTTGGCTGTTTGCTATATACTTGTACAATAAGTTGAAATATTTACAAGTGAAATCAGACCTCACATATTTATTGTCCTTTCATCTGCCCCCCAAAATTACTAAAGCCTTCACATTCACTCGTTGACCCCTTTTGGATTTCTCTCCTTAGAATTTCCCACTGTTTTCTTCTTCCCTCCATTCCTGCCACTGTAACTCAGAGAAGACCCCCATTGTTTCTCAGCCAGAGCAATCAGAGCTAGGCAGCCTCCTAAATGGCACACCTGCCTTTTTGTAAAAAATATTTTGGCTGCCCTGTGCACCATACAAGATCTTAGTTTCTCAACCAGAGATTGAAACAGTACCCCTGCACTGGAAGTGCAGAGTCCTAAAAACTGGATGGCCAGGAAGGTCCCACACCTGCTTTTAATCTCATCTTCACCACATCCTTTTCCCACTACCCAGAGAGTAACGTTGCTAAGATGTTAATGAAGCATAAAGCTCTGCTTGAAATTGTTCACTTTTTCCTCTGAGATTAAATTTCCTCATTTGAGATTAAATTTCATCTGTTTGAGATTCAATTCCAATTCTTTAGTGTGATAAGGACTGATGCTGAAACTGAACTCTAATCCTTTGGCCACCTGATGCGAAGAACTGACTCATTGGAAAGGACCTAGATGCTGGGAAAGATTGAAGGCAGGAAGAAAAGGGGACCACAGAGGATGAGATGGTTGGACAGCATCCCTGATGCGATGGACATGTTTGAGTAGGATCTGGGAGTTGGTGATGGACAGGGCAGCCTGGCGCGTTGCAGTTCATGATGTTGCAGAGTTGGACACGACTGAGTGACTGAACTGAACTGAGTGTGATATTCAGATTTTTTTCAGGAATCTTCCATCCAGTTTATTTCTCCAGCATTATTGTCACCTCTCAACTTCCTCAAATTCTCAAGCCCAGCTGCTCTAATTAGCAGCCCTCAGATGCATCATGTTTGTCCATTTTTGCCCTCTCACCTTCCTCTGCTTGCCTTTCTTTTAGCCTGGTGCTCTTAATCTAAATTAAGTACTCATGATTCCCTGAAACCCAATTTGAGTTAGAAACCCTGGTTTTGTGTCCTTGATGCACATGGTGATTCACTCACATGTAGCCACTCTCTAGGTGTTAAATTATCTGTTTACTTGTTGGTTTTCTCTCTATAGGTACTGATTCTTTGAATTTAGAAACTGAAACTTTTTTACCTTTTCTTTTAGTTTCTGAATCCTCAATATCTAGCATAACACCTGGTGCATGATAAATAACCAGTAAGGGCTTATTGAATGAACAAATGAAAACATTGTTCTTCTGAACTCCCTGAAATATTCTAAAGAAAAGCTTAAGTTTATCAGAACATGCTGCAATTATCAAGCACACCCCCTTAGTAGAGTCATAACAGTGTCTCAGAAGAAAGTCAGTGGAGAGTATGAATGGGATTTTGGAGTCTTGGAATCAAGTGATTTAATGAGAGTCTTTCAAGATGAAAGACTGACTGGAATCGGGAAAAGGTTGTGATGTTATAGATTAATCAAAATAGTAAAGCAAGGGTCTAGAAGCAAGTCATATTAAGTGAATTGTTACTTGATAAGTGAGCTGTTGTCCTGGTAACTAGATGGTTATCTTAAATTGATATTCAGAAAATAACTGAATAAAACTGAAGTTGTTTATCTGTCTGCAGAATTCTTAATCCTAATTACTATGTCATTTTACATGCTTAATCCTAACAACTATGTCATTTTGATGCTTGTAGCCCCAGTTCTTATTCCTTGCATCCCTTTGCCCCTAAAACTTCATTCTCCTCTTTTAAGATGGCTCTTAAAGTCCTTCCAAGTAAGAATAGAAATGGCACCACTGAGTACTACCCCATCTGCCATATAAACTTTGCTAACACTAGACATTTCATAATATGATACCATTAGGAATTCTTCCTCCCTGCATGGAGCTGATACAAATATCACAAAGCCAAAGGCACAAGAAGTACAATTGATATAGCAAAATTTAAAACAGAACAAAACAAGCTAGTTCTGATTATCCTTCCAATTCTATCATTATAATAGCCACACACTCATTGTTTGGTTCTGTTGTATCATCTCTTCCTTGAGCCAGTAAACCCCAATGCCCTAACCGATGCCTAATGTATGAAGACTCAGAGAATAGGAAAAAATACTAAAGATGAAGAAAAAAATATTAGCTAATATGTCAAAAAACGACCCCAGTGAGTTTTAAATTATCTAGTTCTCTCCAAAATGTCACCACAGGCAGCCAGCTACTCCCTCTTTTTCTCCATCTTCTGCTTTGTGTTCTCTCTTCTGAATCCTGAGATTTCAATATCCTTGCCAGTGAGCTGCAAATGTTACAGCACCATCAAGTTGAAGTCCACTGACTTGTTTCATTGATTTTAAGAATAAAACATCTAAAATTTCACAGGTTGCAAGAAGTTCTTATGCTAAAACCATATTACCTTACCTATTAAAGGTTATATCTTAGTTTCATCTTCAATTTATATGTCTTCAATGTCATACTTTTAGGGGAAAAAAATAGGCATTGCTGAAGTTACCTCAAGATTTGAAAAAATGTATAGCTCTAAAAAATTATAATATGAAATAAAGATCCAAAACAATCACTTCTTCTTGGTATGATGCAGTGATTCTTAAAATGTGGTTCCCAGACCAACACCATCAGTATCAACTGGGAACTTTCTAGAAATGCACATTTTGGGCACCTTCCCAGATTATTGAATCAGAACTTTGGGTTTCAGCAATTTGTGTTTTAATAATCCTTCTAGATGATTACACATGTCAAACTTTGATAACAATTGACTCAACATCAGTACTCTTAAAGTTGGTCTCTGAGACTTGAGTAAAGCAAAACCTAGTTTAGAGTTATTTCACTGTAGATTCCTCATTGCTTGTAGAATATCCCTCCCAATGCCAGTTCCCTGCAGATTTCCATCTATATGCTTTTCATACACAGCAAAAACTTTTTAAGTTTTAATTTCCATTTTTACCTTTCTTTTCAGGCTTGTCATGCATTTCTGCCCATCTTTTTTTGCATAAAGAATGGGAATTTTTACTAAAGTAACCTGATGATATGAGAGAGTAATCTGTTAATCTAAAAAGTAATCTAAAACTTACTGGGGTAGTTTTTTGATATATCAGCTAATATTTTTTTTTCTTCATCTTCAGTATTTCTTCCTATTCTGTGAGTCTTCACATACTAGGCATCAATTAGGGCATTTGGGTTTACTGGCTCAAGGAAAAGATGACACAGCAGAGCCAAACAATCAATTTGTGGCTGTTATAATGATAGAATTGGAAGGATAAAATTATTTAATTTTGAGATGAAAGTGAGTAAAAGGCTTTGTAAATACTGGGCAACATAAGAGTTCTGAGAGGACTAACCTAGAGCTTTCTAGCAAGCAGTTGTTAGTCAACAAGCCTAAAGTATCGAAATCATTTGAGATAGTTGGTAAAAACACATTTCTTTACTTCACAAAAAATCAAAGTTTGAAGGTCAAGCTACAGAATCCTTATTATTTATAGAATACTGTCTTATTATTTTATTATCTATTTGTATTTACAGAACACCCTCTTGTTGCAATTACCAGGCCTACTAGTGCTGGAGAATATAAGACCAAAGCAATAATTGGGGATTTAGACACCAGTGGCCAACTTGCAAAGCAACACTCTTGGGATCATTCAGTGCAAAAATTAACAGGTTAACTTGTATAACTGTCTCACACAAAAAATATTTGCACTTCCATGCGTCTTAAAATTTCTTTTCTTTTTTTATCCTGAGATGTCACCTTCAAACAAAATGGTATGCAGTGTCTCATTAGAGACACATCAGTTGTATAAAAGTGAAAAGAAAGCATGACTCAAGATTACAAAATTGTAGGAGTTGAAACAACCTCTGTTCACAAGTACATCATGTACATATACGTTAAAAGACTTCAGACTATGCCTACTTCTGACATGCTCAGTGACAAATTCTTTATAGGTCTGTACCTGTGAAAGCTGAGGTTAGACATTCAGAGCCTTAATTAAATATAGGAGAATTTAATTTGGGGATGAATAAGGAAATAATAACAAAAAGATGTGGTGTTTAGAGATTTTGAAAATTATAAACAAATTAGGTGGATGTTCGACCTAATTATACTTAATCCTAGAACAAAATATAAATACATGTTAGTGAGCGTCCGATATAAATATGTGGTTTTCTCCTATGGAGTCATCAAATCTTTGGTCAACTAGCCCATTCAAAGCATGTCAGTCTAGAAACCTGTTTTATAAATATCTGTTAAAATAAATTTTTAAAATAGAATATTTTAGAAATAATACTTCCAAAATCTATCAATGAGTATTTTACCACATTTAATTCTTAAAGTAGAAACGTATATAAGCTTTTGCTTATTGACAACAATCATGGATACAATGGTATTATATAGAAAGGCACAGAGGAATCTACTCAAGACTTATTGAGGAATTAAGGACTATCTTCCCCAAAACTTCCCTGGTGGCTCAGATGGTAAAGCATCTGCCTGCAATGCGGGAGACCGGAGTTCAATCGCTAGGTCGAGAAGATCCCCTGGAGAAGGAAATGACAACCCACTCCAGTACTCTTGCCTGGAGAATCCCATAGACGGAGGAGCCCGGTGGGCTACAGTCCATGGGGTCGCAAAGAGTCAGACACAACTAAGCGAGTTCACTTTCTTTCTTTTCTTAAAGCATATAGCTCCATTCTGCTGAGGTTCTTGTTTGGCTTGTCAATCTGTAGTACAACTCAATATGTATAAACGCGATAACTGTAGTCTTGAGTATATAACTAATAAAGCTGCTGGTGATCTCAGTACTAAACCTAGCATCTTCCTCCTTTCTTTCTACGGATGTATATGCATGAGTATAATATGCGTGAGTGTGTGTATGTGTGTGTTCTGTGCCTTATGGATTGGCACTTCTGCTGGCAGTGGGCATATCTTTCTGCAGAACCTCTCTAATCTAAAAATCTCTTTAGAATTACATATAAGGTAGAATGATAGTGCTATAGTCCTGACTTTGTGATTTTTATACAGAAGAGGAAATCAAAGCTTTCAGAGCTAATTAGTGTAAGGTTGGAGTGTAAGTGTAGGTTTCTACACATTTGAATTCACAATCTCTTCTACAGCAGAGGGTTGGGGTGTGGATGACATTTTACATGTAATTGTGATTACATTCTGAAAACAACTGAAAACCATTTCCCCAGAGGCCTGGAAAGGGTCTCCCCTGAATCATACACATTTGTTCAGTGTGTTTTTAAAAGACAATATTTGTTTTGCTTTGTTTTTCCCTCCTGCTTGTGTCCAAATAGATTTGTTTGTGAAATGGCAACTTTGAATCTAGAAACCTGTCCACAAGTCTGAAAAAACTGGAATGACAGAACATAAGGAGGCCATAAAGAGGGTATGGTTGTGCTTTCTGTGGAAACAGTCTTGCAAATGTCATCCACATAGTTCATTATAGAACTAAATAAAATCTTAAATTGATGAGTTATCAGAAGGAAAAGAAATATACTGTAAAATTATGATGTATCAGAAAACATATATTGCACTGTTCTGAAGTATATCATTTAAATCTCTCCCAAGGAGATCAGCTCTGGGATTTCTTTGGAAGGAATCATGGTAAAGCTGAAACTCCAGTACTTTGGCCACCTCATGCGAAGAGTTGACTCATTGGAAAAGACTCTGATGCTGGGAGGGATTGGGGGCAGGAGGAGAAGGGGATGACAGAGGATGAGATGGCTGGATGGCATCACTGACTCGATGGACATGAGTCTGAGTGAACTCCGGGGGTTGGTGATGGACAGGGAGGCCTGGCGTGCTGCAATTCATGGGGTCACAAAGAGTCGGACACGACTGAGTGACTGAACTGAACTGAACTGAATCTCAGTTTCCTCATCCATCAACTGAGAACAGCATTTTCCACCTCAAAGAATTGTTATCAAGAGTAAAGTGAAAAACATTTTTTTAATTTAAAAAAGGGAGGTAAGTCTACCTTGATGTCCTGCTAAATTCTTTGTGAATTATTCATCAGTAGTACAGGTACTGAAAACAAACCAAAAAAGTCTCCTCAATTCATATCTTTTCATGGGCTATTGATGTTCATGCCACATCATTCTATATAAAGAGAAGGTATAGAATAATTAAAAATTTGACTGAGTTAAAAAATGTATTTTGGCATGGTTTGTGCATTCTATATCAAAACAAGATAAAGCAATATCTAGGTAAAACAGCCTTTTCATTGTGATTCAGTTTTGGCATTTGGTCAGGTAGTATTAGCATTCTAAAAAGCAACTGTTAATTCAAAAGGCATCTAATGGCAATCCATTGTACTTCTTCTTCCAACTCACAGTGATTCATTTATCATCATGATGAGCAGTTCCAGGTACTTTCAGGAATTATAATGCTTGTCTGATCTTTCATTCAGAATTTGAGTTCATTTCCACCATCTAATACCACTAAATGTCACTGAATAAAAAGAAACATTATGTCCAACTATTGCATGAAAAGCAAGAAAAATGATAAATGTTTCCATAGCTACAGATTTGAAAGGAACAGAACATGCTGAGATGTAAACCAGAATAAAGGTGGTGGACAAAGCACATTGGGGCATCCTATTTTTTTTTCTCCAAAGGCAAATAAGGTGAAGCACAAATGGCTAATAGGTAGTCAGGACACTATTCTCTTAACCAGTGGATTCAAGAATGTGTGGAGGGGGTAGGCACAGAGTGATAAAAGATTGCAGGCATGCACACACGCACGCACACACACACACACACACCTTATCATATTCATATTTGCACCAATAAAACTCTCAGAAAATAAGTACCAAATGATATTTTAACAGGGAGAGACCATCAAAGGGGAGAAGTTAGAATCTTGCCCATGTACTCTTGATTGTTGATGTTTTAAGACCTCTAGCAGTGTGGGAACAAAATTAACACAAGTATCATCTAGTTAGCACCAACTGTAGAGCACATTTCCTCTCTACTTAAAGAACCCATTTTCCCCCCTCAGCATTGACTTATTAAGATCTTACCAAGTCAAAACTAGAGCACTGGGCCATCTGGGGATGGTTTTGCCCACAGGATTCCCTGTAGTAGCTCATATAGGTCCCCAGTAAAGAGGCGAGATGAGGATGGACTACAGGATGTATGGACTGTATGGATGTGCTATAGGCCAGCTTAGAGCAAATGATAGTTTAGCTCAGTTTGCATTTTTCTATAATTATTACATATCATTTATACAGACATATAGCATAACAAAGGAAAATGTCCCCAAATGGAAAACTTCAGTTCCAATAAATAATGGCGAAAAAAATAAAGAAAAAATATTTGTGAGATCTAAAAATCTTTTATAAAAAAAATAACAATCTTTTTAATGAGGTTTAAAATAAGGGTGGAAACATCATAATAAACTGCAATAACTCAAGCTACTCAGGGTTAATCTAAGATAAAGCATTTTAAAGCCCCTGTATTATTTATAGGTATGAGTAGGTAAAATTATTGGTTGATTCATAGTTTGCTATATTAAATATAAACATATTAAATAAACATGACAATTTCAAGGGTAAACACTAATTGTATAGTTATTTACCTTTCCACCAGACATAACTTCCTTTTCTCCACTACCTCTCTCTTAAAATCAGTACAGTGTCAAATATGCTCATCTTTGCCAATATAGTAAGTCAAAAATTGGGGTTTCTCTATAGTTAGTTACACTTTTCTTTTGATGAATATCATCAGTATGCTCAAGAACCAACTATATATATATCTTTTTCTCTTTCAGACAACTTACACAATTTTTTACTGGGTTATAGCATTTTCTCTTACTGATTTATAAGAACTCTTTCCTACAAATGAGGCCATAAAATAAGATAGAGTAATAAAATTCAGTAAACAAGGAATTTACCTTAGAAGAAAGCAAGAGGAAATTCCCAGAAAGGTAAAAGAAAAGCCCAGGGAAGTCTTTCTGCAGCTAGCCTATTGCAGAGAAAACAACACAAACTGGGTGTAGAATGTCAAGGACAATGAGGAGAATGTTGGGAAGAAAGAAAACAGATCTGGCAGATCATCTGGTGTGTTTGGTCCCAGTGAGAAATCCCTCCAGACAGCTTGTGGATCAATCAGAAACAGTTTCAACAAAACTTAAACAACTGAAAAAATCAAGGCCCTTTTCTTCTCCAAGAGAAGAAAGAGTTGTATAAGAAACAATATAATGATATAATAGGATTGAACTAAAAGTTAATTAACAATAGAAATGAACATAGATTTAATAAGAATGTGAAATAAACATTAAGCCAACAAAATGGAAGTGTCTGTATGTGCATGCGTGCATGCTAAGTCACTTCAGTTCTGTCTGATTCTTTGCGATGCTATGGACAGTAGCCTACTGGGCTCCTTGGCCCACATGATTCTCTAAGCAAGAATACTAGAGCTATTTTCTCCCCCAGGGGATCTTCCCGACCCAGGGATCAAACCTGTGTCTCTTACAAATCCTGCATTGGCGGGAGGGTTTTTTACCACTACCACCACCATTATTTATAGTAAATATATAGATATAATATTTCTCTCAATATTGTCTAATTTCATCTCTCTTCAGCAGACATATTAACACAAAGTTCAATTTTTTTTTCTCCTGTTTCAGCAAGATAATTCTTGCTCCTTTCATAGAATAACAAATGAGCTGGCTTCAAGTGTGATGTGCAGAAGTAAAGACAGGAACATGTTTAGAAGCTCTGGTAAAGTTACTGCCTCAGCCCATTGTCTCGGCATATTTGAAGAACAACAAATGAAGAATGCAATCAAGTGAACTATTTGGATACAATCTTTAAAAGTCAACTGGAGTTCATGACCCAATATAAAAACGTAGATTTAGCAGTTCTTATAAATTTCACCATGCAGAAGATGGGAAGTTGTCTGAGTTGTCTGTATTCAATGAGCATATTGTTGCTGTTGCTAAGTCGCTTCAGTCATGTCCGACTCTTCATGACCCCTTAGACGGCAGCCCACCAGGCTCCCCCGTCCCTGGGATTCTCCAGGCAAGAACACTGGTGTGGGTTGCCATTTCCTTCTCCAATGCATGAAAGTGAACAGTGAAAGTGAAGACGCTCAGCTGTGTCTGACTCTTAGCAACCCCATGGCTCCTCCAACCATGGGATTTTCCAGGCAAGAATACTGGAGTGGGTTGCCATTGCCTTCTCCGTCAATGAGCATATGTAGGAAAAATGATTGACTTTTGAAATATATACTTGTCTATTCAGACCAAAAAACCTAAACATTCAACTGTGATATTACTTACTACTATCTGAAAGACTACACGGCATGAAAAGATGATATCTGATTCCCTGAGTAAGCAGGAAAGAGTAGATTGTACAATGACATCAGTGTTCCAAACTTATTTCTCACATAAGTACAGGGCTGGATTGCAACTCAGATTGTTCTCTTACTGTGAAACACTTTTAGTTTATTTTCAAGACAAATGAAAGGAAATGTGAACTCAGATTTCAGGACAAAGATTCCATTTTATAATAACTACTCATTGCAGGCTCAGCAATTGACCTCCAACTATTTATTGATATGGATAGTGGCTATAAAAGTCCTAAAGATGAACAGATGTCCTGTGAAAGGAAATTTCTAATGTGAACATTGACTCTGTTAATTACATTCAGAAAATGAAGATCATGGCTTCTGGTCCCATCACTTCATGGAAATAGATGGGGAAACAGTGAAAACAGTGTCAGACTTTAATTTTGGGGGCTCCAAAATCACTGCAGATGGTGACTGCAGCCATGAAATTGAAAGACGCTTACTCCTTGGAAGGAAAGTTGTGACCAACCTAGATAGCTTATTCAAAAGCAGAGACATTACTTTGTGAACAAAGGTCCATCTAGTCAAGGCTATGGTTTTTCCAGTAGTCATGTATGGATGTGAGAGTTGGACTGTGAAGAAGGCTGAGTGCCGAAGAATTGATGCTTTTGAACTGTGGTGTTGGAGAAGACTCTTGAGAGTCCCTTGGACTGCAAGGAGATCCAACCAGTCCATTCTAAAGGAGATCAGTCCTGGGTGTTCTTTGGAAGGAATGATGCTAAAGCTGAAACTCCAGTACTTCAACCACCTCATGTGAAGAGTTGACTCATTGGAAAAGACTCTGATGCTGGGAGGGATTGGAGGCAGGAGGAAAAGGGGATGACAGGATGAGATGGCTGGATGGCATCACTGATTCAATGGACGTGAGTTTGAGTGAACTCCAAGAGATAGTGATGGACAGGGAGGCCTGGCATGCTGCGATTCACAAAGAGTCGGACACGACAGCGACTGAACTGAACTGAACTGTTCAGACACTGCCACTGGTAACTGGTTTCTGACCTTTATTGGATCCCTCATGGATGAAGGACATTTGGAGTAGGAAATGGCAACCTACTCCAGTATACTTGCATGGAGAATTCCATGGACAGAGGAGCCTGGCAGGCTAGTCCATCGAGTCACAAAGAGACATGACTGAGTACGTATGCATGGGTTGAAGGGTGAATTGGAGACCACTTCTCATATGTGCAAAACATATAGACCCACACAGACACTGGGAAAGGAAGTTGTTACAGATGAGAATTATACAGATGATGATAGATGAAAAACATATCTAGAAAAATAAAGGGACTTTACCAGGGTTACACTATAAGCTATCTTCACCTGACTCAGATAAATTTTAAACTAATCAGTTGAGTCCTGTGGTAGTCATTTCCTGTTAGAAGTTATGTACATTCAAAGCAGCGGTTCTTGACCCTGACTGCACACTAGAATCATATGGATCATAGTGCATACCTCAAAGCATCATTGTAAGAATAAATAAAACATAGACATTACTTAAAAAATTTCTAATTAAGTAATGTCTATGTTTTATTTATTCTTACAATGATGCTATGAGGTATGCACTGTTGTTATTTTCTTTTTTTAGGTAATGAGATTGAAGCATTGAGAGAGAAAACGACTTCTCGAGGTCATGACCTCACAAGTAGCAGAGGTAGGATTGAACCTACATTGTCTGGATCCGAGTTTTAATGTTTAACCATACAGTGTGGGGTTAATAAGGTAGGATTTTAGATCTGGAAGTAGCCTAAGAATAATCCAATTCAAGATTTTCACATCACAGGTAACACTATTAGGCAGTAGCTAAGCTGGAGCTTCCCTGGTGGCTCAGAGGGTAAAGCATCTGCTTGTAATGTGGGAGACCTGGGTTCAATCCCTGGGTCAGGAAGACCCCCTGGAGAAGGAAATGGCACTCCACTCCAGTACTGTTGCCTGGAAAATCCCACTGACAGAGAAGCCTGGTAGGCTACAGTTCATGGGGTCGCAAAGAGTCAGACACGACTGAGCGACTTCACTTTACCTTTAATCTTTAAGCTGGAACTAGACCCTGTGAAATGAAATATTTCCGGCCATATAGGTGGGCAAAAAAGTCACAATTATCAATGATTTCTAGCCTCCTAATGTAAATGCGGGAGACCTGTGTTTGATCTCTTGGGTTTGGAAGATTCTTCTAGAGGAGGGCATGGCAATCCATTCCAGTATTCTTGCCTGGAGAATCCCCATAGACAGAGGTGCCTGGCAGGCTACAGTCGATGGGGTCACAAAGAGTAGGACACAACTGAGCGACCAAACACACAGCACACAATGTGAATGAGGGTTCCCAAAAGAGAACACAATGCCTGTGATCCAGAAGATGCCTTCACCCCTCCAGACTGCTGAGGAGCTGGGGTGGGGGGATGCAAGAAGCAGCCCTCTGCCCTACCTGCCTCCCCTAAGGGTGACGAGAAACAGGATTTGATTCTAGATAGCTTAGGTGCATATGAAAGGAATTAATTCAGTGAGCCCAGAGGCTTGCATCTTCCCGAACATAGAAGAACACTAATTTCCTTGGCTTGATATCTGGTTTTCCTTAGTTTGCTGTTGTGATAACCGCTTGGTGGAGTCCGACGATTTGTAGACCACACAGACTATAGCCTGCCAGGCTCCTCAGTGCCTGAACTTCTCCAGCAAGAATACTGGAGTGGGTTGCCATGCCCTTCTCCAGGGAATCTTCTCAACCCAGGGATCAAATCTGGGTCTCCTGCATTGCAGGCAGATTCCTTAACGTCTGAGCAACCAACAAAACCCGTTTTTCTTACTACTTAACAGTCATTTTTGATGTTCTGACTGCCTGTCCCCTTTGTTGCAAAGTGGTATAGAGCCTGACTCCCTCTCCTGCCTCCTCAAAGCATG
This sequence comes from Oryx dammah, assembly GCF_014754425.2. Taxonomy (NCBI): domain Eukaryota; kingdom Metazoa; phylum Chordata; class Mammalia; order Artiodactyla; family Bovidae; genus Oryx; species Oryx dammah. Next base: position 22,726,661 of record NW_024070188.1, on the reverse strand, counting down.
TTTCTTAGGGGTATTGAGATAGTGCCTGCTGGGCTTAACATTCCCACCAAATAAAATAACTCTCTATTTACAGGTTGTGACTAATATGCTTTAGTCAACCCCCCAAAGTCAACTGACATCTACTTCAGGGTTTTTCCACTGCACAGTTAGTCCCTTTACTGGTGACGTATTTCAACTTTTTGAAGCTATTATGGAACAGTTGCTTCCTATAATTAATCTAGAAGCACAAGGTGATGAGAGCCAGTTCTAGTGCACATCGTTCAAGGTGTACTCTATATGTGGGCACCTGGCTAAATGTGTAAACTGAGGGAGAACCCAACTGGTGTTCTGCTTCCCAAGATCTGTCATCTAGGTTACTGAAGTTAGTGGAAAGGATGCCTTTTCCTAATTCTAAGAAAGCAGGGTTTCTCAACCTCAGTGCCATTGACATCTCTTGCCAGAATGTTCTTTGTTGTGGAGGGCTATCCTACACAATACAGACATCCTTAGTCTCTATCCACTAGCTGTTAGTAACATCCCCTCATCCCCAATTATGATAGAACAATATCTCTGCTGCTGCTGCTGCTGCTAAGTCATTGCCAAATGTCCCTGAGGTATGTGTGTATCGGGTGGGGGTGGTGGATGGTATAATTGCCCTGGGTTGAAAACCACCTCTAATAGAGGCTTGATCTGCTCACTAAGCTGTATACCCCAGGGGCACTCTCTCTCTCCCCATAGAGCTGGTACTTTTTTCTTTTTTATTCCCTGAATACAAGATTTCTGTAAGAGGTGGCAAACAAATTATCTCTTTTTAAAATTTATGTTGGCTGCTTCTCAACCAGACTTGCAGCAGCAGCACTAACATTTATTTCCTGAAATAAAAATACACATCTGGAAAATTAAATAAATTCAAAGAGAATCTTCTCTTGGTCTTAATGATGAATATTATTCTTGATAAACACTATAAGATTTATAGGATGGAATCTCTTAAGAATGTTAGCAAGTATATTCTCTATAGCCGTGATTGCAATATTGAAGTACTGAAAAACAACTGACATTTCCCATCAACAAGGAAGTGGTTAGGTAAAATATGGTGCATTGTTACTATGTAAAAAGAGATATCCATTTAAAAAGGAACATGGACACATACTGCCATTGATAGAATGTGAACTGAAGAGGCAAGTTACAGAACAATATATATAATATGATCCAATTTATGTTTAAAGTATACATTATGTTTGTCCTCATGGAAATGTAGAGGAAACTGTGAAGGGAAGTGAGAGGGAGAGAGAATCAAATTGTGTGTGTGTGTGTGTGTGTGTGTGTGTGTGTGTTGACACATCATACTGCTTTGTTTTTGTATTTAACAGTAACAAAATTTCACAAAACATGTTAAACAGCATCTTTGTGTGCCAGAAGGCACATTTTTACAGGTGATTTAGAAAGGAAGGCCCTATTTAGTTTCATGAAATAATTATTTTAAAGTTTAATAAGACATAAGCTTTAATTTATCCATCCCATGAAGGAAATGGACAGTCAGTCACTGTAATTAACCAAAGAGTATTTTCAAAAGTTATCATTTTCAGGAGGTGGTTTATTGCAGAATGGCATTTTAGCTTTCTTTTGCTAAAAAAAAAAATGCATTTTTCTTACCAAAATTATGAGCATGTGGGAATTTTATTATATTTTATTTCAATTCCAGATATTTTAAAAATATTATTTTGACAGATATAAGGTCAGTTTCTAAGTGAAAATAGAATTGACCAGCATAGCATAATAGTGTATGTAGTCTTCAATACTAGGCAAAGAAGATTTCAATTGAGCCTAAAAATATGATCAAAACTACATATTAAACAAAATGAATACATATGTTATCTATTTTTAGTAAATTGTAATTACCTAGGAGATAGGCAATGGCATCCCACTCCAGTACTCTTGCCTGGAAAATCCCATGGATGGAGGAGCCTGGTGCGCTGTGGTCCATGGGGTCGCTGAGGGTCAGACACGACTGAGAAACTTCACTTTCACTTTTCACTTTCATGCATTGGAGAAGGAAATGGCAACCCACTCTAGTGTTCTTGCCTGGAGAATCCCAGGGACGGGGGAGCCTGGTGGGCTGCCGTCTATGGGGTCGCACAGAGTCGGACACGACTGAAGTGACTTAGCAGCAGCAGCAGGAGATAGACATTGATTAACCAAAATTTTTATTTTAGCTCTATCATCAGGCATTATTTTTACAGAATTTTAAAAACATGGCAATTAGTACCACAATGCTTAGACAAATGAGTATTTTTAAAATAATAAAGTAGTTTTAATAGTAAGGTTTATTCAAGATTCAATTTTTTAAAGCAGGGGAATGCTTCTTTTCTTTTGGATGCATTATTTACTCTTCAACAAAAATAGCTGATCATTTTCTGTTCCAACACCTTTACACTGGGTGGACACAAAATGGTTATTCATCTGAGCTTTCTCTGTACTTGGTAATCAGTTGAGTCATCTGACTTCTCCCTATTCATGGAAAGCTGTGGAAAGACCACTTGTTGAGATTGTATCATGTTCTCTATCCCCTTTCTCTCTTTCTGGTTCCATCTTGTTAGCTTTATTAGCCTTGAAAATGTAATACTATGGCTATGGGTATGTTTGTCTTCCGGATAACTGAAGCATACAATTGGGAAAACAAAGTTCACACATTCTTTTTCTACTTCAATTAACAACTATGTTATAAACTGACAGATAACTAATGAAAAATAGGGGTTATGAAAACATAATGGTTTAACCGAATGGGTTGCAATTAAAAGCTTATCAATGCCCACTTTCATCATTCTGTGGTGCTCTGAAACCTCTAGAATATAATTAATATTTCATACAATTCACAGCTGCTAAATGAATTTTTGCATTACATCAATGGGTAAAAATTAATTAAAAATCAATGACAGACTGCAAAGGAATGTCTTGTTTACACAAAGATTATTGTCCAACTCAACTTTAGAAAAATAATTACCTGCTGCACACTAGGGAGAATTTTACATTGTTATAGAGACCTTCACATGAATGACTTTTTGAGTCAATTATTGTTAAACAACTGTTGAAAAGTTGAAAACCCTTGTCCTACATGTTATAGCAATTAGGAGAGTTAATGGATATTCTGCTTAGAATTCTGAGAGGAATACAGTTTATATGGTTTTACTGCTGCAATGAAGAATGTGTTGAAGTTTTGCTGTAACAGCTCAGCATAGTGTTATCACTCTATTTGTTAAATAACATTTTTTCTCTACAGAGAAGCAAAGAACTGCTATAATTATTCATTGCTTCTAAACCTCTTAATTACTCAATATCTGATTTTTCTTTTAAAGTATTGCCTCTTTAAGGTGGAGCTGTTCTAATGATAGGCAAATACAACCTATTCAAATATAACATGTTACTAGTGCCATCTGGGAAGCCCCAAGATCAGTGTTTAAGAAAATACAGATATTAGTTTCCAGTTTTAAAGTTCCTAGTGGAGACATCAGCCATAGGATATTAAGTTCAAATTTATAGGCTGCCGAATTGTATGTTATTTCCCCAAGTATGCATCAAAGACCCAAACTAAATTGAGTATAGCATGGAGTCGATAGATATAGACAAATTATTAATAGATAATATTAATTACATAACTAGAATGCTGAAATATAAATTACAGATTGTTCCCACTTTCTTCAAGACAGCATCCTTGATCTAAGAAGCAAAATTAAAGATGCAATCCTGTAAAAAAAAAAAAAAAAACAAGTTTATAACTGCATGACTGTATAACTTCTCTTCCTGCTATATCTAGAGAAATAAAATTAATTAAGCTCTATATCATTGACATATGCATGTAAAAGAATACACTATATTGTAGTTAATTCTTCAGTAATGTTAATCTTTTAATCCAGTTCAAAGCATTTGGCAATTGAATATTTCTGTTTGAATTTATGAATTTAGTATCCTATGGCTAATAAAAACAGTATTTGTATTTTCTTAAACACTGATCTTGGAAGTAGTTGGGTGTAAATCTGATTCCCATGTGAATTTGAGGTATTCCATTTCAAGAATTTACAAAATCTCAAAACTGTACTTACTCTTGTTTGAATACTATTATGGGAGAAGGCGATGGCACCCCACTCCAGTACTCTTGCCTGGAAAATCCCATGGACAGAGGAGCCTGGTGGGCTGCAGTCCATGGGGTCACGAAGAGTCGGACATGACTGAGCAACTTCCCTTTCACTTTTCACTTTCATGCATTGGAGAAGGAAATGGCAACCCACCCCAGTATTCTTGCCTGGAGAATCCCAGGGATGGGGGAGCCTGGTGGGCTGCTGTCTATGGGGTCACACAGAGTCGGACACGACTGAAGTGACTTAGCAGCAGTAGCAGCATGGGGCCCTCTAAGACTTTACCTTTGAACTTGTAGGATACTGTGCTCCATATGTATCTCGCAAATGACTCTCAACGTTGTAGTCAGAATTAATAAAGTTTATCCCCTGAGCCTTGGCACATGTGGAAATAGTAATACATGTAGAGCATTCATGGCACGTTTCAGGCTCTGTCTCGATGCTCTGTGGCAGTATTCGAAAATAATTCTCGCCTTGAGTCCAACCAATCAGCCACAACTAATTTACATGACAGTATAATTACAGGCATCCATAAGTATTAGTTGTTTCAATTACAACCCCGTGTAGATATGCTAAGGCTGACTAGTTTGATAAAAACATACAGAGGAAAACATTGCAAAACTTCTGCCTCTAAACAGGAAGACAGTTTCACTCACTTAACTTCCCACTTGGCTTTTTGCTTTGTATCAAATTCTCACACCTAATTTATAATTTTGTCATAGATTATAAAATCAAATTCTTCACTAAGACCAAGTGAAATTGTAGCCAGCACTTGTCTTGATCTACATGGCTTGTCACTCCATCATTGGAGATTTATTTAAATTTATCTGATTCACTGTCTTTTCTAAAATGTCATGCAGATTTTAACCAGGAACCCACTTGTCTTCAAGATGTTGGTAAATGGATTTCTCTAATCCATAGCTATCACTTTTTCTTATTTAAATGGTAAATAAATCAAATGCATAAGCCTCTCTCTCTCATTCTCTCCTTCTGTCTCTCTCAATATAGGACATTAAGTGATAATGAATAAAGAATGTGGCTAAATCCATGTATCTGCCTAGATTTAACTGTGAAATACATTAAAATCTTATTTCCTTTTCTTAGTTACCCTAAAAAATCCTCATTAGGCCAACAAGCTACAGGTTTAACAATTCCATTATTATCAAAATTTGATTACTCATTGAGTGTTTACTATGTGCTAAATACTTTAAAGCTCTCCTGATTATATATAAGAAGTAAGGTTATTAAAGCTTTTATGAAGGAAATGTCGATCTAAATAGGAAGCCACTATAGGTACCTTCTGTTTTCTAGAAAAGGAGTTCTCCCAACCTTATGTTAATCTTATCCTTTTTCATTTTTATGTCATATGGTATCAATAGAACTGCCTCCCCAGAGCCATCGGGCACTGGCTGGGATATGGGAAAGCACAGCCTTTGTGCCTTATTTAAAACTGTAAGGACACAGCCAAATCTTCTAACTTTAGGTACCGTAGCCATGGGCCCGAAAGAGTCCTATTGTCTTTTCTTTGGCTCTTCTTAACAGTGGTTCTATATTTTTGATGTTTCTGAGAGATTTCCCTTTAAGGTACTCATATTTTTTATTGAGTTCTTATGGCATCCCACTCCAGTACTCTTGCCTGGAAAATCCCATGGATAGAGGAGCCTGGTGGGCACTTTCACTTTCACTTTATTCTTTGATACAGAGGTTTTCAAACTTTAGCAAATATACATATCCCTGAAGAGCTTTTGTTCAAAATAATGACTGACAGTCTCTACCCAGAAAGATTCAACTGTGACCTGAAGGAACAGGAATCTGAATTTTAAACAAATATTGATAAAATGTTACAGAAAAAGTAGAATGGACTTTTTGGCCAAACCAGTGTTTCTTGTGATCCTTATGTAGGTGTCTTTCAGATCATGCTTAGAGACATACAGCTTTGAAACCTTTGATACAGAATTTTTAATCTGATATTTTTAATTTGAGGAGACATTATTGACTGCTTCTCTATCCATGGCTTTATCTGTCCCACCTCAAATCCTATTACCTGTTTGGGCAACTACCCACATTCATGCCATAAGAACAGGAACTTAAATGACATTCAGACTGAAAAACCTAAGGATGCCCAGTACCCAGTGATCTGGGACAAGCCCCTAGGGATGGATTCAATGGTGGGTCAGAGGGAGACAATGCAGACATTCAGACAGAGCCCATTGGACCAGTAGGTGGATAAAACAGTTCTCACAGCACTGGTCAGCAGCTGTCCATCCAAAACAGTCCTCAGAGTGATATCTCACACATTATCCTTCTGTCTTGTTCTTCTTATCATGTATAGAATTGTTTATCCTTAATCTGTACCCACCAACTCCTCCCAAACAGGGTAAACTTTAATGGAATCTTAACTTATTCATTGCTATATCCTCAAATGCTTAGAAATTTACATAGAATATAGTATTTGATTAGCAAAATAGTTGAATGGATTTATGTTAATAAATAGTAGTATTAATTCTTAGGCTTCCATGGTGGCTCAGAGGTTAAAGCGTCTGCCTGCAATGCGGGAGACCTGGGTTAAATCCCTGGGTTGGGAAGATCCCCTGGAGAAGGAAATGGCAACCCACTCCAGTATTCTTGCCTGGAGAATCCCATGGACGGAGGAGCCTGGTGGGCTATAGTCCATGGGGTCGCAAAGAATTAATAAGTAGTAAGGATTCTAAATGCTGACCAAAATAACAGATTTTTTAGTGTTATAATGGACCTTATAATCACTTACTACAACTAGCAACTAGACTACAACTAGTAGCCACTTACTACAACTAATCACTAGAAATTATTCAGAAGTTGTATCATCTCTCACAAATGTTTTTCTATTGTCATTTCTCTAAGCATATGAACCTGTTACTTGCTGATGAAACGTTTAATGTATGGAATTTCTGAGTACTAGATTGATCTTTCTTCTAGTTAGTAATTCTCTATCTCCTGGTACATGGTACACTTTGGCCCTAGTTCAGCCTCTTAGATCAACACTCCTGGCATGTCTCTCGATAGCATCTGTTCACATCTTGGAAGCTGACTATTAAGTTCTATCATCCCTTACCTTCAATAGTAAACCTCCCAATTATTTTAATCATTCTATATAAAATGTGGTTAACATTTTGAAATCACTCTTATGACTTGCTTCTAGAACTGCTCCATTTTTGATATTTATATAAACTTCAGGCATCCAGAATTTGACTCAGTGATTCAGGTATGGTCTGAGAATTACTCTTGAGTGAAATGGGATTCTCACTACCTACTTCAGACAGCCTGCTTATGTTAATGCAGCTTAGTTTGCATTAGTTTCATTTGCTTACTTTTTCTCCAACAAAATTATAACATAGAATTGTATTTAGCTAATTGTTAATTAAAATTAAATTTTTACTCCCTCTTTTAGATTATAAACCTTTTAAAGCACTTGTGAGATAATATTATATATAGATATATTTAAAATATGTGAGTCTTTGCCTGTAAGAGCAATCAAAAGAAATTTAAGGAAGCCTGACATGCTGCAGTCCATGGGGTTGCAAAGAGTTGGATAAAACTGAGCGATTGAACAATAAACTAAGGGCTATTCAAGCCATCCATTTCTTCAGATATTCCAAAGGTTATCCCCAGATGAATTGTGATTATCAGTAAACTCTATTCGTGGATTTCTTATCCTGAATTTATTTTTTTAATGCAGTACCATTGTCTCATACAAGGAACTCTGTATATAACTCATGGATACATTTTTTTAAAGACATTATTGAGAATATCATCTATTATGTTGCACAGCCTCTTCTTTTAGATGTGACGAATTTATTTGGAAGGGGAGTGCTTGATTCTTAGAAGAGTTATTCTGCTTATTAATTATCTTCAACTTGCCTTATAATAGAGTTCTGCCATTGTAGAACTGATTATATTTCCATTTTCCCATTGGCTGTTAGAAGGTGTATTACCAAATTTATAGTCCAATTTTAACAAATAAAGGCAATTTCATCAGATGCATTTGTAATGCTGGTCTAATTCCTGGTGCCATTTCCTGTCCTTATCTTTTTTTTTCCAATTCCCCCCTATTATTAGAGCAAACTGCCTCTGGAACCCCGTGTCTCATCACCTCAACCCATCTCTGATTTCAGCTGGAGCTTCAGTAGACACTTGATAAGAAATTTAGAATCTCCTGGTGTCACACATCTTTCTTCTTGCTGCCCTGAGGTCTTTCTGAGGACTAGAGATTAATTTGAAGGTAGATATGACCTAAGTCAGTTGAATCAAAGTGAATTTTTGGATTTTGATGGGAAGGCTGGGATGAAGATACTCCCTCTTCTCTGCTGGATACAAAGCATGGAAGATTAGAGCTCCTGGAGGTTCTCTTTGATCTCCAGGTGAGTCAGGATTAGTACGAAGCCAATAAGACAAAAGAATAATAGAATGAGACAAAAAAATAATGATCTTTGTGACTCTCCTGCGATACTATATTTCTCCCATATAAAGCTGTATCTGCACTTTCATATTTTCTATGTAGCTTATCCTGGTGGAATTGGATTTTCTGACATTTTTATGAAAAAGTATCTTAATTGTCTCCTTTAAAACTAGGTATTATCATTGTCATAATGGAGACAAAAATTGAGCAAATATGATAAAATTATGGGAATTCTGTAAAGGTGATAAATATAATGAGTGTAACACAGTGTTTAGCACAGACCAATTTCTCAATAAATATTAAATGTATCAATTAGTATAAAAGAGTCCCATTACTTGAAACACCATATAAGATTCATAATTTTCAAACTGACCTCTATCCAGACCTTTTCCCCAAATTGCTGACATACATATTTAACTGTCTATCATATATCCTTCCTCAGAAAAGCAAAACGAAGATTTTAAATTTAGATAGTCCAGAACTATTCTAATTACTTCACCCACTAAGTTTCTCCTACCTTTATAATTATCCAGTTCAGTAAACAGCAGTAATATAGATCCATGTGACAATCACAAAACTTAGGGTCATCATTTCCTCCATATATATCTTTATTCAAGTCCAATTTCTCAGCAAGTTCTCACATTTCTGTAGCTGAAATCTACCTCAATACTCACTTCTATTTATCTTTTTAGACATCTTCTTACTACATAAGTTACCAGAAATTTTTGCCCAGACTATGGCAATAGCTATCTGCCTTAGTCTTTTTTTTTTTTTTTTTACTTTATTTTACTTTACAATACTGTATTGGTTTTGCCATACATCAACATGAATCCGCCACAGGTGTACATGTGTTCCCCATCCTGAACCCCCCTCCCACCTCCCTCACCATACCAGCCCTCTGGGTCATCCCAGTGCACCAGCCCCGAGCATCCTGTATCCTGCATCAAACCTAATTGGTGATTTGTTTCTTATATGATATTATACATGTTTCAATGCCATTCTCCCAAATCATCCCACCCTCTCCCTCTCCCACAGAGTCCAAAAGACTGTTCTATACATCTGTGTCTCTTTTGCTGTCTCGCATACAGGGTTATTGTTACCATCTTTCTAAATTCCATATATATGTGTTAGTATACTGTATTGGTGTTTTTCTTTCTGGCTAAGCAGTTGAAGGAATCTCTTTAAGAATATGACTTTATGATACAAACCTAGTTAAAAAGCTGTCACGCGAGTGTATGTTCCCCGATTCTTTGTCTCGTGACAACAAAGATTTGGAGTGATGGACATTAAAGCCCCCTCGGCGTGTCACAGCTCTCAGGTCTTGGATAGACCGTGTTATAGCTCTCAGGTCTCCAATGGACCGTGTTATAGCTCTTAGACAAATCAGTGTTACAGCTCAGTGTTACAGCTCTATTTTATTTAGAAGATAGCAGGAAAATCCATCTTTCAGGCGTGAGGGCACGTCGATCTAGAGAGATGATGAGAAGAGTGCCCCAGGTCACGAGAGAGAGAGAGAGAGAGAGAGAGAGAGAGAGAGCTGGCTCTGGCTCCTCTATTGATATGTTTATCTCTCCCTGGGCCTGTCCTATGTAAATTGGACCAGCCAAGAGTTACAGGAGGTTCTCACTCCAGTCCTTGGACCTTCTTTTGTTTCATTTTCGCGGGCTTTTCCCCTCCTTGTCTGTAGCCACCGCCATTTTGGACTCCTTTTCCCTGTTCTACCTACCTAACAAAGCCATCAATAGTTTCCCAAAACTGAAGTGGAATTCAACCAGAAGCAGAGATCTCAGTGACTTCTCTACAAGCCAAGAATCACCAAAGATTGCCAGTAACCACTAACAAAGACAGCTTTAACATTTCCCTCAGCTTAGCTAAACTTTAGATAATTTCTCCCTGACTATAAGCCCTGGACCTCTCCAGTCTCAGTCTCTATGGAAGAGTAGGAGACTGTCTTTGATATGCCAGTTAACAAACACAGATAGGATAGTCTCATAACATTGACCAACCTCTTAACCCAGTATACTCAAGTACAGCTCCACTAGCTCACCCCAGTGGAGAAGGCAATGGCACCCCACTCCAGTACTCTGCCTGGAAAATCCCATGGACGGAGGAGCCTGGTGGGCTGCAGTCCATGGGGTTGCTAAGAGTCAGACACGACTGAGTGACTTCACTTTCACTCTTCACTTTCATGCATTGGAGAAGGAAATGGCAACCCACTCCGGTGTTCTTGCCTGGAGAATCCCAGGGATGGGGGAACCTGATGGGCTGCCATCTATGGGGTCGCACAGAGTCGGACACGACTGAAGTAACTTAGCAGTATCAGCAGCAGCTCACCCCAGGGTTTAAAAGCTAGTCTGCCTTTTGTCTCAGCAGAGTTACAATCTTTTTTTTTTTGGTTCATTCACTCATTCATTCAACCATTTTCCATTGATCAATGGCAGGTGCTATCCTGGGTACTAGGGCTAGTTAGAAAAATAGACATAAAATGAAACATAATAATTGCTATAAAAATACAGGCAGGAGACTTAGTGGTGACCCACTACTAAGGTTATCCCTATAATAATATTACTCTTACTAATTTGGGAGAGAAGAGGTAGGCTCACAGCCAGTACTCAGGAACTCAACAGAGTTGTATTCATTCTATCACTTCTATTGAAATAGTCCTGACTTCTATTGCAAGTCTTGAAAGTCTTACCTAGTCAGCTGTCCAGTGGGTGCATGAGAAATACTGTCTGTCATATGAGTAAACACAGAATGAAAGCATCAGGCCATTACATCCGTCCCCAGTGGTGCACCCTTAGGGAACTCAGGATGGAAAAGCACAGGATACTGACCCCAGATGGCGAAGGTGCATGTCAAAAGAACGCTTTCAGTAAGCTCAAACTCTTGCATCTTTCCATACATAGAAAAGTGCTAAATTAATTAACTCGAGGTACCTGGTTTTCTTTAACTGACAGTAACCTTTTGAAGTCTAACAACCTGGTCTTTGTTTCAAAAACTCCTCTATATCCGCTCTCTTCCCTTACCTCTTCAGAGCAGTTCCTCAGAGCTATCTGAGAGGCTGTGTCTCTGGCTTAAGTCCTCAGTTCTGTCCACCAAATAAAACATAACTCAACTTTTAGGCTGTGTGCTTTTTCTCTTTCATTCAACAGGTGAAATTTGTCTTTGATATCACCATAAAGGTAGTAAGGAAAGATCCTCTCTTAGAGACTTTAGAGATGGCAGGGCCCAGATAACACACTTGATTTCAGATTTCTAGCCTCCACAATTGTGAGATACTAAACTTCTGTTCTTTAAGCCACTCAGTTTGTCATTCTGTTTTGTGGCAGACACAGGAAATAAATCCCTGGAGAAGGGAAAGACTACCACTCCAGTATTCTGGCCTGGAGAATTCCATGAACTGTATAGTCCATGGGGTCGCAAAGAGTTGAACATGACTGAGCGATTTTCACTCACTAGGAAATAAATACAACATGTACATGTGTAGCCTTTTTCTAATGATAAACTATTTTCTAAGTGGATTATAAGAAGACTTCACAATCTATTATATATATATTTAATATTTATTTCCTTATTTATGTCTTTGTTGCGGCACGTGGGGAATCTTTAGTTGCAGCATGCGGGATCTAGTTCCCTGACCAAGGATTGAACCAGGATGCCCTGCATTGGGAGTGCAGAGTCTCAGCCACTAGACCACCAGAGAAGGCCTCACAATATCTTCCATTGATTGGGTAATTGCTTCCTGTTTTCATCAACATCAAATATATATGACATTTGAAATCTCTGAGAATTTATATTAAGTAAATTGTATTTTTCCACTATTTAAAATGGCACTTAACTATAGATCCACAATTCAAAGGAAACATTTGAAGACTCAACCCTTTTTAATTAAAGTTTTAAAATAAGACTTTAATACCAACATGATATTGAGACATTTAAGAAATGATTTACTACATGACTTATCCATATTACAACTATACTATAGTTTCTAAATTTTCTGTGATCATTTGGTAAATCCCTTAGGAATAGCTTGATATTATATTACATTTATATTATCCTTCTAACAAAACTTTTTAAAATGTTTCTTAAAGTTTACTGATGATTAAAGATAAATTTGAATTATTTGAACCCCCAAAGAAGATCTGACTTATTCAGACCCCAAACCGTTTGTCAAGAAATATTCCATTCTAATATTTTGCTTTAAATTATTTATAGTCCATTGTGTAGTCACTGTTGACTTCTGTTGCACCCTGTTGTGTGCAGTTTAGGAGACTATGGGAAAGTAGAAAATGGACCTCTACTCTTCATTGGGAAAGTGGTAATTTGACCTCCAGTACATCATTGTTAGCCTTCCCTGGTGCCTCAGTGGTAAAGAATCTGCCTTCCAATGCAGGAGATGTGGGTTCGGTCCCTGTGTCAGGAAGATCCCCTGGAGAAGGAAATGGCAACCCAGTCCAGTATCCTTGCCTAGAAAATCCCATGGATAGCAGAGCCTGGGAGGCTACAGCCCATGGGGTAACAAAAGAGTCAGGCACGTTAGCAACTAAACAACCACAACAGCATCATTGTTAACACTGAGATGACTCAAGCTTACAGTGGTCCGTTGAACTCTAGTGCCTTCCTATATCTCTGATACAGATGGCAATTTTGTTCTCTGCCTTCTCTTCTGCCATCTTCCCAAATTGTTCCAAGGGGTATCGTATAGTTCCTAAAAGTCCCACTGATAACATAATCGATCTCTTACCAATATCTCTGAATCACTTCTTTATTTTTTTCTTAAAATGTACCCTTCTTTTCCTTCCTTTTCTGAAACATCTCAGCATTATATTTTTTAGTTACTCCACATTTTAAAATGCAAGAAACCAAGAAAGAAAAGTCTCTATAAAATTCTCATTATGTCTTTGCCTTAAGGAAAATTTCCTTAAAATGTCCTGACAACATTCTTAAAATAAGAGAAGAGAGAAAAATAAAGAAAATGTCATAAATTAACATTCTAATAATTATGCTATCTCAAAATTTTAATGAAGAATGATAATATCCAACAACAGAATGAGGAAAAGAGAATATATGACAAGAGGCTGAGGAAAGAGACCAATTTTCAAAATTTTTTCATTTATTTGAATCCCTGTTGGAGCACACGGACTCTCTCATTGTAGTCCACTGGCATAGTTACTCTGCAGCATATGGGATCTTAATTCTCTGACCAGGGATCAAACCTGTGTCCCCTGCACTGCAAGGCAGATTCTTAACCACTAGACCACCAGGAAAGTCCTAAGAGCAGTATTATAGAAAGAAGAGATAATCTTATACCTAAACCTCAAAATGTTCTCTATATGCTCAACACACATAGTGAATGTATTTAAATGATTAGGATGGATAGATGGTTTTAAAAGATAAAGGTAGGTACCTGGATAGCTTAGAAACCAAATATATCATGCATAAATACACATTAGCACAACACACACATATGTGCATCCAATTAGATATTCTTTTAAACATTTGGATAAGAGAGGGAATTGTAAGTAACTGATGAATAATGATGTGTTCTGTTGGAGCTTGTAGATCTGGCTGTTCTAATAAAAATTGGAGAAAATTCATCTTAAAGCTAAATTTCATATATTTACATTTTCACTTAAACAATGTTCCACCCTAATTGGACTACCTTATAAATACTATAAGAGGACAACAAAAATCTTTTCTAACCAACAACATATAGAGAAATAGAATATTATTCCATTTGGCCTTATTAAAGTTGTCATATTATATTGACTAATTTTCTCTGACCTGATAAAGCATATAATCTAATTTTGCCAAAGCTATATTATTATAATCACTATGATTAGATTTGTGGAAGTTAGTAATTCTTGAGCATAAAATTTAGAATGTAGGAAATAAGCTTGACCAGGTCAAGGGATTTACAACTCAGGAATTCTATTACTTTATAATGAGCAATTTGGTTTTATAGATGGAATATTAGATATGAAGAGAGTCAAGAGTCATACTTCTGTTATTTTAAACACTATAATCATTAAATCAATTGATAATTAGATCATTGCTGACCTTATTCAAATTATAATAATTCTTTGGGGACTGAAATTTAACACAAATGCACGTAAATAATAACTGTTACCTGGGTTTTTCATAATATGAACACATCAGACAGTGTCATAAGTCTACTCCCAAATCTTTCTCTTCCTTTTAACTCCTTCTGCTGGATGTGGGTTTATCAAAACTAACCCGATCACTTAGTGAATCTCTGTGTAGACGAAGCATCATTCCATTTCACCAAGCTTACAACTCCTGGGCCTCCATGGGTTTGTTCCTCCCACTAAAGAAAGTTATCCCCTTTCCTCTTCATTCATCCACAATCTATTATTTTCTAGCATGCCTTGAAATGTCATTGTTAACAGGGTATCCTTCCATCTCTAATATTTTTTACATTGCATCCCTACTGTACAAGGATGCTCTGCTACTCCAGATATTCCCTTGGCTCACTCTTTGACTGTATTCAGATGTCTACTTAAACGTTTTTGGTCTTCCCCTACTTACAGTTTCAATCCCAAAAGTGAAGTCGCTCAGTCGTGTCCAACTCTTTGTGACCCAGAGGACTGTAACCTACCAGGCTCCTCTGTCCATGGGATTCTCCAGGCAAGAATACTGGAGTGGGTTGCCATTTCCTTCTCCAGGGGATCTTCCCGACCCACTGATTGAACCCAGGTCCCCCGCCTTGCAGGCCAATGCTTTAACCTCTGAGCCACCAGGGAAGCCCCCTTCTGTCTTTAACCTTCTTTATTTTTCTTTATAGTACATTCTCATGCACACATACCAAAACTGACAAAGGAAGATACTCATCAACAGCAAAAACAGAGACTAGAACAGCAAATATTTAATGAATGATTGAATGGATACTAGAAAATTCCTAACTGCACAGCACAACATTGTTATTTATTACTTTGTGTGTTTTAGTTGCTAATTTTTTTGTGTTATGTGTTGCAGTTAAACAGACTTTAAATTTATTAAATCATTTACTGAGGTGTTATTTTCTGGGTTAGTTAAAATATTTTCCACATAACATCATTAATTCATCTGGCAATATTTTCCTTTATGTGTAATTAACAATAAATCTATTGATTAAATCTATTAACTTTTTTTAACTTAAACAATGGAGGACTTGTGAGCTCTAGACCAGTGAAAAACACATCCCTTGCCTACACTTAAATAGAAGTGATTTGAAGAAAACCCAAAATTGTGTTCAAATCAATCATATGCTTAAAATCATAAAACAAGGGTGAAGGAGTTCAGAGAAAGCTAATCCTAACATGATACATGGTTACATAATTGTATAATACATAATAGGTGATTTTAGGAAACTTAGAGTGGTCTAAAAATCAAGATTTATGTGAAACAATATTGCAAGCAGTGGAACCACAATCAGATAATTATTTTTTCTTATAGGCATTTTATTTCCTATGACTATTCACTTGTTTTTTAATCAATTTTTCTGGACAATACATTTCCTTTGTTTTACTAAGTAACTTCTTGATTACATGTTTTCTACCAAAGCCATGTAAATAATTATATATATAAGACATAATTACAATTCTTATTTTTCCATAAATAGTAAAATCAAACTCTAACAATTCCAAATAATAATTATAGCTCAAACAACTCAGGATTAGTCTAGTCATACAGAAGTTGAAACAAATTAACTGAGAATCAAGAAGAACAGTTTAATTTCTTAAAGATCTCCAAATTAGAAAATAAGTGAACAACTTGGTATAAGAAGGAAAAACAGGGTAAAATTCTCTGCATAACCTTCAGCATTTCTATAGACGTTTTGAAAATAAAGGATGCTCTGATATATGTTCTTGTAGCAAATATTCTTAGTAGCACTGGTATCTTTAAATTGCACTGATAGTTTTAATTTAAATTAAGCTCATTGTTATCAGTCCCTGCAGATGTGTGAAAAGTTTACTGTCTAAATGGCACCATAAAGTGAAACTGAATAATACTACAATAAAAATGAAGGCAGGTTAATTAAAATGAAACCCATGAAGATTTGCCTATGAGAGACATCCTATTTCATTTTGTAAGTCAAATTCTCTTTCTCCCCTTCCCCATATTTCCAAATTTTAAAGCTTACAATTTGAAATTATGTTTTATAGTAAATCTGAGTAAAGAGTTCCCTTTCAAAACATACCAATGTGTGTGAGCTTTTTTTAAAAAAAAAAAAACCCCACTTATCTTTTTTTTCTGTTTTAAGGCAGTGCATTTAAATCATTCCAAACAGTATATTATGAAGGCGAGCAATCAGGCAGCCAAGCTGAAAAGAGGAATGAATTTGCCTTAGAAATAAAAGGAGGAGTACAGCTAAAAATGAAATATTTCATGTTATTTAAATTGCAAATGTAGTTATTTTTTATCAATGTCTCCAATACCATTTTGGCAGCTTTGAATAAATGATGAAAGTAGCATCTTTTTCTTGCCACTGTTATCAACAATTTAGACAGAGCAATTAATTTCTTCTAGGTACATGAGGATTTTTTTTTCTTAAAAATTCTGGCAGCTATTTTTTTTTAAGTGTTCAGGGTTTCTCTCCATCTACTTGGTGGTATATCTGATAATTTCATAAAAATTATAGGGGCAGGAAGAAAGCAAGATTAGTACCAGAAGAATAATGACTTTCTTAAAGAATTAATAAACATGTCATTTTCTACCATTTCCTTCATTTTATATTGAAAGTTTGAGTTTGTATTCAGTATTTCAGCTTCTTGAAAAGAAGATTTATAAATATTGTAACTTTTGAAGTGCTTTCTAAAATAAACTGTTACTAAATATTTCCACATTGCTTGTAATCCAGATCCCCCTCTATTTAGCCCCCTTAACCATGATAGGTAGGCTTCCTTGTGGCTCAGATGCTGAAGAATCTGCCTGCAATGCAGGAGACCCAGGTTCTATCCCCGGGTTGGGAAGATCCCCTGGAGAAGGAAATGGCAGCCCCTCCAGTATACTTCCCTGGTGGCTCAGATGATAAAGCGTCTGTCTACAATGCAGAAGACCCAGGTTCGAGCCCTGGGTTGGGAAGATCCCCTGGAGAAGGAAATGGCAATACACTCCAGTACTATTGCCCGAAAAATCCCATGGACAGAGGAGCCTGGTAGGCTACAGTCTATGGGGTCACAAAGAGTCGGACACGACTGAGCAACTTCACTTTCTTTCCAGTATTCTTGCCTGGAAAATCCTATGGACAGAGGAGCCTGGTGGGCCCCAGTTCATGGGGTCACAAAGAGTTGGACACAACTGAGTGAATAGGAGCCTCTGAGTCAGTTGCCATAAATACGCCCTTCACTGTCATTTGAACTAGGCACTATAAACTTGGAATTGAGTTTGGTTCAAAGCTATTTCTCTATTTCCACTAGGTAAATAAAGCTGAGTGTGTACCTCTTGGCCTCATGCAAAAGTGAGTTTTGTTATTTTACTGCCCATCTTACTAGGGCAAAATACTTCTCAGTGGAGGGCTCCTCTACTTAATTCCACCCATGGACCCTAAGGACAAGTCCTGAGAGACTGATTAAATCCTAGAGACAGGATTAGCTGGGGAGCCAATCTTCTGTGTCTGGGGAGATATTTTCCAAGAAAGAAAAGACCTCTGTCCCCAACAGAAGATTCCCCTGACACTAAGAATCTAGGCTAGCTTCTGACATTTCTCCTCACATTTCCCCCATGGAGGGGCAGCTAGAGTTGGGGTGTTCAGCTATAAGAAAGCTCACAGCAGGCAGTTTGGACTGGTTAACCCACAGACCATGGAGCAGATGCTTTCTCTCAGGCTCTGGCCCTGATCTCTGCCTAGACTCCAGTGAGTGTGACCCCTGAGATTTAGGGTGGAACATTTGAGCACAATTTAACAGATTTCACTCATAATCAAATGTCATGCTGGGTTTTTTGTCTTCATTGTACATATCTTTAAGAGATCTTCTGAGGGTATGCCACAGCAATAATCCAGTATTTGTAGAGGCTCCAGAGAAAAGGCCTTAGACATTCCCAGGAAAAAACGGCATTTGACTTTTTTTAGTAACAGCTTATTAAGGGTATATTTTCACAATATTTTTGATATATGCTCTTATCTATTCATGTAATTGCCCCAATATTTTTGGAACAAGGCTTGACGCAAGCTACAATATAGTTTAAGCAAGTATTTGCCAGAATTTTCTAACATAAAAGCAGTATTAATTTCATAAGTACTAATTTCATAAGCTCTAGCCAAAACTGATCTTCTCTAAAAAACAAATAATCCATAGATCCCCACCCTCATTGGTCTCTCCATCCATCCTCTGCTTTCCCATAAAAATCTTTAAAAAGTCAATTTATTTGGCAATTAATTGTATGTACCTTGTGACAGTTCTTAAATTTATATATTAACTGTTATTTAGAAATTATCAAAGAATGTTCAAGCTATAGTATAACTGCACTCATTTCACATGCTAGCAAAATAATGCTCAAAATTCTCCGTGCTAGGCTTCAGCAGTATGTCAACTGAGAAATTCCAGTTGTACAAGCTTGATTGGGCTTCCCGGGTAGCTCCATGGTAAAGAATCTGCCTGCCAATGTATGAGATGCAAGAGACTTGGGTTCGATCCCTGGGTTGGGAAGATCCCCTGAAGAAGGAAAATGGCAACCTACTTGGGTATTCTTGCCTGGAAAATTCCATGGACAGATGAGCATGGAGGGCTACAGTCCATGGGGTCACAAAAGGGTGGGACATGACTGAGAACAGCACAGCACAAGCTGGATTGAAAAAAAGCAGAAGAACCAGAGATCAAATTGCCAACATCTGTTGGATCATAGCAAAAGCTGGAAAATTAAAGGAATAACATCTGCTTCTGCTTCATTGACTACACTAAAGGCTTTGACTGTGTATATCACAACAAACTGTGGAGAATTCTTCAAGAGATGGGAATACCAGACCACATTACCTATCTCCTGTGAAACCTGTATGCAGGTCAAGAAGCAACATTAGAACCAGACATGGAACAACAGACTGGTTCCAAATTGGGAAAGGACTATGACAAAGCTGTATATTATCACCCTGCATATTTAACTTATATTCAGCATACATCATATGAAATGCCAGGCTGGATGAGGCATAGCTGGAATCAAGATTGCTGGGAGAAATATCAATAACCTCAGATATGCATATGATAACACCCTGATGGCAGAAAGCAAAGAGGAATTAAAGAGCTTCTTGATGAAGGTGAAAGAGGAGTGAAAAATCTGGCTTAAAACTCAACATTCAAAGAACTAAGATCATCACATCTAGTCCCATCACTTCATGGCAAATAGATGGGGAAGCAATGGAAACAGTGGCAGACTTTATTTTCTTGGGCTGCAAAACCACTATAGATGGTGACTGCAGCCATGAAATTAAAAGACACTTACTCCTTGGAAGAAAAGCTATGACCAACCTAGACAGCATATTAAAAAGCAGAGACATTACTTTGCCCACAAAGGTCAGTCGAGTCAAGCTATGGTTTTTCCACTACTCATGTATGGATGTGAGAACTGGACAATAAAAATGGTGGAGCCTGGAAGAATTGATGCCTGTGAACCATGGTGTTGAAGAACACTCTTGAGAGTCCCGTGGACAGCAAGGAGATCAAACCAATCCTAAAGAAAATCAACCCTGAATATTCATTGGAAGGACTGAGGCTGAAGCTGAAGCTCCAAAACTTTTGCCACCTGATGCAAAGAACTGACTCATTTGAAAAGACCCTGATGCTGGGAAAGATTGAAGGCAGGAGAGGGGGATGACAGAGGATGAAATGGTTGGATGGTATTCAATGCAATTTGATGTGATGTCTAATTCTGTGGGCATCAGTCTGAGCAAACTCCAGGAGATGGTGAAGCTAAGCTGCAGTCCATGTATTCGCAAAGAGTCGGACACAACAGAGCAACTGAATGACTGAACAATAACAACAGGAATTGTCATTTTCCTTGTGTTTTAAAAATATATCTTCATATACTGTGAGATTTTAGAGGGCACGTATTTTTTTGGTTAATTCTATGATAGTAATGATCATGGTTTAAGTGTGTTAAGCTCTGACTACATCCAGGTATTTTTCCACGTGTTCTATAAATATCAGCACATGAGATTCTCACCACAAATCCATGGGGTTAGTATCATTATTATAAATTTGTTTTGGATGTGAAAGCCAAGTAATAGCCAGTAAGTGGTTGAGCTACATTTGACCTAACCTCTAATATTATGTCCAAAAAATTACTTTATATGTAAATATTTAATGTTTTTATTGAAGATAGTTGCTTTACAATGTTGTATTAGTCTCTGCTGTACAATGAACTGCCATCTATATGTACACGTATATCCCCTCTTTTTTGGACCTCCCTGTCCCCCTTCTCACCCCTCTAGGTCATCACAGAGCACCAAGCTGACCGCCCCCCAGTGCTATACAGCAGGTCCCCACTAGCTACCTATTTCACACAGGGTAGTGTATATATGTCAATCCTAATCTCCCAATTCATTCCACCCTCCCCTTCCTCCCCCTGTGTCCACATGTTTGTTCTCTATGTCTGCATCTAAATAGTTTTATACCCAGAATATGTTGAATTTAAACCCACTGAGAGGATGATGAGGCTATCAACCACCCTAAATATGATGATATTTATGAGTCTGCAATCTAAAGATCTTTCACATCTCTACCTTTATATGGAAGAGAAAAATATGCTTTTGTCGAAAACAACCATAAATGTGGAACATAAGAGCCGCAATACACATTTTCTAGTCTTGGACCCTTCTTATTTTCTCAGCTTACAGTCACTGATAGGAGAGCAGGACTCTGGTCAGAGTCTTTTCAATTTAGTCTAGTCTAAGCTGGATTCCCAGGAAATATTTTTATCATGTTAACCTACCAGGGCAGGCTGTTAGTAAATGAATTTACAAAAGAAAGTTTTGTTCACAAAGGTCTCAGTAGCAAAAATTTAACATGATTTGCTGAGTACACCATGAGTAATGGATTTAAGAAGGTCAACAAAACCAACAATTTTATTGTGTACTATATGGTATTATATTTCATCAATTCTTTGGTCTCCGTGGTAACCTTTCAAAAACTTTTTAGAGCTATTACTTAAAACCATTTATTGATTTTTGATATAATCTCACAGAGTCCTGTATTATTTTTTTCCTTCATGATGAAATCTAAAATATTCTTTGATTAGCATTGTTTTCTAAAGCATAACTCAAATAGTGACAGGGCAAAGAGTCCTTGACATTTCAGTATAGCTTATTCTTCATTTTCCAGTTATTTATTAAAAAGTACTTTTAATTTTAATCATATATATTTGACTTGAGACCATCTGTTTGGATGAGCCTGAAAAAAGTCTATTTTCAGGAAATTCTGGCATATATTGAAATCTTTTGCTTACCTTGCTTACCTTGCTTACCTCTAACTCGTCTTTAATTCATCCATTCATTAAACTGTCAAACATTCATTAAAAGAATATGTTAAACACTAAACATTGTACCAGAATCTAAAGATATTTTGCTGAGCAAAACAGACGTAGTATCTTGCCCTCAGCCCAGTTAGAAAACCAGACATTACTAGGGAAATTACACCAATATATAAATTCTAACTGTGTTAACTTCTATGAATCAAAGTATATTGGTAACTATGTGTCCTTATAGGAGATACATACTATCGCTATAGAGGGGTGGGAGGAAGGTGCTGGAAGAGTCCTGCCTAATGAATTAGTGTTTGAAGTAGCTGCAGGTGAGAAGAGCATTTTAGGCAGAGGAAATAGCATATGTAAATGTCCTGAAGGGAGAGGCCATATAATCTGAAGAAATTGAAATACACCCAGTTTAGCAGAGAAATACAAAGAAAAGGTAGAGTGACATTAGAAGAGGCAAGAGAGTAATCTGAAAAGGGCCAGATTACATAAAATGTTAAAGATTAAGGATGCCAGTGTTTACTATAAAATAATGGAGCCACTAAAAATTTCAAGTTGAAAGATGCTAACAAATCAGAGTTGCATTTTGAAAAGATCATAGCAACTACATTATAGAGATTGGATTGGGAGTGGACTAAGAGTGGATATGAAAAAAACTGAATTAAGAATATTATGTGATACTCCAGGTGAAAGGCAATGGAGTCCTAGAGTCCAAGAGGGGATAAGAACATGAAGACACAATGGATTTCCTATGACAAAGCAAGAATGATATTTCAAAATTACTTTTGGTTTCCAGCTTCAAAAATCAGTCAGGTAAATGGAGCTACATTTTATGATAAGGGACACAGGAAAAGAATAACAGATTCCCTGGAGATGCCTTTGAAACATGTAAATGAATGAGATAGAAGGTGTTTATAGGTCCTAGAGCACAGAAGAGAAATTGAGGTTAGAGACAGAATTTGAGTCATCAGTGTGTGAATAAAATTTTTAAAAAGAGGAAACCATGACTAAGATTAGAGGGATGCTAATTCTCCAAAGGGCTTCCCTGATAGCTCAGGTGGTAAAGAATCCACCTGCAATGCAGGAGACCCCAGTTCGATTCCTGGGTCAAGAAAATCCCCTGGAGAAGGGAGAGGCTGCCCACTACAGTATTCTGGCCTGGAGAATTCCATGGACGATAGAGTCCATGGGGTCGCAAAAAGTCAGACATGACTGAGGTGGGTAAAGGAGAATGGTTATCCAATCTCATCATTTTTCTTTTTCAAATATATCTCAAATACATCTTATCTTCACCACTCTCAATTTGGCTACTCTTGTTCAGAATCTTATTACCTCTACCAAAATAATGCCTATGTCTCCTAATGGATATTGCTACATTAGAAATGACACTTTGCATTCCATTTTTCACACAGTGAGTGTCAGCATATTCACTTAAAATCCTTCCATATTCTCTAACTTCTAGAAAATACAGTCTCTAAGTTAAGCATACAAACCATTCCTTTAAAATAAGATCCTTGCCTCTATCTTACCTTTTATCTTTTCACCAGGTCTGTTTAAATTTTGGAAATACAGAAGTGAATTAGCCAAGTATCTTCACTCATGCAGCTCACAGATTAGCAGATCTAGATCTTACCAGATCAGAGCAGGTTTACTGAATGAAGGAAGGATTCTATAGCTATCTCCCCCAAAGTGTGGAGTTGAACACATCACTGTTACTTTTTCAAAAAGCATTCAGCCATTTCTCAGGCACTGTTGTCTGCCAATTGAGTATGAGTGGGAATGGAAGTTTTTGAACCTAAAATTCACATACAGTCAGAAATTCATTTAATATATTTCATTTTCCTGTCCAGAATTTTGTAATATGGATAAAATAACATTAGCAGAGATTTTTTTCAGCATCTCTCAAGTTCTGACCTCTTAGGCTCCTAAAGGTAACCTGGAGCCAATAGTAAAGTATCACAGTTATGAAAGCAGCCACATGAAGAGATATTCCTTCATTTACCTTGCTGAAAAATGACAACTGTCAATGAAGGCATGTGAGCGCGTTTTTACTTTTTGAATGAAACAAATCCTCAAGGGTCATTTCCTTATCAAAAATATTATTCAGGAATAATATTCATGTCTTTGTAGGTGAAGTGTTTCCAAGTGAAAAATTGGCTGCAAATACAAATACAGTTAACTTTAAAAAGATGCCTCTTCCAAGTTGATCAAAGTTAATCACATGTAGATAAAAGTCACTGTCATGATCATGTTCCCTAGCAATTTAGGGCTCCAGATTTCTTTTTCAGAATGCATTCCCAGCTGTTTCAAGTTGGTTTATGATTGTTGTATCTGTTGATATGGTTGACATTGTTTTATATTTTATCTTCATTTTGGGTTAAAAAAAAACAATAAACTGAATTTTTCTGTGCTATTTAACTTTCTATCTTTGAGGGCAGCTGGCAGTTTCAGTGAAAAACAGACAATCTAACTGACTTATTTCTCCTCACTTGTCCAATTGAAATGAAATCACCAGTCTAAAAGAATGAACATTTTTAAAAAGTGTATATTTGCATTTGCATAAAGAAAGTAGTTTATCACCTGAGAATAAGATTGTCCAAAAAAGACAATTGTATTTCAAACATCTCCCCTACCATCCTCATTTCATCTCCTTCAACTATACCAAATTCTTCATTTCTAAGCAAATGCCTTTCTTTTCTGTTTAAGAAAATAGAAGTTACTTTTTATTAGTAGGTTCTACTGTTTTAACTTGTTCTTTAACTGCATATCCTGTTAATTATCAAGACTGGATGACTTCACCCTGCCCCCAACCCTCGACTAATTTCTTAGACAAATTTTGCTGCTAGGGCCTTTGATCTTTGTATGACTGGTGACCTGAGAGACTAGCATTAATCAAGCTTTACTTCTGGCATGTAAATTGGAGGGCTGGAACAATAATTCCAGTTTTTTTAAACTGATATTCAATCAAAAATATTGTATTGCTAACTGTAATATTAAAATTATGCTAACATTATCTATATAATATGAAACATAAATAATATCATAGCAACAAAGAAAATATTTTGAAGGTAAGACATAACTTTGTTTATTTCATTATCTTCCCATAGTATATCTTAAAATAACTTCTTTCACAGAAATGTCCAAATTCCCTGTTCAAATCATAATGGGAAATCATTGCTTTAGTTGACTGTTACCACTGTTGTTGGGCAAGTGTATTAGATACATGGGATATCTCATATGCATATATAATGAAAATTCAGAAATATCCCATTAATAAAGCATTATTGAGATAGATATAAAATGCACTAATTTATTGTCATTTTAGATATTTATGAAGACAAATTAATTCCACATAGCTAATAATATGTATGGTTTATCCCAGAGTTTTGCATGAACATGTAGTTATCAATATATTTTTTAGTTCAGTTCAGTCGCTCAGTCGTGTCCAACTCTTTGCGACCCTATGGACTGTAGCATACCAGGCCTCCCTGTCCATCACCAACTACCAGAGTTTACCCAGATGCATGTCCATTGAGTCAGTGATGCCATCCAACCATCTCATCCTCTGTCATCCCCTTCTTCTCCTGCCTCCAATCTTTCCCAGCATTGCAGTCTTTTCCAATGAGTCAGCTCTTCTCATCAGGTGGCCAAAGTGTTGGAGTTTCAGCTTCAACATCAGTCCTTCCAGTGAACACTTAGGACTGATTTCCTTTAGGATGGACTGGTTGGATATTCTTGCAGTCCAGGGGATTCTCAAGCTTCTTCTCCAACATGACAGTTCAAAAGCATCAATTCTTCAGTGCTCAATTTTCTTTATAATCCGACTCTCACATCCATACATGACTACTTGAAAAATCAAAGCCTTGACTAGATGGACCTTTGTTGGCAAAGTAATGTCTCTGCTTTTTAATATGCTGTCTAGGTCGGTCAAACTTTACTTCCAAGGAGTAAGCATCTTTTAATTTCATGGCTGTATTTTAAACATATATTTTCTTAAAATATTTTAACTGAATCTCTTTATACAGATGAAGCATAAAAATGCATTTGACTGCTATTAACTTCCTAACATAGACGTGACTAATAATTTTAAATCCAGATGGCAAAAATATGTTAAAACTTAATTTCACAATGTTGTTGCAATAAATTTAAATTTACATAGTACTAAATTATATTTATGGAAAGAATACAATAATTAAATATACTTTAGAACTTATTTCTAATTGATATTAAAATTACTTGAATGAGTGCTTGAAATTATATATTAATATAACAATATCCAGAGTTTTAGAAATATAATAGTCATTTATCCAAATCAAAATTAATCAGAAATATAATTTACACATCTGATTTATGAACTTAAAAAGGTTATTTTTAACATTTAGTTTTTTTTCTCAGAATATTTATATGAATTAGAATAATCACCAACCAACAGGTTAATTACAACACAGTGTGAAGTATCATGTTGTTCTTAAGCAGAAGTGATGTTTAAAAAAAATAATGTGAAGTCGGGTATTCAAAGACAAACAGTTATAGAGATATTCAAATTATAGGAAATGTGCAATGTCGATCTGAATTAGCAAGTTGGAGTGGGTGTCTTTTTCCAAATGTCCATTAATGCTAATAAGGAGAGAAGTGAAAAGTATTGGAGCTCCATTAATCAGGAGTTGTCAATGGTAGGTCAAAAGAAATAAGTGATGAAGGCAAATTTTATACACTTAGTAATAAGTAGGAGATTATTATGTATGATTTTTATCTTAATTGGTTTTGAGAATTAATTGGGTGGTAACAAAAGCTTTTCATTTGAATAGAACAATTAAAAACGCTAAAAGGCTTGGAGTTGATGATAACCACTCTACTGGATTAACTCTTAGCTATAAAATCAGAAGAGATTTATTATTTATCTCAAAATTGAGTTATGTTAATGATTAATGTATATTACTTAGCTGGGAGCATTTCTACTTTTCAAAGCTTATTTTTTTGGTAAAGGTCAAGTCTGTATAAAATTGATATGATAGTAAGTGACTTCCATGACTACATTTTTTTTCTCATTTACATCAAAATTGGAAAACATATAATGAAAGTAACAGGACATAGTATTTATTACCCTATACCCCAAGAAGTGGACTCTTTTTCTTTGTCATCTAGAGTAACTGCCATTCTATGAATAATAATGGGCTTAAATTAGAAATAACAATCACTTCTGTATTCATGTTTTAATAAGTTTAAAATTATATATCTCAGTCTTTCCTATGTTTAATTTCTGAAAATTTCAAATCATCTTTAAATGTAGTAGTTAAATCAGAAATATAAATTCTAACTTTGGCATTTGTTATAAATAAAATATTTTGAGATGATTCCTAATTTGTCAATAAATGAAGGATAGAGTTCACTTTCAATTATACTAATGTTGAGGCTGATCATGTGTCTCTAGAATCTTGTTAAAAAAATATTATGGCTGTAGAATAATATTAATTCAGAAACTATAATATATATATTTATAGTACTCATGCTATAATATATATTTTTAGATTTATGCATAACTGGTTAATATTCAACAGGAACCATTAACTCTTCTCCTAACTTCTATCAACTAATTTCTTATCCGATATTACAAACTCACTTTTGCCACATTTTATCTTAATATTGTTTAAAAAGTGGCAACATTTTTGTATGTCACCAGATTGTTAAGCAGATTATTTAGAACAAATGCTAAATGCCTTGGGTACTAACATAAGTGATAGATTTTGTTTTATTTTGATATATAATGCAGATTTTGTTTTCAATAAAGGTATGAAATAAAAATCAAGATATTCTATAGTGCAAAATGTTCACTTTAAATTGAGTGTAGTTTTTTTTCCCTTTAAAATATATTTGCAAAAAAACATGTCATATAAGATTTATACACCTCAATTATACTTGTAATGAATTAATTATTCAGGTGCTACTGCTAAGTCACTTCAGTCATGTCCAACTCTGTGCGACCCCACAGACAGCAGCCCACCAGGCTCCCCCGTCCCTGGGATTCTCCAGGCAAGAACACTGGAGTGGGTTGCCGTTTCCTTCTCCAATGCATGAAAGTGAAAAGTGAAAGGGAAGTCGCTCAGTCGTGCCCGACTCTTAGCGACCCCATGGACTGCAGCCCACCAGGCTCCTCCATCTGTAAGTAAAATTTATTTTACACTCACATTAACAAATATTGGAATCCAACGGAAATTTAGAGATATCTAAATAGACAGACATAATAAATAAAACAAGAGAATGAGTGAACATAATGAAGCAACAGAAAATGTATTATCTCAACAAGAAATGTTGAATTTTGTCTTTTGAAGCCTGTTCCAAAGTGGTAAGCTTTTTGTATTCATCAGGAGTTTTTGTTTTCACATTTTCATGTCATTCAGCAGTCTTTGACAAGTTCTTTGTGGCTGAGGAAATTTAAAACTGCTTTGAAATTCTCTGAGGAACTCACAGATCCCATCAAAATATACTGCCATAGTATCAAGAAATGTTGAAGAATTATACCTTTAAAGCTGTGCCAAGAAACCTAGCCAGCATCTTTCTCTCTTTCATTATCAAGCAGAGTTCTATACCGCCTGCCTTTGGGCTAGGCAATCCCATAGATATTCCCCATACAACTGCATACTGCCAAAGTTTTTAGACCAGAAAACACTTTTCTCACTCTGGGGAAGAAACATGGTGTAAGCAGAAAAAGTAGTGTGCAAAAGCAAAACTGTCTCTGCCATTAACCAACAAATGATGGAACTCTCTGGCATTTGGTCTTTATATCCAGAAAATAACGGGAGTGCATTGTAACATCTCTGGTGTCTCATAGAGCACTCTAAGTTTGAGTCTTCCTTTCCAGTCAGTGAAATGTCCAGTTCTCACATATGACCAGAATTTAACTATATTACACAAATCTCATAGAACCATTCTCTAAGCTAAACAGTCTGTTAAAAGGAGTAAATTTTGGGGTGGCTGAGAAGTAAGGAAGGGAAGAAGGGAGGGTTCATAGGAAGCTGCTTCTGGACATCTTGAATTGTCCAGGTCCCTCAAATTAAGCACTCCTATCTCTGATAGATCTGATCCTTTTCCAGTGCTCTCCTGTCAATAAATAACGAACACCATTATTCAGAAACTTTGAAAACCAAAATCTCTCCTTTGGTTCCCAAATTTAATCCATCACTAAATCCAGTCTGTTTTACCTGCTAAAATCATACAATTCTGTTCACTTCTTGCATCTCCCATCTATTATAATCTCTTTCTTAGAAGACTGTAATAGCTTAATTTTTTTTAAATTTTAATTTGGCTGAGCCATGTCTTTTTGCAGCACACGGGAGATCTTTCATCTCTGATACCGCATGTGGAATCTTTAGTTGTGGCATGTTGGATATAGTTCCCAGACCAGGGATTTAACATGAGCCCTCTACAGTGGGAGCTTGAAGTCCTAGCCACGGTACCACCAGGGAAGTCCTTGTATAGCTTTTTAAATTGCCTATGTGCATGCACCCTCAGTCTCTTCAGTCATGTCTCTCTTTGTGACCCTATGGATTGTAGCCCACCAGGCTCCTCTGTCCATGGGATTCTCCAGGCAAGAATACTGGAGTGGGTAGCTCTTTTTTTTTTTTTTTTTTAAGTCATCCTGACCCTTTTATTGTTGAAATTAAAAAAATAAAAGATATTAAATACAATGGTGAATATATAGGAGAAAACAGAATCATAAAATTTAATGTTGAATTAATGGATTTCCACATTGGCTTTGAACCCAAAACCGCTTAAAAAATGGGTGTGTTTACTGTTAACGGCAACTGGCTAATAGGTGAGAGAATGGTCAAAGCTGTTTCAGTTGAACTTCCAGGGAAATTCTCTTCTCAAGAACATCCTTTAACTGTTGCTACAATTCACTATTCAATCTGGCCAAAACTGTGTTGGTTTCCTTATTGCATCTAATTGATACCTGAATAGCTTTCTTATCTTTCCCCACAGACCAAGGAATAGAAGGCTGTGATGCAAGAACAGCAGCTAGGACACCTGTCTTCTGTGCATGTTCATCGGCTTCTGGCCTTAATTCATCTTCCGATTTTAATCTCCTTCGAACAGGTTTAGGTGGTGGAGCAACAGGAGTGGTGCCTTTGCTCACATTGGCGGGAGCACTAGCAGCTGTCTTTTCTTCAATTTTACCATCTGTTTTGGCAAATCAAAGAGAACTTGTGGGATCAGAAGCTTTTGCAAACAGCAAGACCTCCGGATGCTTCTCGGCTTCATCATCTGTTCTTCATTTGCGGCAAATACTTCCAACTGGCTGAAATCTGCAAAATTTGGTTGTTCTGGTATCTGCTGAGGTGAGGTACGAATGTGAGTTATTAGGCCATTGGCATCCGCTGGGTGATGCACAACAGGACAAGGAGCCTGTGAGGGCTGTGGTCTTGAAGGCACTGCAGGAGTTTGGGCAACAGCTCCAGCCTGTGGCTTTCTTGTGATGGAAAAGGCCCGATTCATACCTAAAGATGATGATCTAGAATGAGAGGGCTAAAGCCTTGGAGATGGAGTGCTGGTGCAATGTTTTCAGGAGAGGTTCCTGAATGAGACCTTGGATGAGTTACATTGTTTCCAATCTGTTCTGCATCGGAAGTAAAAGAGTCTGAAGTACTGTAACCATCTGCTACAATATTTCCAGAAGCAAATTTCACTGATGAATTTATCTTATTTTCTTCTGAAAGGTCAGATGTTTTCACAAGCAATGGGCTTGGTGGGATTAGCATGATCACTGTCAGTTCTTCTAAATTTCCATTTCCTGCATTTGGATTTTGCTTGGAGTCATACGAATGGGACCTGGATGAACAATCGCAGTATCAGGATCAGCTGGTGCAATGTTAGAATCAAACTGGGTCAGAGTCTGTGAGCTTGAAGAGCATTCACTAAATGTCTCCCACTGCTCACTGCTCTGATTCAGCTGGGGCCAAGTCTGCTTTAGTGACGGCATTGACAGAGATTTGCTTGGAGGAGCCTCTGCAGGAGAGCCTGAATAACCTACCTCACCTGGCTGATCCCCAACGTCTGCTGAATCTTCCATCATCAATTAAGCTTTCAGGGAGGTTTTCTCATAAATCATAGCCATTGTTCCTAGCAACTACCAGATGAAATGCAGCACAAAACTCAACCAGTGTCAAGGCTCCTTCTTTATCAAAATCTGAGAGTTTCCCAATATGAGAAAGTTCAAGAATAGGAAGTTTCAGTTTTGTAAAAAACTCTTTAGCTGTAGATCCTGCAGCTAAACAGGAATAAATCTGTTTATATCAGGCTGAATAGTTTTAAACTGATTTACATAGTACTGTCTTTGTTTATCTGTTATTTCCCAAGGATTGTCATAACTACTGGATTGCCTACGAATTTCATTGGCAGTTGTAGCTGAGGCTACAGTTCGTACTGTTGTCTGGTCCTAGACAGAAGCAGGATGTATGGTTAAAAGAGTACTGGTTGGTGGAATATCTGCAAAATTGGCCCAGTTTTCTTGAGGTGGAGGTGGAGAATGTCCTAGCCACATTGCATCACCAGCAGAAGAGCCTGATTGTGCTTCACCGAAGGGAGCCCAGAATGGCCCAGGTTCTGCAAGGGGCCTCTCACTGTGTCCTCCACCGGGAGGACGGTTTTGCTTCCTCCATGTGTGTGGAGAAGTTGGTGGAGACTGCTGTGGTGAAACTACTGGGAACGCAGGTTCCTGCTGATCTACAGATGCATGAGGCTGGACAGTATCATGGCTTGCGGACCCCTTTTTCACGTGTCCCCTGCCAGGTGGTTGGGGGGTTACACCAGAGTAAGACCCTTGATTTTCAGAATCTGAAGAATATGAGGTTGCATGATGAGATTCCTGTTCATTCTCTGAAGCAACAAATCTTGGCAGAGGAAGGTCCTTTACTGTATTTATACTTTCTTCTCCAGGGGCTCTTCCTGACCCAGGGATCAAACCCACATCTCCTGCAGCCCCTTCGTTGCAGGTGAATTCTTTACCTCTGAGCCACCAGGGAAGCCCTTTAAATTGTCTACTTAAATACAATTCGCTTTTCCCCAGCCAAACTTGCCTCCATTCTATAGCTATCAAGTTCTTTTCAAAATGTGCCTTCTGGTCACATCACTCCACTCTTCAACTTTAAAGAAAATCTGTCTGTGACTTCCCATTGCTCTTAAGGTAAAGCTAAATCTAACACAGTGCTCTCCAGTAGAACTTTCTGTCATAATGGAAATGTTCCCTGAACTCTCCAATATGGTGTCTACTAGCTGCAAATGGGCAACTGAGCGTCTGAAATGTAGCAAGTTCAACTGAGGAACTCAATTCTTAATTCTCCTTAGTTTTAATTACTTTAAATCCAAATTTAAATAACCACATCAGCCAGTAGCATCCATGTGGAGCTCAAAGATGGCCCCTGCATTGTCTAGTCTCTGCCTATTCTCTAACCTTTTCCTATACCAAGCTCCCTACCTCTTGGTCTCTCTGACTCCTCTTTTAAGTTTCACACATTCGTTTTGCTTCCAGCTGACTCAAGAAAACTTTGCAAATATTATGCCTCTGTTGGGGGAACTCTTCCCATTTTTTTTCCTAGTTAAAACCTACTCATCTTTCAGAGGACTTCCCAGGCGGCTCGATGGTAAAGAATCCGCCTTCCAATGCAGGAAATGCAGGGGATGCAGTTTCGATCCCTGGAAAAGGAAATAGCAACCCACTCCAGTATTCTTGCCTGGGAAATCTCATGGACAGAGGAGCCTGGTAGGCTATAGTCCATGGGGTCACAAAGAGTCAGACATGACTTAGTGATTAAACAACATCTTTCAGAAGATTCAAGAATGAAAATTGCTGAAAATCTTCCCTAGGGAAGCCTTCTCAGCACATGAGGAGGCCAATTTCAAATATGCTTAACTCATCATCATTGTCCTTGCCATAGTTGCAGTCTGATATTTATCTTTGTTGTTGTTTCCATAAAACTAGACTGTTAGATCAATGAAGGCACGGACCATTGTCGCCCAGTAATTACTATTAGCATAGAGTAAGTACTCTATAAATATTAATTTCATCAAAGAGTGGTTATTTTTTATCACTCTGTAGCTCCCAAAATTCAATTTGATTTGGGTTTTTCTGGTACTATCTTTGTCCAGTTTTTGTGTAAACTAAGCATACAAAATAACAACTAAAGAAAGTTTATCCAATTGCCAGCCTCTTTCCAGACCAACAAAGGAATGGAATGCGAGAGCTTCCTTGGTATTTACTGATGCAGAAGTAATTGAACATCAGAACTAAAAGCTCAAACAGTGACTACTAGTATCCAATTTACCCGTAACAGTCTAAATGACATTCAGGCTGACAAATTAGTGAAGAAAACTTTCATAACTTTCACCAACAATCTGAGCTGCACAAATCCCTCTGCTCTTTATATCTTAATTTAATCCTTTTTGAAGTCATCTGTTCCTGTAACTGGCACTTTAATCTCTTATGTGCTTCTGGTTGTCCTCGTTTCTCACTTGTTATCAGCATGCTCTTCTGCAGCTTAATGCTTTCAAAGAGCCTTTCAGAGTTTTACCTGATTTAAGATTCTTAAGTTCTCTTTCAAGGATCTTTGAGTTTAAATCTTTTTCTTCATAGTGACAGGCTCAATCCTAATTCCATGAATACATCTTGAACTTTTGAGGGGGAGAGGTTTATAGGGCAATCTGTGTATTCATCTAGTCCACCTCCCACCTTAAAGACAAAGATGTTGTCTCTCTGAATTCTTTAAAGGGCATGTAATAGAGACCAGTATACTCTGCAACTAGGTGATTGTCCATACAAGATGGTTCCATTATAATTCCATAAAGCAAGGGTCCTCAACCTCCAGGCCACAGACTTATACCTCCTGTCAGATCAGCAGCAGCATTAATGTGCACAATAAATTTAATGCACTTGAGTCATCCTATGACCAACCTAGACAGCATATTAAAAAGCAGAGACATTACTTTGCCGACAAAGGTCCATCTAGTCAAAGCTATGGTTTTTCCAGGAGTCATGTATGGATGTGAGAGTTGGATTATAAAGAAAGCTGAGCACTGATGAACTGATGCTTTTGAACTGTGGTGTTGGAGAAGGCTCTTGAGAGTCCCTTGGACTGCAAAGAGATCAAACCAGTTCATCCTAAAGGAAATCAGTCTTGAATATTCATTGGAAGGACTGATGTTGAAGCTGAAGCTCCAATATTTTGGCCACCTGATGCAAAGAACTGACTCACTGGAAAAGACCCTGATGCCAGGAAAGATTGGAGGCAGGAGGAGAAAGGGACAACAGAAAATGAGATGGCTGGATGGCATCAGTGACTTGATGAACATGAGTTTGAGCAAGCTCCAGGAGTTGGCAATGGACAGGGAAGCCTGGCATGCTGCAGTACATGGGGTTGCAAGCGTCAGACATGACTGAGTGACTGAACTGAGCTGAATCATCCAGAAACCAACCCTTACCCTAATCCATGGAAAACCTGTCTTCCATGATATCAGTCCCTTGTGACAAAAAGGTTGGGGACCGCTGCCATAACACACAAAATAGTTTCCAATAAATTTTATACTAGATCTCTTAAGTTAAATGACATGTATGTGAAAGTATGCTGGAATGTCCACTTCCGGCCCCTCTCAACACAACATGGGCCATGAGTATGGACACATCATGGTATGGGACCCGAAGTAGGTATTCCAAAGCCATGACAAACTGAGTTGCGAATAGTACACCAATATCTAACATCCTGAATCTCATCACATCAATAATGTGAAGATAATAATACTCAGAGTTTACTAATAGTCAATGAACTAATGCAGTTTAAGTGCCTACTGATAGTGTATTGGGCAAATGTTAAACAATTTCCCTTCCTAATCCCTCTTACTATTAGTATTTATCAAAGCCTTCCTTCTAGGAATTCTTGAGGCCATATGCATAGGTTCAGGCTTATCATTAACATCATTGAAAACAATGTTGACTTGGTCATTCAGCATCTTCAGTCCACCAGCTCTTATTATCTAGTATCATTTTTGTTGACTAAATCCAAGTGCTCCCCAGACATCAAGCCTGAAGGGTTGACCATGTACTCTCCAAGGTCTTTGTGCTAGGTTAACTCTACTGTTCTACATTACCTTGCCTATCATTCCAATTCCCTATTGTCTTGGAAGCACCAACGCCTACATGACAATAACCACTAAATAGCTCTTTCAATCCCTTTGTCCTTAGGAGGCAGATCCTATTCTCTCTATCCCCAAACACTGGTCTTTCAAAGGAAGGGTGGCCTGGAGCCTCACGCCTGTCCTCCGCTGAATTTCAAGTCTTGTGTATCATTTCTTCCACTGTATCACGTCTTCATTGAAAACAACATCAGCTGACCCTCAGCTAAGGTTGCCATTGCATGCTAGATTGCCTGGCTGCCTTTACAAAGGTCAGTCAGCACAGCTGGTGAATTCATCTGTCACTTTCATTCTTGTCTTTTTCTCCTCAATTGCA
The DNA here is from genome assembly GCF_014754425.2 of Oryx dammah. NCBI lineage: Eukaryota > Metazoa > Chordata > Mammalia > Artiodactyla > Bovidae > Oryx > Oryx dammah. The sequence goes on along the minus strand of NW_024070188.1, from coordinate 22,691,161 downwards.
AGGATTCATGCTTCTGACATCAGTGCCTATCTCTCCAGACTAAAGGAAGTATCTTGTTAGGATGAAATCCTTTATGCAACCACTAAGAAATCAGAAGAAAACAGGTTCTATTTGAGAAAATCTGAGGAAAAAATTGTTTTCCAGTAAAATACAACCATTGAGCATAACGTAGATGAAATCATGATAGAAAAATAACAATGATAAAGCAATAAGAATTGTTGAAACCTCAATTCTGAAGCTAAGGAAAACAAATTTAACTTGCAGACAGATCTTATAAAAGAAACCAAAACTGCATAGGTTTCCCACTTCCCCCTAATTCCCAGCTCAGACTCCCAACTCAAAAATCCTTATCAAAGGCAACGTTTCTATTTTCTGTATTAATCTAATGACATCTGAACAACTGACCCCCAAAATCTGGAGAACACCATTTCCTTTGTCTCATATCTTTTTTAGCTTAAGGGTCTGTTGTCTGTAGTGGCAGGCAACACAGGCTCAGCAGCGGGCATCTGCCAACCTGGCTCCCTCTAGAATGCCGAGAGTACTCTGGCAATAATGCAAAATGTAAGATGGGGGCTCCCAGCTGGTTCTGTGTCCACCTAATTTCCCCTGCTTTACACTTAAATTCTCGAAACCTTAAGCAATTCATTGTCAAACCTATTCTATCTTCTGCTTATATTCGAATCTGTTATCCTTCAGACCATCAATTTGATGAGAGCAAAGAATTCTACTACCTTCATAGACGTTCCTTAATATTATGTAACAGCCCAAATGGGAAAAGAATTTGGAAAAGAATAGATACATGTGTGTGTATAACTGAATCACTTTGCTATACACCTGAAAGTATCACTGCATTGTTAACCAACTATACTCCAATATAGAATAAAAAGTGATAAAAAAAGAATTTCCTGAGGAGCTTGACCTAAAAGCAATGGAAGTTTTATAGATCCATTTTCAAGCAACTCAGGAAGAGAAGGATAGATGCTAATGATCATCTGTGTCTAGTTGGTTTGGCATTTTCTAATTAGATTCTCAAAAAAGAAAAAAGCATAATATACTGATGTATAGGCCAAATTTCATTACAGTGATTACAATGATAAGCAACCTAAAGATAAATACTCTTCAATATAACCAAACGTTAGAACAACCATGTTAGTATCCCCATACCTCTCCCCTACCCCTGATAACTACTATCTGATCTGACTAAGGTGTTCTCTCTTTACACCATATTGGTGCCAACTCTATATCTTACAGTAAACTGCAAAGGGTGTCTCTCATCAGCACTTTTCATGGTTGGAATAATCTACCTGTACCCATAACACATATGTACTCTCTTTCATACACACATATTTAAATCTTGATCTTCATGTAAATAATAATATTATTAAGGGTAAGCACTGTTGGCGGTTTAGCACTAAGTCATATCTGACTGGCTTCCTATGGACTGTAGCCTGCCAGTCTTCTTGGTTCATGGGATTTCCCAGGCTAGAGTACTAGAGTGGGTTGCCATTCTCTTCTCCAGAGAATTTTCCTGACCCAGGGACTGAATCTCCATCTCATCCATGGCAGACAGATGCTTTACTGATGAGCCACCAGGCAAGCCCAAGTAAGCACTTATTATTTACTAAATATTGTCTAGCAAATATACACTAAGCACAGTATACTTGCACTGTGTATTTGTTTTACATAATAAGCATACTTGTAATGTATAATGCTCAAAATTCTCCAAGCCAGGCTTCAATAGTACATAAACCATGAACTTCCAGATGTTTAAGCTGGGTTTAGAAAAGGCAAAGAAAACAGAGACCAAATCGCCAGCATCCACTGGGTCATTGAAAAAGCAAGAGAGTTCCAGAAAAACATCTACTTCTACTGTATTGACTATGCCAAAGACTGACTGTATGGACCACAACAAACTCTGAAAAATTCTGAAAGAGATGGGAATACCAGACCACCTGACCTGCCTCTTGAGAACTCTGTATGCAGGTCGGGAAGCAACAGTTAGAACTGGACATGGAACAACAGACTTGTTCCAAATTGAAGAAGGAGTACATCAAGGCTGTATATTGTCACCCTACTTATTTAACTTATATGCAGAGTACATCATGAGAAATGCTGGGCTGCATGAAGCACAAGCTGGAATCAAGATTGCCAGGAGAAATTAAAATAATGTCAGATATGTAGATGACACTACCCTTATGGCAGAAAGTGAAGAGGACCTAAATAGCCTCTTGATGAAAGTGAAAGAGGAGAGTGAAAAAGTTGGCTTAAAACTCAGCATTCAGAAAACTAAGATCATGGCATCTGGTCCCATCACTTCATGGGAAATAGATGGGGAAACAGTGAAAACAGTGACAGACTTAATCTGGAGGGGCGGGGCTCCAAAATCACTGCAGATGGTGATTGCAGCCATGAAATTAAAAGATGCTTATGCCTTGGAATAAAAGTTATAGCCAACCTAGAGAGCATATTAAAAAGCACAGACATCACTTTCCCAACAAAGGTCCATCTAGTCAAAGCTATGGTTTTTCCAGGAGTCATGTATGGATGTGAAAGTTGGACTATAAAGAAAGCTGAGTGATGAAGAATTGATGCTTTTGAACTGTGGTGTTGGAGAAGATTCCTGAGAGTCCCTTGGACTGCAAGGGACCATCCTAAAGGAGATCAGACCAGGGTGTTCATTGGAAGGACTGATGCTAAGGCTGAAACTCCAATACTTTGGCCACCTGACGCAAAGAACTGACTCATTTGAAAAGACCCTGATGCTGGGAAAGATTGAAGGCAGGAGGAGAAGGGGATGACAGAGGATGAGATGGTTGGATGGCTTAACCTACCGGATGGACATGAGTCTGAGCAAGCTCCAGGAGTTGGCAATGGACAGGGAGGCCTGGCATGCTGCAGTCCATGGGGTCGCAAAGAGTTGGACACAACTGAGCGACTGAACTGAATTGAACTGATACTTGTAATGTAGAAATATATGCACTTATTACAATTGACTTGCATGTAATAATAATCAAGCTCTCACCGCCTTATGAGGTAGGCATTATTTACAGTCTGCAATCAAAACATCTAAAATCGAGAGCAGCTGAGTAATTACTCAAGATAATATAGATGGTGAGTGGCTAAACCATGCTTCACACACAGTGTGATTCCAAACTAAGACTCTTAACCCTGATCTCATACTGCCTGTTGTCAGGGTGGAAAGTTTCTGTACCACATTTGGACCTTTCTTTATTCAAGAGCTGGTTATCTTTGTAGAAGCCATTTTTCCCATCTCAGATTATAATATTTATGAACATTAAATAATTGTTGAATGAATGAGTAAATAAATATTAAACTTACCTCTAAGAAAGATTGTTAACTTGAAACGTGAACTGTGTTTGTTCATTAAATGTATGTATCCTGACAATAGGAAAAGAAGTAAGGAGAAAGGATAACTCTAAAACTAGGTTATTGAATCATTTTCCTATACTTCTGGAAACATCATTATAGGGGTGATACTATTATTTCTGTGTCTATAGAATAGATAGATGTGAGGAAACTAGGGCTCTGAGAATTTAAGTAATTTATCATATGATGGCCCTAGTAATCAGCAAAGTCAGTGTTTAAAAGCCAGGTTGCCTGGTTCCAAAGCTCATGCTCTTAAACTAATTTACCATATAAATGTCACCAGGGGATCTGACATATCCTCTTGAGGTTTTAAGTCTATACATGTGTAATTAAGAGAACTTTGGTTAAGTTCTAGTTTTGCTATTAATGAATGTTATAATTCTAAATAATCATTTCAAGTTTGTGGTGAATTACTGAGAAAATGATGGTGCTAGAGGTAATTCTGTTTAAAATCTATGTTTGATCTAATGGATCATTAGTCTGCAATTCACCAGCTCATTTTTGCAATCATAATTTATTCCAACCGTGATATCTTCAGTTTAAAAAGGTGTATATACTAACTGGATGCAAACAATAGCTATTGTTGACACTGAAAATTTGACAAAATATATCATTAAGTGAAAGAGATGCTGAGTTATAAAGTTACTACAGTCTACCTAAGTGTGACACATTTTCATGAGTTTATGCTAAAACATTGAGAAAAACCCTAAACATTCTAGCTGAATGACCTCATCTATAGCAATAGTTTACCTGATACAGAAGGTACTTTATGTTTTAAAATGGTATCACATCTTCTGTTCTTTGAATCTAATTTGTCAATGACAGTGCCCAAGAATTGATGAATGCTCCAGTAGAGAATTACATGGTATTTAGCTTTTCTGGAGAGATATGACATTTCAGGTTTATGATGATTCATCTCATGGTTAACATGTCAAGTTTTCCTGTGAGATGTTAGTTGTTGCAAGAAATATAATGGAGCTATCACTGGTACATCTGGAGGTGGGCTCGAGTCTGCCGGCTACTCTGGTGTGGCTGTGTGAAAGGATTGGCATGTGTCCACACCATCTATTGGGCAAAATCTTCTCAATTTTAGGCAACTGCTGATTTGAAATACCCTGTTGTACTCCACATGCAGTTAGGACTCCCCTGCTGTTCTGGAAAGCCCTATGTCCTGAAAATCAGTGAAACCATTAAAGAGTTTTATTGACCAACAAACCCTTGGGTGTTTCCAAAATTTGTGCTCAATCCCATCAACATTTGTCAAGGTTAAATCCCTACTATTTAGGATTCACAGCCTACACAAGATACTTTGCTTTTCTTGTAGGCTTCCCATCTATTTAGCTCTTTAAAAGAGGTTAATAAAAAGAGAAGACTCTGTAGGGTTTACCCATCTAATTGGAGAAGACTCACCCACACAGGAGGCCCCTGGCATTGCACCAAGGTAACGGGTGGTGGTCACTGCTGGGAGGAAAGATTGGGTTTGTATCCATTATTGTTAGGTGCTCACCACAGCCAACCTTAAACAGTTAAATCAAGGAACTATAAAACGGTCAAAAATGAGCACAGACTCGATTCTAAATTCTGGCTATGATTCACGAGTGATTCCAATTTCTGAAAAGATTATCTCTGTGATTTAATTTCACATGGAAAACATCCTCCCTTTGCAAAGCTGAACCTGTGGCTTCCTGGGTTTCAGAGAAATCTTTCAATAAGAAATCATCCAGGAGGAGATAGGCTATTATTTAAATGGTCTTGACGTTCCCATGACCTTCAGTTCCCTTCTGACCTTCTCACTCCCTTTCCCAGAGCCTGTCCTACGCCAGATGCTGGACGGGTACTCATCCTCTAGGCCCAGTTTCTCTTCTCAAAGATGAAACAGGCAGGAGTTTTCAAAAATGACCTCAATAAGAAAGCAGAGAAAACAAAATTGAAATAAAGACAATAAAAGCATCCCAGCTAATAAAAAACATGTTGCTCTTTATAGTATAGTTATTTCATACCATTTATTAGCTTTGAAATCAGGTACAGAGTTCCTTCCAATAATTCAAATTGACACTCCAATGTGAACCCAATAATGAGTTCTTTTGAGTAAAATGTATTTATTTTTATATACTATTACTTGTCCCAGCCTTGGTTATAATTTATAATTTTTTTATTGAAACATTGTTATATATTTTCATCTAAAGAGTCATTCTAATGATAAGTGGAATAACTATACCTGAGAAATATGGTTAAAGGAGTGCTGCATATCATTCCAATCCCACAGAATGGCAATGCCAAAGAATGTTCAAACTACCACACAACTGCACTCATCTCACAAACTAGAAAAGTAATGCTGAAAATTTTCCAAGCAAGGTTTCAACGGTACGTGAAGTGAGAACTTCAATCTGGATTTAGAAAAGGAAGAGGAGCCAGAGATGAAATTGCCAACATCCTTTGGATCATCAAAAAAGCAAGAGAGTTCCAGAAAAACATCTACTTATGATTTATTGACTAAGTCAAAGCTTTTGACTGTGGATCACAGCAAACTGGAAAATTCTTAAATGGATGGGAATACCGGACCACCTTACCTGACTCCTGAGAAATCTGTATGCAGGTCAAGAAGCAACAGTTAAAACCAAACATGGAACAACAGACTGGTTCCAAATTGGAAAAGGAGTATGTCAAGGCTCTATATTGTCACTTGGCTTATTTAACTTATATGCAGAGTACATCATGCAAAATGCTGGACTGGATGAAGCACAAGCTGGAATCAAGATTGCCAGAAGAAATATCAACAACCTCAGATACGCAGATGACTCCACCCTTATGGCAGAAAGCGAAGAGAAACTGAGAAGGCTATTGATGAAAGTGAAAGAGGAGTGAAAAAGCTGGCTTAGAATTCAACCGTCAGAAAACTAAGATCTTGGCATCTAGTTCCATTACTTCTTGGCAAATAGATGGGGAAACAATGGAAACAGTGAGAGATTTTATTTTGGGGGACTCCAAAATCACACTGCAGATGGTGACTGCAGCCATGAAATTAAAATATTCTTTCTCCTTGGAAGAAAAGCTATGACCAACCCAAACAGCATATTAAAAAGCAGAGACATTACTTTGCCAACCAAAGTCTGTCTAGTCAAAGGTACAGTTTTTCCAGTAGTAATGTATAGATGTGAGAGTTAGACCATAAAGAAAGGTGAGTGCTGAAGAATTAATGCTTTTGAACTGTGGTGTTGGAGAAGACTCTTGAGAGTCCCTTTGACAGCAAGGAGATCCAACTAGTCCATACTAAAGGATATCAGTCCTGAATATTTATTGGAAAGATTGATGCTGAAGCTGAAGCTCCAAAACTTTTGCCACCTGATGCAAAGAGCTGATTCATTTGAAAACACCCTGATTCTGGGCAAGAGCGAAGGCAGGAGGAGAAGGAGACAACAGAGGATGAGATGGCTGGATGGCATAACATATTGGATGGACATGAATTTGAGCAAGCTCCGGGAGTTGGCGATGGACAGGGAAGCCTGGCATGCTGCAGTCCATGGAGTCTCAAAGAATCAGACACGACTGAGTGACTGATCTGAACAAAATCCATCCCCATCACTGGCTACTTATATTGCCTTAAATTTCCCAATTTTCTATTCAGCATAAGGTACTGAAAGTTCCTGATAAATAAAATACATCATTTGCTCTTGTTCACTGAGCCCTTCCTGAGAATACATAATAAATATAAACAACTGCAATCCACTGGGAAATGGATTAGATGTCAGATAAAAAGCCTATCATTTCAGTTTGTGCCATAAACTTAGGACATGGAACCAAGTTTTTAAAAATCTGGACATATTGGTAGAATTAATGAAGTATTTGGTGGAAATTAATATTTCAAAATTAATTGTACAGTAGCAAAAAGAAGTCATGAATTGTTTGTAATCTCAGGAGAGCAAACTCTAAGTTAAGTATAAGTTCAGCATGGGTCAACAGTGTGAAGGGAGGCTCAGGAAGGGTTTGTGGCTTTTCAGTTTGGGCAGGGTAGAGGATCACCTCACTAAATTCTGCACTGGACAGGCCATGCCTAAGTGTTTGATTTTGTAAGCCTTGCCATTAGAAAATAAGCATGGTAAATATCACCTAGGAAATGGTGATAGTTTGTCACCATGAATGAAGGTTCCAGAAACTCTTCATTGTTATGAAGAGAATAGAGCTGTAAAAAGTGGTCAGAAAGATGACGTTTGAACTCCTATTGTTTTACGTGAGAGTTGAGTGGTTTGGGGCAAGTAATTTTACCCCTTTAATGCTCAGTTTCCTCAGCTATAAAACTGGCATAATGATATTATCTTCTTTACAAGGTCATTGTGCAGGTTAAATGAGGTCATTTAAGTTAATGCATTATCTAAGTTGTACATGCTACACAAATACATGAGAAATAATTAATCCTGTTCTGAACACAAAATAACATACTGTGTAAGAGGGAGAAGCTCATTATTTGTGATTTTCATAGGGTTAGAGGCAGGAGCAGAAGTTAAAATGAAGTGGATTTGGCTTAATGGATGAAAGAAGTTAATAATAATTGATAATGTGTCAACAGCATCATTGGCTGCCTCAAGAAAGTAGTAAGCTTTCTCTCTGAGGAAGAATTCAGGGGGAAACTGGGTGAAACCAGGATGGGGAGGTTGTGAAATAATTTACTGAAAGGTTTATAAAAACTTTTCCTGGTGAAAGAGTTGACCAATCTGTTGAGGTTTTGCTACAACCCCAACATGCATTTCCAGATCACTCAGTTAAGGACAGTTATTTGACAATAATTACAATGTCAGCTGGAGGCCCCAGCACACACTAAGCACGAACCATATTCCAGTGAGCCTAGAACCTTTATATACATACCTTTCATGTTAAACTGTGGACTGCAAAGGAAGAAACAATTCCACCTTAAGACCTGTCTCCTCTACCCCCAATAAAATATAGCTGTCAATAGGACAAGAAGTAGAAAGATTGTTGTCCAAAATGCTGCTTCTCATTTCTTGTGCCAACACTTTCTAATCTAGCCCCCAGGACAGTGCTGAGAAAAGCAAGATGATATGGACCAATAGTGTAGACTGCAACATATATGCAACAGCAAGCAAAAAAAATCCATGCCACCCAGCAAATTACTAACTTGCAGAATTCATAGTTTTAAAAAATCTTGCCTGGATCTTTCAACAGAAAAGAGCTCAACTCCTTTTCTGACAAATGGTATCAGTGATTCTACTTGAAGAAATGAGTAATCAAATCTCACGCTTCAGAAAATAAGCTCAACGCTGTAAGGATCAGGAACATATATACTCCCTTCACAGCCCTATAGTGTTTGACAAACTGGCTCAGAGCAAAGGCAACAGCAATTGGGGCATCTTTGCTTTATTTCAATACATCAGCATCAGTTTGGCTAAGAGCCTTGAAAGGTGAAGGCCCAAAAGGGGAAGGGCAAATGCTAGCTTCCTTAATCTGAAGGTACCATGCAAAATGCAAAGACTTTATTCTTCTTGCTGGTTGGGGCTCTCTCATTTATGGAATATGTGAGAATAGATAAATACATTCTCTGCATTCTCTAAACAATAAATGGATTGCCACTGGGGGCAAAGAATGATATGTGCACACAACATATTTTACTAACCCAGGTTTCTCTTTCTGTGGACTCATTTCTGAGTTCAGTTGAGAGAAATGAGGAAAATGCTACCAAGGATAAATCTTTATTCATCTCTGGGTCTATTTGGAAGTCAACTTGTGAGTCCACTAACAGCAGGTTGACAAATGTTGAGGAAAGCACCTGTCCTACCTTCAGTGATGACTTGCACGGGATGAATGTGCCAAATGGGACATCCATGCATCCCTGTGAGTTACAGCCTCATTTTTAATGGTACAGGACAAAGAAATAGCAACAGACGGTCATTGTAAATCCTTCTATTTTTCAGAGTCAGCTTTCAAAGGGTGAAAATTATTAGATAATTTAAAGCTCTTCGAGTTCAAATGAAAGAAGTGGCAAGATGAGTGCTTTTACGACTCTTAGAGCCTTCTCTTGTGAAAGAAAAGGTGACTTGCAAGAATCCTCTGGTGAGTAGGCACAAGTAAATATGACTGTTAGAGGTGAAGGGAAAAATTTTTCAAAGTTGCTGGTATAGATCTACAAGGTTATGTATGCTACTGTATATTAGAAAGAAAGTAAGGCTTGGTACATAGGCATCCATCCATAAATACATTAAGGAGATAGGGAATGAATGACTGGAAGGCTTAAAAGCATCTTTCTTGATAGCTGTTACATGGCCCCAGGACTAGCAAGACCCACACGGGCAGAGATGGAACTGTTTCTGAAAACTATAGGATGTACTGTATTTAATCAAACCTCCTCCTGTTTAAGGCTATTTCCTATTCCAAATATTATAGAAGGAGGCTGATCTCTTGACTAGGAAAAAAGGAAAAGCATTTATAAAACATCCCTATCCTCCGATTTATTAAAAAGACAAAAAATTCTTAAACCAGAAGGAAGAAATATATTCCAGGAAGATGGGTGAGGAGAAAGAGTGTCTAAGGAGGGGAGGAAGAGTTAAAAATGTCATTGAGAAGTTGACAGATCAAAGAAGATATTGGAAGAGTAGATAAATAAAAAAGAGTAGGCAGCATTTCCAAGACACACATATGAAGATTTTCTCCGAGAGAAAATCAGGGCATTCTACAAAACAGCAATAAACAATAATAAAATCCATGAGCAATAACAGATGTATGCACACTGTTAAAATTCTGGGAAGAAATGATGGTGTATTTGTGTCTGGTGACTTTCTCCTGAGGCATATGGTGACAGCCATATGCAGAGATGGCATGGCTAATTGGCTCTTAGGCGGTCTTTCTGGAGTGTGAATCCAAGACATGACAGAAAGCCTGCCCAGAGTCATCAACCTCACTCCCCTCCACTTCCACTGGTCTACACTGGGATGGAGAATCGAGTCACAAAAAAGACACATTTATCCTTTCAACATATGTTTACTGAGAGGCGCTGAGAAAAAGGAGACAAGAAGAAACACAGCATGACTTTATTCTCCCAGGGTCCCAAAGTTTGTGTTAAGACAAGCATTTATAAAATAACTACCAAGTGTGATTATTGCTATGATAGAGAAGTGAAGGATGCTATAAGGTGAGTCTTTCTCTGAAGAAAGAACGGCAGGTGCCAAGCCTTGGAGACAAGAAGGAAATAAAAATCGTCAACCGAGAGCGGGGCATCTCTAATAATCCTGACAATCTTGATTTCAAAATCACTTGGAAATTTCAAGGAAAACAAGAAACAAAATCACTAACTTCCATAAAATGGGGAAACGTTTGTAAATCCAAATCATAGTGTGATGAGGAAAAAGATTACATTATTGCGATGGACTCATCAGAAATAAAAGGGAAGTCAAACTTCAGTTTCCCTAGAGCAAGGATCAAAAGAGCTGTCAGACAATTTACCCTGGAGAAACTACCCAAACATACAGGAATCTATGAATGTGAGGTAAAGTAGAGTAAACAATGGGACTCATGTAGGTATATCTGTGTGAGAATCATTTAAACCCCCAGGTAACCTCCAAGACACTAAGCAGTCAAGTGACGTGTGTGTGTGTGTGTGTGTGTGTGTGTGTGTGTGACTTGCTCAGTCTTGTCTGACTCTTTGCAGCCCCATGGACTGCAGCCTGCCAGGCTCCTCTGCCCATGGAACTCTCCAGGCAAGAACACTGGAGTGAGTTTCCATGCCCTCTTCCAGGTGATCTTCCCGACCCAGGGACTGAACCCTGATCTCCTGCATTGCAGGCAGATTCTTTACCATTTGAGATACCCAGGAAGCTCCAAATGACCTCTCCTCCAGTGTATATCTCACCAAAAAAAATACATAAACCATAGTTTCCCACATCCCAGGACATATACTAAAGGTGAGAGAAAGAAATAACAGAAGGTTATTTAGTCAGGATAACAACATTTGACTAATAGGAATTTCAAAAAGGGAGAGCAAAAGAGATTGGGGTGATGACAGTGTTGCTGAGAAAGGAAATTTTCCCTCGCTGGAGGGAAAGAAGATCCTGATTGAACAGACTCATTGAAAGCTCTGTACAATAAACAAAATATATCCCACAACAAATCACATCTTGATGTACCTGAGACAGAGGGAAGACTTTAAAAGCTTCCAGAATGAAATATAAGACACAGTTCTGGATATTGGCAAATGTTTATCTCAAATTAGATTTCAAAATATAGAAATAATCCCGTTAACAACTGTCACTATAAAGGAAACATGGCTTACCATTGTAGAAAGCACTGTATTTTTTTATTATATAATTCACTGTGAAGAGAGAAAAAAAATAAAATTTAAAAAACCAATGTGAATGCCCAATAATTATACAAATATGCTTGAGTTATAAAGGGAAATAAGTCATACAAAAATAGAAATAACACAATTAGAAAAAAAAAGTAAATACAAGGGCTATTGCAAGATACTAAGAATATCAGAAATGGCCACAAATTAAGTAAAATGTTAACAAGTGCTAAGAAACATGAAAAGTGCAGTGTAACCCATGACTGATTAAAATAAGCAGAAAAGATATTCACATACTAAGGTGATTTTGGCTCTCTTAAAATGGAGAAGTTTCAACAAATCAAAGAGAGAAGCCTAGTTTTAAAAGGAGAAATTTACTCCATGCATCAATTAATTTCCTCATTCAAAAAATAAGGATAGTTCATGTTCTTGTTTGTGAGAATTAAATGAATTAATACATGCAAAACATTTCAAAAAATACCCAACGTGTAGTAAACATTCAGTGGGATTAATCATTTGTTTTTAATATTTTATTATTTTCTTATATATTATATATTTTTTCTGTGAATCCCCAGATCTACTCACACGTGACATGGACTCACCACAAGATACTCAGTGGTTCAGTAGTGACCTAACAAGAAAAGGAAAAATGTGTAAAATGGGGATTAGGAAAAAGTTAGTTTTCAGAGAATGGAAGAGACTGGATGATAGTATTTCAATGTACTACACCCAGTGTAATTTGGCAAATTGAGGTTCGACTGATACTGGGAAAGATTAAAGGCAGGAGGAGAAGGGGACAACGGAGGACGAGATGGTTGGATGGCATCACCAACTCAATGGACATGAGTTTGCCAAGCTCCGGGAGATGGTGAAGGACAGGGAAGCCTGGTGTGCCTCTGTCCATGGGGTCGCCAAGAGTCGGACACAACTGAGTGACTAAACAACAAGTTCAACTTATACCATGACTATTTATAGGGGAATATTTGTAGTAATGATGCATAGGGCCAAGCATGGATGGCGGACATGTTCTTTTGTATTTAGAGTTAGATGTCAGGCATATAGCTGCTGGAAAACAGGATGGACCCACAGCATGGTTTAGGTTGAAGCAGCCAGGTAAGATTTGCACATCTAGCAGAAACAGGGAAAAAGGACACCAAGGCAGAAGTCCTGGGTTTTCGCACAGAACACAGTTCTTGTTCATAACATTAATTATCATTGTATATAAAACATAGACTATATGTTTATCAGTGCAATGAATAACATAAAACCTGGAGTGATACACAGCATATTAGTTGGGGACCAATGGAAAGAATTTCTATTGCCAAATTCAGTTCAGTTCAGTTCAGTCCCTCAGTTGTGTCCAACTCTTTGCAAACCCATTGCCAAATTATGGAGGTCCCTTGGACTGCAAGGAGATCCAACCAGTCCATTCTAAAGGAGATCGGTCCTGGGTGTTCTTTGGAAGCAATGATGCTAAAGCTGAAACTCCAGTACTTTGGCCACCTCATGTGAAGAGTTGACTCATTGGAAAAGACTCTGATGCTGGGAGGGATTGGGAGCAGGAGGAGAAGGGGACGACAGAGGATGAGATGGCTGGATGGCATCACTGACTTGACAGACGTGAGTCTGAGTGAACTCTGGGAGTTGGTGATGGACAGGGAGGCCTGGCGTGCTGCAATTCATGCGGTCGCAAAGAGTCAGACAGGACTGAGCAACTGAACTGAACTGAATGGTTACATATAAAGCTCCAGGTATAGATTTATAGAATTAAATTCATATGTATAAAGGAGAAGAAATCTAATATAAACACAGTTACTAAGAGAGAAAAAAACTCAGATCTTTAATTGATAATTTGAATAAATTAACTTTCAAAGTCTAAAGCTAGACAGCATGTAAAACATACCATAGATAAATGTGACTTTCTTGGAATGTCATCCAATAAAACAGTGCTGACTGAAGAGGAAATTTCAAGTTGTTCCACTTGTCCAATTCTTCCCTTCTTGAACAACTCTTGCTTAGATTATCCATATTCAAATCTGTTTTCTTTTTTAAAAAATCAAATTTAGTGGCTCTATATTTCTGGTTTAATAGTCCTGCATTCGGAGAAGGCAATGGCACCTACTCCAGTACTCCTGCCTGGAAAATCCCATGGATGGAGGAGCCTGGTGGGCTGCAGCCCATGTGATCGCTAAGAGTTGGACACGACTGAGCGACTTCACTTTCACTTTTCACTTTCATGCATTGGAGAAGGAAATGGCAACACACTCCAGTGTTCTTGCCTGGAGAATCCCAGGGACAGGGGAGCCTGGTGGGCTGCCGTCTATGGGGTCGCACAGAGTCGGACACGACTGAAGCAACTTAGCAGCAGCAGCAACAGCAGCAGCAGTCCTGCATTATCTTGTTTCCCCTGTCTACCCAGATCCTGAATATCCTGACCAGATACCAAGCCTGGAGTACTCTATGTAGGAAGCTCAAAAACATAAATGGAAGCAAAATATTTGCTCACTGGTGTCAGTGAAAGCAGTAGTCTCAAAAGAATCACTGATGAGATTATACTTGGAATATTATTTTTCTATTCTGAGAACTACACTAGAGTAAATACATAATAGAAATAGGTAAACAGAAAGATGCAATATCTGGGAACCAATCATTTAAGAAACAATAGAAAGAATCAAACAGTGGGATTTTATAAGAAAATCACCCAAAAAATTGCATCCTACAATCAAAAGAATTCAAACATCTTTTTGGGTAACCATTCCACAAAAATAGTATGAAATGTTACTGTTCTGTGTAGGTTATACTCTGTTCCAGTCTAATTTTTTTCTGTTTTCTCTTTGTTACAACAATCATGGACAAAAATTAACATTTACTTATCATTTTCACAGTGTTCTTAACAGTGTATTGAATGGAGCAATGACAACTCATCAGAAACGTCTTTCTGAGCTTAAGTCAGGTTGCTGTGTGGCCGACTGAGTTCTCCTATTACAGAGGCTTTCGTTATAAAAGACATGTTACCAGGCATCCATTATGAATCCTAAAAATGTATTAGCCTATCGCCCACTACACTGCCTAACACATAGCAAGTAACAGAAACCCAATTCAAACTTGCTTAAGAGGGAAAGAGGGAGAATTATGCTCATTTTATCATTTTTCATTGAAAGTGGTATAATAGTGACATTTCATTTTGGAATTCCTTCTTTGTTAACATGCAATTTTTACATACAAAAAGAATTCTTATCAGCTTTTGACTCCCTGTGGTATATTTATACTGAAAAGGTGGAATAAATCCTTACTCTTTATTTATAAATTTTGTAGTTTTCTTCACAGATCTTGTACATACCTTGTTATAACTAAGTATGTCATGTTTTGGGTTGCTAATGTAAATGATACTGTGTTTTTAATTTCAAATTCCACTTGTTTACTAGTAGAGAAGTAAATGATTGACACATATTAACCTTGCATCCTGCAACTTTGTTATAAATACTTACTAGGTTCAGGAGAGTTGTATGTGTCTCTTTAAGACTTTCTTATAGAAGATCACGGCTTCTGCTAACAAACACAGTTTACTTCTTACATCACAATCTGTATATCTTCCCCCCCCCCTTTTGGGGTCTTATTGCATTAGCTAGGATTTCCAGTATGATAATAAAAGGCAGTGGTGAGAAGGGACATCTTTGCCTTGTTCCCCATCTTAACAGAACTGACAGGGTTTCAATTCATTGTGGTAGGTGTAGAATTTTTTTTTTTTAACTGATGTTAATTATCAAATTGAGGAAGTTCCCTTCTATTCCAGGTTTACTGATAATTTCTATCATAGATGGGTGTTCTATTTGTCAAGTAAATATGTAATAAAATAGGTAAACAGAAAGTATATATGTAATAGAAATAGGTAAACAGAGAGATACAATATCTGGGAACCAAATCATTTAAGGAATGATAGAAAGAATCAAAGAATGAAATTTTATAAGAAAATCACCAAAAA
This sequence comes from Oryx dammah, assembly GCF_014754425.2. NCBI lineage: Eukaryota > Metazoa > Chordata > Mammalia > Artiodactyla > Bovidae > Oryx > Oryx dammah. The sequence goes on along the minus strand of NW_024070188.1, from coordinate 22,675,505 downwards.
AAATTGGTAAGTGTCCTATGATCAAAAGAATTCAACATCTTTTTGGGTAAGCATTCCACAAAATATAGTATGAAATGTCACTGTTCTGTGTAGGTTTGTATCTGTGTATTGTATCTTTCTGTTTACCTATTTCTGTTACATATTTATTCTATCAATCTATTGATATTATCATGTGATTTTTCTTCTGTAGTTTATAGTTTCTTGGAAGACAATTTTTCCACTGACTTGTTGGGGGTGGGCAGAATTTAGGATGATGCAAGTGTATTATACTTTTTGTACTCTATTTCTAATATTTACATCAGCTCCACCTCAGATCATCAGGCATTAGATCCCAGAGGTTGGGGACTCCTGTTCTAGGTTATTAATATCTGTGTATGGAGTATTCCCTTTTTACCCTTTCAATGTCCATGGGATCTAAAGTGGAGGTTAAACTCACAAAAGTGTAGTGACATCCCAAAGACTGGGACTCTCTTAGAGATTTTCTCTCCCAGGCTTGACTACACTGAGATTCCAGTGATCCTCTGATTATGGTTCAGGTTTTCCCAGCCCAGTAGTGGTTCCTACAGAGGTAGGTTTCTGCCCCAAGAAGTTGCGATCTGCTGTATCTGCCTGTCAGACTTTGACACAGAGGTTTGTCCTATTATCTCACTTCCCTGATGGATCTAAAATTCTTTTTTTTTTTTTTTTCAATTTTTACTTTATTTTACTTTACAATTCTGTATTGGTTTTGCCATACATTGACATGAATCCACCACGGGTGTACATGCGTTCCCAAACATGAACCCCCCCTCCCACCTCCCTCCCCATAACATCTCTCTGGGTCATCCCCGTGCACCAGCCCCAAGCATGCTGTATCCTGCATCGGACATAGACTGGCGATTCAATTCTTACATGATATTATACATGTTTCAATGCCATTCTCCCAAATCATCCTACCCTCTCCCTCTCCCTCTGAGTCCAAAAGTCCGCTCTACACATCTGTGTCTTTTTTGCTGTCTTGCATATAGGGTCATCATTGCCATCTTTCTAAATTCCATATATATGTGTTAGTATACTGTATTGGTGTTTTTCTTTCTGGCTTACTTCACTCTGTATAATCGGCTCCAGTTTCATCCATCTCATCAGAACTGATTCAAATGTATTCTTTTTAATGGCTGAGTAATACTCCATTGTGTATATGTACCACAGCTTTCTTATCCATTCATCTGCTGATGGACATCTAGGTTGTTTCCATGTCCTGGCTATTATAAACAGTGCTGCGATGAACACTGGGGTACATGTGTCTCTTTCAATTCTGGTTTCCTCGGTGTGTATGCCCAGCAGTGGGATTGCTGGGTCATAAGGCAGTTCTATTTGCAACTTTTTAAGGAATCTTCACACTGTTCTCAATAGCAGCTGTACTAGTTTGCATTCCCACCAACAGTGTAGGAGGGTTCCCTTTTCTCTACACCCTCTCCAGCATTATTGCTTGCAGATTTTTGGATCACAGACATTTTGACTAGTGTGAAGTAAAATTCTTAACATTTTAGTTTGTTCAACTTGTTAGGATGGAATGCCAACGTCTACGTTTATTGAATGACCAGAAATCAGAAGTGCCAGTTATCTTTTAAAATCTTAAATCTTATTTATAAAATAAGGAGAAGTTACTTTCAGTTCAGTTCAGTCGCTCAGTTGTGTCTGACTCTACAACCCCATGAATTGTAGCATGCCAGGCCTCCCTGTCCATCACCAACTCCTGGAGTTCACCCAAACCCATTTCCACTGAGTTGGTGATGCCATCCAACCATCTCATCCTCTTTGTCCCCTTCTCCTGCCCTCAATCTTTCCCAGCATCAGAGTCTTTTCAAATAAGTCAGCTCCTTACATCAGGTGGCCTAAGTATTAGAGTTTCAGCTTCAAAATCAGTCCTACCAATGAATACCCAAGACTGATCTCCTTTAGGATGGACTGGTTGGATCTCCTTGCAGTCCAAGGGACTCTCAGGAGTCTTCTCCAACACCACAGTTCAAAAGCATCAATTCTTCTGTGCTCAGCTTTCTTCACAGTCCAACTCTCACATCCATACATGACCAGTGGAAAAACCATAGCCTTGACTAGACTTTAGTCCTACTTATATACTTTATATATTTGTATAATATTTCTCTGCATAGATTCAAATTTTTATCTGTTCTTATTTTTCTTTTTTCTGAAATATTTCCTTTTATATCTCTTGTAGTTCTGGTTTGGTGTCATCAATTCTTTTATCTTTTGTATGCCTTTGTGCATGCGTGATCAGTCACTTCATTCATATCTAACTCTTACAACACCATGGACTGTAGCCCACCAGGCTCCTCTGTCCACGGGATTCTCCAGGCAAGAATACTGGAGTGGGTTGTCATGCCTTCCTCCAGGGGATCTTCCCTACCCAGGGATCGAATTCACATCTCTATGTCTCCTGCATTGTTAGATGAATTCCTTACCACTAGAACCATCTGGGCCTTTAACTGTCTTTATTTTGCCTTTATTTCTGAAAGGTATTTTCACTGTGTTTAGAATTGTAGGTTGACATTTCTTCAAGTGTTTTAAAGATGTTCCTCTGCCATCTTTTACTTTGCATTAAAAATTCAGCAAATGATCTTGATCCATCAAACAGTGGTATAAATCTGAATTGATCACATCCTCAGATGATAAAAATTTATTCATTTCTTAGGCTGAAGAATAACCTGAGGAATAGTGCTGGTATTTAAAACAGAAAACACATGAGCAAAGTACTATGTCTAATAAGAGAAATATTTAGACAGAACTATGTCTAATAACAGAAATATTTAAGAAACTCAGCCATGAAGTATTGATATATAACAGATTAGCTAAACTCAAATAGTTGTAGTCTTAACTCATTCAGTCTTAGTTCTGTGACTAAGATCATACCTAAATTGATCCCACAGTAACTTCCCATAATCATAATATACCAGCAACCTACTTAGTTTACCAATTATCAACAATTCCTTAGGCTGCCCAAACTTTTATGTATCTTTCTGTAACTTCTCCCATTCTATATTTATACCTCTGAAGTGCATTTCATGTAGCAAGTTCAATAAATCTATCTTTATTCATTTAAATATATATATTCATTTAAATATATAACACTAAAATTCTTAGTCTCTAATTGTGCTAGACTAAATAATATCCCCCCCAACCATATCTATATCCTACTCTCTAGAATCTGTGAGCACATTATCATATATAGCAGCAAGGACTTTGTGTACATGACTAAGTTAAGGATTTCTGAGATGGAAAAATTATCCAGGCAAGCCCTTTATAATCACAAGGATCCTTGTAAGAAAGGCAAGAGAGTCTCACATACAGAGAAGACAACGTGATGCTGGAAGCAGAGGAATAGAAAGAGGAAGAAACTTTGGAAATTGATGTGCGGTTGGCTTTGAATGTAGACAATGTGGCCGTGAGCCCAAGACTGTCGTTGGTGGCTTATAGAGCTAGAAAAGGCAAGAACAGAGATCCTTCCCCAGAACCTCAAGAGGGAAGCAGCTTTGTGGGCTGCTGTAGACTTCTGACCTCCAGGACTATAAGGTAATAAATTTGTGTGGTTTAAAGCCTCTAAATTTGTGGTGATTTGTTGCAACAGCAATAAGAAACTAATACACCAAAAGACATTAAGATGATTTCATACATGTGTGTGTTTGTGTGGATATGCATACTTTCAGAATCAACATGCCAGTGTTACATTATTAATAACAACACGATTACAAAGTCAGTTTAAGGGGTTACTTTTGCAGTTTGTTTGATTTTAGGGTATAAATCTCATGACGGATGTACAAGTCAATTCCTTATTTTAAATTTAAGCCACTAATATCCTACAGAGTTAATGCTTTGTTTTGCCTATAATTTTTTAGGTGTTGATTTCTTTGTCTCATTTTGTTTTGATGTTGTTTCCTAACTATTGAAACATTTTCATATTTTCAGAGTCAAATTGTTAAAATAAAATATGTTTGAGGATGCCTATATTCAATTCCTCTCCCTTCCACTCTGGAATTTTCCCTCTCCAAGAAGGAATCTCATTTATTTTACTGGCCTGACAAGATGACATTTCTTTTCTGCTTTCCTATCTCACAGCATGATCTTTCTTCTCAATTAAAAAAAAAGAAATAACTATTTACTCTTTTTCAAGGTAATTGCTCCAGGATTGTATTCCTTATTCTCCCTCTTATCTGCCTATACACACACACACACACACACACATACATATATATATATATTTACTATTAGCATGTCCACTGGTGACCCTTTTATCCCTCTCCTTCTTTTTAAGTCATCTACAGAACATTAACACCTATCCGTATAGTAAGTACAAATGCATGAAAACCAGTTACATGGTTTGACATGTCATTCAGCCTAACAGATGATCTCTAGAATGGGACATATGCTGGCCTCAACACAGTTCACCCATCCTTAAGAATAGAGAAACTAGACGTCATCTACTCACAGAGAATGCTGTTTTCTTATTTTTCACTTTATAAGATTTATTCTTTTTACCTTTCTCAATGTCAATGACTTTGCCAACACAGGTCCACGTGGTCAAAGCTATGGTTTTTCTAGTAGTCATGTATGGATGTGAGAGTTGGACCATAAAGCAGGCTGAGTTACAAAGAATTGATGCTTTTGAACTGTGGTGTTGGAGAAGACTCTTGAGAGTCCCTTTGACAGCAAGGAGATCTAACCAGTCCATCCTAAAGGAAATCAGTACTGAATATTCATTGGAAGGACTGATGCTGAAGCTGAGACTCCAATACTTTGGCCACCTGATGCAAAGAACTGGCTCATTGGAAAAGACCAGGATGCTGGGAAAGATTGAAGGCAGGAGGAGAAGGGGATGACAGAGGATGAGATGGTTGGATGGCATCACCGACTCAATGGACATGAGTATGAGTGAACTCTGGGAGTTGGTGATGGACAGGGAGGCCTGGCGTGCTGCAGTTCATGGGGTTGCAAAGAGTAGGACATGACTGAGCGACTGAACTCAACTCAACTCAGGATATCCCTGGATATATTGTGGTTTTAACAAATGTTAATTTTTTTTTAATTCAAGCAACCATCTATGTATCTTACATTCTTATTATTTTTCCCATGAATTATGTAAAAACTCTATTATTATCCTTGCTCCTGGTCTTAACTTGACACTCTTTGACAAAATAATCTTCTATAAGACATAAATACAGTATCAGTGTTTGAATTTTTATTTGAGTGATTTCTAATCTCTATTAGTAGAGAATCTGAGAAGTATATCTGATCATTAATTCCAAACCCAGGGCTAGGATAGAGGGATAAGTAACAGTAAAATTTTAGTGAAAAATAGTTGATAACAACTCAATTTCTGAACTTCAAATTTTTTCAAAGAAACAACCTAGCAAAGCCCCATCCCCTTACCAAATAGAAGATTCATTATCTTGGGAACATTCTTATATTTTTTTTGTCTTTTTACAGAAAATAAAGGAAAAACACTATTTTCATAGTCTGTGGTTTTTAATTACCATTTTAATTTATTCCTTAAGCAAGTATCCTAATATTCTTAACACTTCTAGTATTTAAAGAAAACTGCTCCCAGAAGTAGGAAACACTTTAGGTAGATAATTTGTCTGGTTATCTAACTTTTGAAAACTTTTTTAATGAAAAAATGTTGTATCTTTTTATGTAACACTAAGGAAGGTTTATTTTTTCAAGAAAAATTTAAAACTTATTGTAACCTCTCTTTCAAGACCCTGTGTAATCTTGCCCTATATGAACAGTTAATATAATCTTCCAGTGCTCTCTCTTCTCAACTCTTCATTTTAACCTAAGCAATTCCATTCACTTTACCTTACATGGCCTTTGCTTTATTGATTCATTTGTGCCTAAACCTGTGATTTAACAGCTCTCATATATATCGTATTGCTGGGCCATATCCCAGAGCTCTGAAAGGGAATCATACAAGGGACAGCCCAAAACTTAAACTCCATTTGCTTTCCCTGGCAGTCCAGTAGTTAGGACTTTGCCTTCCAATGCAAGGAGTGTGGGTTCAATCCCTGGTCTCAGAGCTCAGATACCACATGCCTTGGGCCAAAAACCCAAAGCATTAAATGGAAGCCATACTGTAACAAATTCAATAAAGGCTTTAAAAATGATCCACACCAAAAAAAAAAAAAAAAATCTTAAAAAGAAAAAAATTTCCCTTTGCTTTAATATACTTTGCCTCTAGTTCTAGAGGTCAAGTGGAAAATCCTGAGTGGAGATATAGATGAGGGGGTTGTAACATACAAAGCATATGCATAACCATGAATTGAGACAATAAAGGCGCCCAAGTGAATCTGGGTAGAGAAGTGACGAGGGGCAAGAACTGAGCCCAGGGGGAGGGGAGAGGACTCCAAAATCAAGATGTAAGAGGAAGAAGAGGAGAAAGGGGCCAAAAGTGAGGGGGAAATACTGTGTGGAAAACAACCTGTTCAGTGAAGTGGTTGAGACTAGAATCTGCTTGGAGCTTGTTGAAGAGACAGCTTGGGGAGAGGAATCAGAGTGAATGACAGTAAAGGCAGGCAATTCTTTCAAGGACTGTTGCTGCAAAGGGAAGAAATCAGGCCACAATTGGCTGGTAGAGTGCTTCAAGAAAAGGTTTTGTTTCTAAAAGGAGGAGTGGAGACGGAGAAGGCAATGGCACCCCACTCCGGTACTCTTACCTGGAAAAGCCCATGGACGGAGGAGCCTGGTAGGCTGCAGTCCGTGGCGTCGCTAAGAGTCAGACACGACTGAGCGACTTCACTTTCTCTTTTCACCTTCATGCATTGGAGAAGGAAATGGCAACCCACTCCATTGTTCTTGCCTGGAGAATCCCAGGGATAGGGGAACCTGGTGGGCTGCCGTCTATGGGGTCGCACAGAGTTGTACACGACTGAAGTGACTTAGCAGCAGCAGAGAAATATCAGCATGTTTCTATGCTTCCAAGAATGACTCAGTAAACAGGAGAAAATGGTAATGTAGAAAAAGAGAGGGTAGCTACTAGAATAGTGCTCTCTTTGATCTGAGAAGTGATGTGGTCCAGTGCCCCATAGAGGACGGGCTGTGCACATGATCACGTTCATTCATGAAGGCAGACAGCATGGCAGAGCACGTGGAAGCAGACACTGGCAGGTGACCTGATGCGGTGATGGTGGCCTCGGGCATTGCCTTTGTTTCAGGGTCATGAAAGAGCAAGCTGAGCAGCTGACAGAGAAGGTGGGTTAGCAGGTGTTAGGAACCTGAGGAGAGAAGGTGGTGATGGCTGTCTAAGAGAGTGGGAACGTCAGTAGACTAGGGACATCGGGATTCTTGTCTCTGTGCTTCTTAGAAGTTTGCACTTACCCTTATTTTACCAGTTTTTACAGTGTTTTGCAAGTGGGTTTTGTTTGTCTTCATCATCAGTGTGAATTTCTCCAGGGAAAGAATAATCCTTGTTAGTTTTCTGTCTGCTATAGCATTTCTGAGCCTTTTTGACCCAGAAAAGCAAAATAGTATGTATGCATTTACTCATGTGTTTTGTTTAGTTCAGTTTAGTTCAGTCGCTCAGTCGTGTCTGACTCTTTGCGACCCCATGAATCGCAGCACACCAGGCCTCCCTGTCCATCACCAACTCCCGGAGTTTACCCAAACTCATGTCCATTGAGTTGGTGATGCCATCTAGCCATCTCATCCTCTGTCGTCCCCTTCTCCTCCTGCCCCCAATCCCTCCCAGCATCAGGGTCTTTTCCAATGAGTCAACTCTTCGCATGATGTGGTCACAGTATTGGAGTTTCAGCTTTAGCATCAGTCCTTCCAAAGAACACCCAGGACTGATCTCCTTTAGGATGGACTGGTTGGATGGTTTGTTAAATACCTCAAAATCCATCAATGTGTGTTGAGCCTTATCAAAAGAATAAAGCTACCCTTGACTAGGTACCCCACTTATTATTACCCCCATTTATACCCCAAGGGGCACAAAAGTGTTGGTTAATCATGGAATGCAAATCAGAGGAGTGATACAGGCTTATAAGCTGACAGAGCTATTTAGTGGCAGATACAAGTTCTTAATTAGGCTTTATATTAGTAGCTTTAAATTGTTCTTTCAGGTAATTTGAACTAGAGGTAAAGACATTTATTATCCCAGAACTCCATTGTAGGAAATGCCATTATTTTGTAACAACTTTAAAGGAGTATAATCTAAAAAATGCTGACTCACATGTTGTACACCTGAAACTAATATAATATTATAAACCAACTGTATTGTAAAAAAAGAAAAGAACTCCATTGTAACACTACCTTCTGTAGACTCCAATATAAGGAAAAGCTACCCTGAAAACAGCAAAGAATAGAATGTCTTTGTTCTAACCACTGTTTTATCTATAATAGAAACTGTTAAATGCTTAAAATTGAAATGCAATGCTAGATAGAAAGCAGTAAAATGTTCTGCTATCTTATAAAACCACTCTTGGAGATTGGTTTCACTTACTAATTTCCTTCTCTTTTAAACACCAATGGCAAAAAATATATATATCATTTCTGCTAAAACTCAACAGTAGGACTCAATTTTTACTTTTAAAAAAAGATAAGGCAGAAAAAGTTACAATCTCAACCCTCAAATCTACTAGGCAGTACAAAATTAGGAAGAAAAAACTTTTGATTGTGTTCTCATAAGAGGGAAACGTTCAGTATAACTAGAAATTGGATGAGAAGCAGATAGGGTATGACTGAGAACAGAAGATGAGGAGGCAGACTTCCTGAGTTTGAATGCTAGCTCTGCCACTAAGCGGCAGTCCAAGTTCTCAAGATAAAAAAAAAAAAGAACTATGTCAGAGGATTAATAAATGAATTTACTTAATTTAATGAATTATTTAAGTGAATAAATATATGTAAAATGCTTGAAACAGTGCTAGGTGTTTGGTAAGCATGATATAAAAACAATGCAAATTATTGTGTAATTATCAAAAACTTAAAGATTATACCAATAATTCAAAATAAAAACTCTCATTTCTTCAAATCATCAGAATGCACATGCTCTGGGGAAAACATCCTTTTGAAAACATCTGCAAATAATCATCCTCTCAGTTAGCTACACAGCTGTTCTATTTGCAATTCCCTTCACAATCCTCCTTGGAATTCCATTTACCTCTCTCTCCTGTTGAAATATCCCTTACGCTGAATTCCCTGTTTTGTGGATACTTGGATTTCCTCATGCCTGGTTTATACCTTAATAAGGATGGAACATTTTCTCATCAGCTTTCTAAGAAAGCACATATAGGAAGTTTTAACGTTTTAAATTCATGTATGCTTTCAAATATCTTTATTCTTTGTTTACTCTTGAGTAGAAATCTGGCTAGGTGTAGAGATGACCTTCTCTGGTGGCTCAGACATTATAGCATCTGCCTACAATGCAGGAGACCTGGTTTCAATCCCTGGCTGGGGAAGATCCCCTGAGAAGGAAATGGCAACCCACTCCAGTATTCTTGCCTGGAAAATCCCGTGGACTGAGGAGCCTGGTAGGCTACAATCCCTGTGGTCGCAAAGAGTCGGACATGACTGAGCAACTTCACTTTCACTTTCAGAGATGGATTGAAAATTATTTTCCACCAGAATTCTGTTAGCATTGCTCCATAACCTTTTAGCTTCCAGCTTTCCTATAATAATAGAAGCATGCCTGTGGCCTGTGACTGGATCTGTTATAAATAACTTATCTATTCTGGAAAAACTGAGATCCACCAATGTTCCAACATTTCCAGTGCTCTGAGATTTCAAAATGAGCTTTCTTCATTGCACTGAGTCATTCCTTTTAATCTAAGAATTGATATGATTGATTTCTAGGCATTTTCTTTTATAATTTCTTTGTTGGATCATAAAGAAAGCTGAGCACGGAAGAACTGATGTTTTCAAATTGTGGTGCTGGAGAAGACACTTGAGAGTTCCTTGGACTGCAAGGAGATCAAACCAGTCAATCCTAAAGGAAATCAACTCTGAATATTCAGTGGAAGGATGGATGTTGATGCTGAAGCTCCAATATTTTGGCCATCTGATGCGAAGAGCTGACTCACTGGAAAAGCCCCTGATGCTGGGAAAGATTGAGGACAGGAGGAGAAGGGGGCAACAAAGGATGAGATGATTGATGTCATCACCGAGTCAATGGACATGAGTTTGAGCAAACTTTGGGAGACAGTGAGGGTCGGGGAAGCCTGGCCTGCTGTGGTCCCTGCTGTGCTTAGTTGCTTCAGTCGTGGCCAGTTCTCTGGGCCCCTATGGACTGTAGCCTGCCAGGCTCCTCTGTCCGTGGGGATTCTCCAGGCAAGACTACTGGAGTGAGTTGCCAATCCTCCTCCAGGGGATCTTTTGATACAGGGATCGAACCCATGTCTCTTAAGTCTCCTGCATGGGCAGGTGGGTTCTTTACCACTAGCACCACATGGGAAGCCCATGCTGCAGTCCATAGGGTCACAAAGAATTGAACATGACTGTGCGACTGAACAGCAACAATTTTTACATTTATTGTAGAACTCATTAGTATCATTTGGACCTGATAGATCCTCTAATTGTCTTATACTTTTAAACTTTTTCTCCATTTATTTGCCTTTTATTTCACTTCTTCAACTCAGCAATGTACCATTTTTAATTTCTATGTTGTTTTTAATTCCAAGAGCTTTAAAAATGTTTTCTAATTATTCATTTTGATATATAATTCTTACATATATATAAAATAAAATTTTATCTCTCTGAAAATATTAATTACAGATTTATTGATATTTTCTTCTCTTTCTAGTATTACCTGTTTTCCCTGAGGTATATATATATTTTTTCCTATGAAGGAGGTTAAATCCTGCACTTTATATTAGAGGATTTCCTCAAATGTCTGCTGGTCCTTGGTGTCCATTCATATTTAATACTAAAGCACTGTTAAAATTAAATACTTGAAAATTCTCTGAGCAGATAAAACCATTTAAGCCCCATAAGCTTATTTCATAAATATAAGGAAAACTGAACTTTTTTCTTATGAATGCTTATGATAATCATAAAGGAAACTTTGAATCATCTTCATAAAAGTGGTATAAGATAATCACTTTTAACCAATCCCCTGCCATCTGGGAACCCTCATTGTAATAGCCAATCATTTGTAAAGGTTAAACAACTTCTTCATTTTCATAAATGCTGGACTTCACCATGGGACATGAAGTGAACACCAGATTATCTTATTCAGGTACCCAGTAAATACTGATATCTGGAAGCTAAAATGTTTCTCCAGGTGGAAATTTTCCACCTTTCCTATTGGGATATAGAAATCTGGCTGTAAGCATTATGGTAGACACCCAGAGGATGGATCTGGAGGTTTCCAACTGTGTAGGTTTACTATGCCTGTGCCTGCATTCTAAGATGCTACAGTCTGTCCAGCTCTGTGTAACCTTATAGACTGTGGCCTGTCAGGCTCTTCTGTCCATGGGATTCTCCAGGCCAAAATGCTAGAGTGGGTTGCCATGCTCTCCTCCAGGGGATCTTCCCAATCCAGGGATTGAACCTGTATCTCCTGCAGCTTCTTTATTGCAGGTGGATTCTTTACCAGTGAGCCACCAGGAAAGCCCCACTATGCATATATTTAGTGTAATAGATCATTCTCTCTACTTTGGTATTAGAGAAAATGCACCCCATTTCTTGGTAAAGTGGAGGAACAAAGTGGCCTGATTAAGTTGGCATGGGGAGCAGAGCACATTCACATTGTCTCAGTTAATTCCTATCAGTCCTTATCAACCAGAACTTCTTCAGGAAAGACTTCTTTGATTTACTTCCTCAGTCTACAGAGTATGTTATGTCTCTCTCTTATGGGCTTTCAGAGTAATAGGGATCTTTACGGTACAGCACATTTCACTGGTAACTATATATTTACATGTAATACATGAAGATATAGATACAGGTATAGATATTTTCCAATCCAGAATTCCATTAGTTCAAACTGAAACAAGATTAATGAATCAGTGCCAACATTGTTACACAAAAGAGTATTTTCACTTTCAGTTTTTTTCTGACAGTGTATGCAAATCTATTTTCTCAAGATGGGGGCAGGTTTCATAACAACACTGTTTTTTACAGTTGCTCCAAGACCAATGGTGGTATGAACTATAATGGAAAAGAAAAATATTAAAAAGAGTTGAAAAAGAGATAAAAGCCATTACTGTGTCCAAGGGCATCTAGATTTTCTCCTAAATTATCTTCCAGTGGTTTTATAGTTTTGGGCTTTCCATTTACCATTATGAACTATTTGAGCTAACATTAGTGAAGAGCATCACTGTCTTGTACCTAGATACATTTGTGTGTGGGTGTGCATGTGTACACAAGAATGTCCAGTATTGTTCTAGCATCATTTGTTGAAAAGGCCATTTTTTATCCATTGTGTTGCCTTTGCTCCTATGTTAAAATCAGTTGACTATATTTATATAGGTCTGTTTCTGGACTGTTTATTCTATTTTATTGATCTGTCTTTTCTTTGCCAATACTACACTGTCTTGGCTCATTGGAAAAGAACTGACTCATTGGAAAATACCCTGATGCTGGGAAAGATTGAAGGCAGGAGGAGAAGGGGACGACAGAGGATGAGATGGTTGGATGGCATCACTGACTCAATGAACATGAGTTTGAGCAAGCTCCGGGAGTTGGTGATGGACAGGGAAGCCTGGTGTGCTGCAGTACATGGGGTCTCAAAGAGTTGGACATGACTGAGTGACTGAACTGACGCTGTCTTGATGTGGGAGACTTTATAATAATGTCTTATGATGTCTTTTTGCATTAGCTAGGACTTCGAGAATGCTGGGTGAAAATCTATGATAAGAGAGACATCCTTCCTTTAATCCTGATCTTAGTGGGAAAGCTTCTATTAATAGTTAACATACATTAATTAAGTATGACATTCGATGTAGGTTTTTTGTAGATGTTTGTTATCAAGTTGAGAAGTTCCCATCTATTCTTAGTTTGCTAAGAGTTTTTATCATGGATTGTTGTCATATTTGTCAAATTCCTTTTCTGTATCTATTGCTCTGAACATGTGGTTTTTCTTTCTTGGCTTGTTGATGCAGTGGATTATGATCAATTAATTTTCAGTTACTGAACAATCCTTGAATATCTGGGATAAATCCTACTTTCCATTGTATATAATTATATCTAAACATTGTTAGATTCCATCTGCTTATATTTTTGAGGGTTATTGAATATATTCGTGAGAGATATGTCTGAAGTTTTCATTTCCTATAATGTCTTTGTCTGGTTTCAGTATTAAGGTAATGCTGGCCTCATGAATGCATCTACCTTCTGAAAGAGATTATAGTAGAATTTACCAGTGAACCCATCTGACCTGAGGCTTTCTTTTATGGAATGTTATTATTTATTGATTTAGTACCCAAACCATAATAAGACCTCTGCAAAACACTGGCTAAATCTGTTTAATCATTGTGAATCACCTTGTGAAATTTGTTGCTGGGGTAACTTAGCCTAGAGCATGTTGATCAAATACTTAATTATACGAAGCAAGTTAGTGTATATAAATTAGTTAATATACATCAGTGGCATTCAAAGCATAAGATATAGCAAGTAAACAGGTTGCTGTGACTGTGTATGAAGTTCTAGCCTGGGGAGTTATACTACAACAGCTTTGTTGGAAGTATTATTCAATATGAAGCTTATAGAAACAGAGATTCTAGTTATGTCATATTGTTTTTTCCTTAAAAAAATGTAAAACAAAAAAAATAATAATTGACTACAAAGCAAAAAATACATAATACAAAAAGATGCTTATATTAGTAAGTTCAGGTCTTATTTTCAGTTTAATATAAAAAATAGCTGAATAAGAGTTATTTGCTTGGAATAGTGTTAGATATCCTGTCTAGTAACAGAAAAGTTCTGGTAGATAAATGGAGTAAGACAGCAGAGATGGAAGAATGGCAATTTTCATCAAGTTACAAGATAACCTGGAAAATGGAGATAGTTATCTCCATAGAGAATTACTCTATAAATAATGGAGTTAAAAGTGTAAAACAAAGGACAAACCATTTCCCTTAGAAAAGCTGAAATTCAAAGAACCAATATGAACATGAGTCCAAACATCTGAAATGCATATAAAATATTTGTAAAGAAGTATAATATTAATTATTCTCCATTGGAAAAGTTGTACATTTAAAGACGGTTTTACAAAAGCCTAAATGCCATTCTCATATTTTGACCCAGAAAATTATTTCTAATAAAGAAATACATTAGGCATGGAAATTTATGTGTAAGGATGTTCATCAGAGTGTTAAATTAGTAAAATGGTGAAAAAACTTTAAGTATCCAACAATATAAGACCAGATTATACATTCTAAGCAATTTAATCCCATAATACAGCACAAGCATTAAATATCATGCTGGAGAATAATACTAATGACAACAGAAAATGTTCATGATGTTAAAAGGAAAAACTTAAAAGCAGGTACAGTGTACATATAAATGCAATCTCACACATACATAAATACACATACACACACACAAAGAAAGAAGACAGGAAGCACATGCACAGATGTACTAGTGATTTTAATTTTAGTAATATGACATTTTATAACTTTAAGTTTTCACAGTGAGTAGATACTTTTGTAACTAGAAAAAGAAAGTAATATGACCTAAACACTAACATTGTTCTGTAGTACTTGGAAAGGAATTTAAACCTTACATCTGCCCCACAATGAGTCAGTTCCACAAACTGGAATAACAGTGACAGAAATGATAAACCCGAGTAAGAGGCCTCCAAGACAGAAAGGCATTATCCACCTAACTTAAGTAGGTTGGATCAATTTTATCACAAAATTCTAAGAGAGATTCAATTTCAGATCAAAGTTATATTGCTTCTACCGAAAGATTTCTGCTTATCAACTTCAGAATAATTAGGGGTTTGAATCCAAAACTCCACAAAGAAAGGAAAAGAGAATATGTAAGCAAACACAGAACAGGTCATCTTATCATCACCCTACACAACCAGAATATCACAATTTTAAGAATAAAGTTATAAAAACAAAGCCACCGTTGATTATTTTACCATACAACTTTTCACAAGTTATCAAAATAGGGAAGGTCATCTGTTATTCAACTCAGTTGTGATTTTATATTTAAAAGCATAAAATGAACAACAGGGACATGGGCATGCGTGCATGCTAAGCTGCTTCAGTCGTGTCTGACTCTTTGCGACCCCATGGACTGTAGCCCGCCAGGTTCCTCTGTCCATGGGGAGTCTCCAGACAAGAATACTGGAGTGGGTTGACTGGTCCCCCTTCACAGGATCTTCCTAACCCAGGGATCAAATTTACATCTCTCTCTTACATCTCCTGGTCTCCTGCTTTGGCAGGCAGGTTCTTTATCACTAGCCCCACCTGGGAAGCCCAACAAGGACATGCATTATTGTATTCTCATCCTAGGAACATAAGCTTCTAATGTAGTCAATAGAAGAAGTTATTTAGCAAAGATAAACTATTTTCCAGAAACTTTCTAAATGTGAGTTCTCCCACACATCAATGTATTCATTCATTTATTCACAACATTTAACTAACAATAATATTCCAGGTACTACATGAAGTGGAAAGAGTGATAATAGTACTTAGTTTATAGGACTTCTGTGACTATTACATGAGATCCCATATGTAAATTTCTTACTATTGCGTGAGACTAATAATAAAACCTCAATATATGTCAGCTATTACATTCTACTACTATTAAAACTCATTTCCCAAAAGCATTATTCTTGTAAAGGATGAAAAGTACAGTAAGGCATCTTTTCTCCTCAAGTCACTTGCAGTATTATGCTATCAGTGAGTTTTTCTTAAAATAGTCCAGAATATCACCATATGATTCAAGAGTCGAAACAGCCTGATGGTGTAATGATTATATGAACAAAATAGCCCTCCAGATACGTCGCATGAAGTGAAAGTCGCAGAGTCATGGCCAACTCTCTGAGACCCTGTGGACTGTAGCCTGCCAGGTTCCTCTGTCCTTGGGATTCTCTAGGCAAGAACAGTGGAGTGGGCTGCTATTTCCTTCTCCTGGGGATATTCCCAACCCAGGGACTGAACCACGTCTCCCACATTACAGGCAGATTCATTATCTTCTGAGACACCAGGGAAGCGCAAATGATGTCAAAATGTTAAACAATTATATTACAAACTGAAAATGCCCCAAGGCAATCAATAACATCATTTCATTGCCTTTAAACTTAAATGATGAAATTTCACATATTTAAGGCATTAACAATCCCCCAAAATACAGAGTTGATAAGGAAAATAAAGGAAAGAGAATGTTTTCTAAGTCACAAAACTCAAACATGATTAATGAACCACTCCGATCATTTGGTGCCTCAGCAAGGTGTTCGTTTTCAGAATTTGTAGACTGTTTCCATGAGTCTTCATGCTGAGAAGCAAACCTTCTGGCATTTCAATGTAGTGATGTGAGAACAAAGGACAATTTTCTAAGCTTCAACAAGCATAATAAAATCATGGAAGTTTAGTGCTAGATAATACCCTTTTCAAAATACACCACTTTGCCCATGGTGATTTCTTCACATTTTATTTCAAATGTTTCAGATGGCCTCATTTTAAATGATTCAGGAAAAGATGATAAAGGGACCTTCCTTGGTTTCCTCAGCCTAGTAAGCATTCCTGAAAGAAAATGTTCCTAAAACTGCCTTTCTTATCTATGCTAGTATATTTAACAAATAATCTATAAATAAACACTTCAAAATGACTCTAAGATCATCTAGATCATTTTTAAATTCCTATAAGGCAATTTAAAGTATTAAGACAATATCTAAATATACAATAAAGCATTAGATTTGAGTATTAGTTGTAACTTTTTTGGTATGTTTTAAATCTTTCATAGAATCATTTTATAAAAGTAGGAGTGGGTAGAAACTAAAGCGTGTTAGGCAAAATGATAGTTTTTTAAGCTAGATGAAAGGTGTATTTTCCCATACTTTATCCTCCATTCATATTTTTTAAATATTTTCAGAATTGTTTTACTGGAGTATTTCAAAGCAAAATGTCTATACCATGTCAACTCAGCCATAAATAATTCTGTAATGCATCTCAAAAACATAGATAATTTTTCTTAAATAACCCAATATCTTTATCACACTTAACAAAATTTAAAATGTGCCTTACAATTATCTAATACCTAACCTACTTTCAAGTTACTGTTGACCCTTAAACAAAGCAGAGTTTAGGGAGGCCCACCGCTTGCAGTGCACAATCTCAATATGATTTCACAGTCAATCCTTCATATCCACAGTTCTGCATTCACAGATTCAACTTACTGCAAATAGTGCTGATATGTTTAATGAAAAAAATTAATGTATAAGTGAACCTGAGCAGTTCAAACCTATGCTATTCAAGGGGCAAATGTAGTTGATTTTTCTTCTTTACTTTTAAATTTTGTTTTGTTTTCTTTCAAGAAAATAACTACTTTATTATGAGTAGTTTGCATTTTTCGAAGTTGTATTTTGATGCTAATAGCCTCATAAACTCCGCAATCAACTCTTCTTTTTTAAAAAAAATAGTTAATAGTTAAATAGTTAAACTTCTTGGCTGCACAGTGTCTTGGATGCTGCATGTGAGCTTCCTCGGGCTGTGGAGAGCTGGGGCTCCTCTCTAGTCCCGGGGCCTGGGCTTCTCACTGTGGCGGCCTCTCTTGTTGTGCAGCACAGGCTCTAGGCTCCTGGGCTTCAGTACTTGCAGCATGTGAGCTCAGTAGTCGTGGCACACAGGCTTAGCTGCTCAATGGCATGTGGAATCCTCCTGGACCGGGGATTGAACCCATGTCCCCCGCATTGGCAGCTGGATTCTTATCCACTGTGCCACCAGGGAAGTCCATCAACCCTTCTTTAGATGGTATATATTACAATCTTACTGTAAGTAGCATTTCTTCTCCCCACCCCCCACCTCCATTTTCTCTTCCACTCTCCAATTTTATTCACCAGAAATATCTCAGTTATTTTAGTCTATTTTTAAAGAAAAGATAACACATTCTACTTTCTATTTCTCATTCTTATAGTTTAGTTTAAGTTCATAAATACGGGCTTCTCAGGTAGCTGCTGCTGCTGCTGCTAAGTCGCTTCAGTTGTGTCTGACACTGTGCGACTCCATAGACGGCAGCCCGCAGTCCTAGTGGTGAAAAGAACCTGCCTTCCAATGAGGCAGACGTAAGAGATGAGGGCTTGATCCCTGGGTTGGGAGGATCCTCTGAAAGAAGACCTGGCAACCCACTCCAGTATTCTTGTCTGGAACCCTATGGACAGAGGCTGGCAGGCTTTGGAACATAGGGTCGCAAAGAGTTGGACATGACTGAAGCTATTTATTATGGCATAGCACACAGCATAAATATACCCAATGCTCATCTCAAATTTTATTAGGGTTACCAGAAACTTGTTCTCTACTAGATTTCTCAGGAGAGAATCACTTGAACAACACTTCTCCAGTTTTTAAAAATTCATATTTTCTTCATTCTTGAAGAACATTTTGTCAGTGTATAAAATACTTGACTCATAATTTTCTTTCCCTGTATATCTCAAAAATATTGCCCTATGGTCTTAAGTTCACATTTTAGTGTAATAAAGGATTACAATCAAGTCTGATGCTGTTTTTATTTTCCCTTTTAAGTGATGCTTCTTCCAAGTTCCCAAATAATTACTTTTTCTAATATTTAAAGTACAATAATTATTTTAGGAATGGTCTCAGTTTTGAATACTCTGAATAGAATTTCCAAGGTAGAGGGTGTACCTTAGTAACATGCGATTCAAATTTTCTTCTTTTAAGAGAGTTTCTGGAATTATAGTTTTAGCTATTTATTATATTTTATTGCTTTGCATTACCTTTTCAGAAACTCCACTAGGTATACATTATGTCTCTTTGCATATTTTTAATATATGTTACTTTTTTTCCCAAACCATCCTTAACGGTATTTTATCTCCTCCCCTATGATTTATTTGATGAATATTTGCTTTAGGTTACCATTTAGTGTTAGTTTTTGAAGTTTGTTCTATTTCATTAAATTTTTTTTTCCCTTAAGTCCCCTATTTCTTGATTTGTATTCTTCTACATCTACCCAAATCATTTCTGAGCATTCGTATTTGTGACTTCTGAAATTCATATAGGTAATTTTAAAATATTAAGTTAAATTTATCACCTTCCTCATAAACAATTTTTTTCTGGAGTGTTTTATTTAGCTATTGAGATATTGTTCATTTTATTTTCATCTTTTTAGTCCAATGTCTTAGTTTAGAGTTCAGTGACGATTCTTTTTCCCTTCGTTTAAATAAGGTAGGTTTCCCTAAGCTATTATGAAGGTATTTCTGCAAAGAAGGAGATAGGTCAGGGTGGTTGTCTTGTTTGACAGCTAGTCTCCCTTCTCTGTTAGAACCATGAATTATTTAAAAATATGATCTCTTTCTGTTAGCACTTCTCAGGCACCCAGAGATAAGTCTATCTCAAGAAGGCTCTTGCCTCCATCTTGCTTTTTAATCCAAAGCTTTGTGGGCTACATCCTGCATTACTGGATTTTGTGGGGTTTGAAGCCTACTGTGAACTTAACAAAGCAACTTGGATCTTTAACTTACTCCTAGAGTTAATTCTTGTTTTACCTGTTGGTCCTTGTATCTCTACTACTTCTAGAGCTGGGGTTAAAATCTAGAGGTGACTTCTTCCAAGAACTTGTCTTTTAGAGGGAACATTATTAAGATCTCAGAGTCCAACAATGTGCAGGCATTAAATACTCTTCTACTTTTGCAGCATCAAAGGCAAATTAAATACAAACCGCTTAAGAAAAGAAAATGGAAGGAAACAGCAGTAGAACTAATGTGATGACCATTAGCATGGACCTGTGTCTGCACCAATTTTTGAATGTGTCCTCAAACATGGCAAAGTTTAATAAATGCTGATACTTTCAGCTACACTTCAGCATATCTTACTGACCTTACCTTTTCCCCACCAAACACTAACAAAAACAAGACCTGGTTTTTGGGTTTTGTAAGTATCAGCACTTTTGTTTGAGTACAAGAGCAAGATATTGGAGAATCTGCTTGATTAAAAAAAAAATACTTTCTTGACAAATCTAGAGTTGTGTGACTAATAAGGTGTTCATTCATTCATCTCTCCAGTTGCTTCACATCTGGTGTTCTTGTTATTCCACTTCAACAAGATTCTTCCTCATCTAATTTTATTACAGCTCATATGGGGACTCTATGATTTATAAGTGGGCCTGATGAGATGCAGAAGGTGCCACTTCGTTGAGAAATAAAAAGTAGAATTTCCTATCCTTTCTAATTTGTTGAGCTCTGTTGAACTCAGTCTGGTCTGTTCATCATATATATGATGAAAGTGCTCTATTGTGATTTTGTCTGGTTATTCACTACACTCTGAAGAGCAAGTATTTTGAAGGGGCAATGTCAAAATTTGAATTCCAGCTCTAGAAATAATAAGCGGCATGGCCTGGGATCTTTGTTAATTTCTCTAATTCTATTTACTTTTCAGAAAGTGCAGACCTCTTTTAGGAACAGTTAACTTCAGGAATAAGAGAATGATGTATGGATAGGAAAGTACACTTTTAAAAAAATCAATTGATGGTTTAATAGGCAATTATAACAAAATTGTATTAGGTAGATAAGTTATGAATATTTTAAAGAGTTCAGAAATATTTTTTTCATCCTTAAGAAAGCTCATGTTCAAGTGTTCACAACTTCAAGTATTGGAGGCCAAATGCCAGGCAGTAAAATTCCATCTGACTCAATACAGACTCTGATATTAAATCCAAGGTAGTCTATGACCAGGTTTAAAAGACAGGAAAGAGACTGTCTACATTTCTAATCACTAGCAAAAATTACACATGGCATTTGAGTTTTGCAGAAATAACAGAGTATCATCTCATACCATTTCTTAGAAAATGAAAGACAGTGTATTGCCAAGTACAATCCAACTGTCTCTTTTATCACCACATATTTTGTCAATTGTGACCCTGGCAAGCTTCAGTCTATTTTTTTAAGGACATTTAAAAATGTGCTTCAATCATTTTCAGCTAATTATAACACTAACATGATAAATAATGGCTTTAAACCTCATGCCAAATTATAGATGGGAAGGGGAAATATGGTAGCACGTGTTGAAATACTGAGTGCTAACAAGTACAGCCATCCCGAGGATAGCATCTTGATATGGAAAGACAGCTATAAGTAAGAGTGTGAGCTTGAACGGAGAGAGTAATTTGACAGTAATTTTCTAAATTTGGAAGTTTTCTTGGAGACATATTGTTTAAACCACTGGAAAAAAGAAATCGAAGCACATCAGTCAGAAGCTAAAGGTTTGACAAGTCATACATTTTAGAAACTTTCTAGACTCAGGGCCTTTGCCTAAGGTGTTCTTTCTCCTTGAAACATTTACTTCTCACCTCTGCTTGCTACCTCCCCTTTATCATAAAGATAATAAGTGGGATGTCCATTCTCTTACAAGCAGAGCACCTGCTATGGCCTTTGTCCCATTATAGTTGTATTATCTATTTACATTTATTTATATGCCTTCCTCAATATCCTATACCCTAATCAGTAGTCCTACATTAGTTGTTATACTATCTCAGTACCTACTCCAATGCCTGGTAGCACTGAAGAATTACTTGCTTAATGGACGAATGGAAATAAGGAATATCAAAGGCAGTTAAATATATGTTAAAGTTTATACAGCTAAATTCAAGTTCTCCCCAATCCCATATCCTCATAATCCTTTCCTGAGAAAGACTATACCAGATTGAAATGTTATTTGATAATCACTGCTCCTTATCACAAAAGATGCATTTGAGAAAAGGTTTCCAAGCTTTGCACATTTCTCCTATCTCACCAAAGATTCAAACTGTTTTCTTTCAGTCACCATTTTCTTTGTCCCCATGGGAGAATCCTGACTATTTTTCCCATAGGTTACCAGTTCAGGATTTTGATGTATCAGATAGCCTGGAGAATTTGCAAATAGAAGTTCTGGTTTGCTGGTTTTCCATTTTTTGAAGCAAAATTATGGGTGGTACAGGGCAGATTTTGTTCGGACTTGGAGAATGTGGTCATCTGCAGCATAACTTTAAAGGATATGATAATTAAGAGTGATAAATAAAAGCACCTTTATAAGAACAGATCACATACAGTCTTAAAGGTGGAAGAAAGTAAGAGAATAAACACTTGTATTTGATTCTGAGCTGTATATCCTAGACATTGTATTGGACACTTTATTACAGTGTAGTCAGTAGGAATATATAGGCTCTGGACTCAGACTGCCAAGGTTTAAATTTATCTTCAATACTTAGTAGATATGTGACTTTGAAAAAATTCCTTAATCACCATTGTATTTACAGATCTGAGCCTTGCTGTCTTTCCTTGTCTGTAAAATGGACAGAGATAAAGCTCATACATTGTATGATTTGGGAGAGCAGTAACGATACATGTGTGATTTAAGGACACTCTTAGAAGAACGTCTGGCACAGAGTAAGTGCTGTATGTGTGTTTGTTTTAATAATTATCATTATCATTTGGACTCATATAATTTCGTTTTCTAAAATTTCTGCAATGGGAGGTTTGGACTTTCTGTCAAACAGTGAAATGGCAAATACATATTTTACTTTTAAGAAAGCAGGAAAATCCAAAAGTCTCATGATTGACTGAAGAAAGAAATCAAAGGTTTTATTACTGTTTCTAAAGCCAGGCTATTTGTGTCAGTGCTCATTACTGACAAAAAGCATGTGGGCACTTTCCGTTTCTTAGGTGATAGTCATGCATACAAACTGAAAAGCACCAACAATTTTTTGAGTGAGATTTCTCATCCAAATTGAGTTTTGAAAAATATTGGGTAGAAAATGAAGGAGAAGACGATTGAGAAGTTGGAATATAATCAAGTAAGAGGATACACATCAGAGATGCCTTTTGTGAAAACTGTAATCAAGGAAACATTCTTCTGCCATCTAAATGCATCCACCGAAGTGGAGAACACATTTGACAGTGATGAAAATAAGGATTACTCTGTGAATAAATCTATTTAAGAAGCTACAAAGAATATCAAAACAAGGAAGGCAGTTTCTGATGCAATCAAAACAGTCTTACTATTGAAGACTGGCAAGAGTAATTGAAAAGGCAGCTCCTTTCCTGATATTTTGAACTAAACAAGTTTTATGTCTATATATCCTAATCCTTTAAAAAAAAAAAAAACAGGCGATAAATTAGAACAGTCCACTTTGTCACTCTCTGTGCATAATTTTACAAGACATGCTGTAGAATGAAGGAAAATATTCAAACAGTGTTTCCCAGACCATAAAATTTTCAAAATTAAATCAACAATCCCTTAGTCTGGTGGTTTTAAAAGGATCTTCCAGCCACTGAAAAGACCAAAGCTCTACCTACAGTGGAGGTGTACCCCCCGGAGGGAGGCGGCATGGCTCAAGCGTTCGTCAACAGCAAGATCCAGCCTGGGAAGGTGGTCGTGTTCATCAAGCCCACCTGCCCCTACTGCAGAAAGACTCAGGAGCTTCTCAGCCAACTGCCCTTCAAACAAGGGCTTTTGGAATTTGTCGATATTACAGCCTCCAGTAACACCAGTGAGATTCAAGATTACTTGCAGCAGCTCACCGGAGCCAGAACGGTACCTCGGGTCTTCATTGGTCAAGAGTGCATAGGTGGATGCACTGATCTGGTAAATATGCACGAGAGAGGGGAACTGTTGACACGGCTAAAGCAAATTGGAGCTCTGCAATAATTACAGCAAAGCAGACCCAGGCTGATATCCCCCTTGGGGACAGGATGGCATTGCAGATGATGACAGCAGTTCCTGGAGGAGGGACCTGGGGTGACTGTACCCAGTTACAGCAACTGTTTACTGAAAATTCTGAAATATGTTAACCTCAATAAAAGGGGAAGGGAAATCAACAGCTTCTTTTGACTCAGTATTAAAAATGGACCAACTTGCCCAAAACAAAAAAAAAAAAGAAAGTCTATGATACCAAATAAGAAAATAAATAAAATCTTTACAGCCTTCATAGCAATTAGTAGATTAGGTTTTCAAAGGGAGGTTTTGCTGATGTAAATGGTCAGATTGCAGCCAAATAGAACAAAACTTCTATTGACAGGAAGATGTCAATAATCTTTGGCTCCTTTTGAAAATTCAAAGAAAGCTGTGGTACATATACACAATGGAGTATTACTCAGCCATTAAAAAGAACACATTTGAATCAGTTCTAATGAGATGGATGAAACTGGAGCCGATTATACAGAGTGAAGTAAGCCAGAAATAGAAACACCAATACAGTATACTAACACATATATATGGAATTTAGAAAGATGGTAACAATAACCCTGTATGCGAGACAGCAAAAGAGACACAGATGTATAGAACAGTCTTTTGGACTCTGTGGGAGAGGGAGAGGGAGGGATGACTTGGGAGAATGGCATTGAAACATGTATAATATCATATAAGAAATGAATCACTAGTCTAGGTTTGATGCAGGATACAGGATGCTTGGGGCTGGTGCACTGGGATGACCCAGAGAGATGGTATGGGGAGGGAGGTGGGAGGGGGCTTCAGGATTGGGAACACGTGTACTCCCGTGGAGGATTCATGTTGATGTATGGCAAAACCAATACAATATTGTAAAGTAAAAATAATAACAATAATAATAACAATAAAATTTTTAAAAATCATTCTTCTAAAAAAAATTTAGTTTACTTTTGTGAATAAATGAGTGAATTGACAGTCGGACTTCATAAAACTAGTTGGATTCAATTTCAAGATATAAAATAGCACTAGAAAAAAAGATTCATATTAGAAGTTGTTAAAACTTTGGAAAACTGTATTAAGTTTAACACTCCCCAGACTAGTCTTGGACTTAGTTCTAATGGTAAATAACATAAATGCTTTCATTTTTGCTCTAGTTTCTATCAACATTACAGATAGAATGAGATAATGTACCTTAAACTATGTGGTATAGAGCCTGGCACTTAAAACGTAATAATGATTTTTTGTTTCTGAAAGCATTATATCTACATAATCATATACACCGAGAAGATATATATAAAGTTTTCCCTGTAGTCATGATCTAACTCATACTTATATCTCTTTGACTAAATATGTGACAATTATTTAGGTCTTTAATTTATAAAGGTGAACATATGGTTATACACTGATGCCAGAATTCTTTATTCTTGTCTTTACTGAATACAGATGAGGGTAAAATGTTTACTGTGACACAATTATTTATTCCTTCTCTGATCTACTGAAGGCTAACAGCCTTATTTCCTTTCTTTTCACTTAACTATGCTCTAAAGCATCTTTAATTCAATAAAAAGTCAATATATTATTATGGTTGTACACAATTGAATTTACAGTGAAAACAAATTTGCCTGGAGTTAATGTTAAAAATCACTTTGCTCTATCATCTACGCCAATATTAGGATTGTGGATATGGAATATCTGCCATTTCTGGGGAGAACCCAATTTTTTGCATCACTGAGTGAGTGAGTGAGTGAAGTTGCTCAGTCGTGTCCGACTCTGAGACCCCATGGACTGTAGCCTACCAGGCTCCTCTGTCCATGGGATTCTCCAGGCAATAGCACTGGAGTGGATTGCCATTCCCTTCTCCAGGGGATCTTCCCGACCCAGGGCTCAAACCTGGGTCTTCCGCATTGTAGACAGGCGCTTTACCCTCTGAGCCACCCAGGGAAGTCCACTAGATACAAAAAATGACAGCAGATAGGATAAGTATAAAAATTATAAGTATCAAAAAATCAGACAACAGTTATATAAAAATTGTTCTCTTTAAAAGGTAAAAAAATTTCTTCCCACTTAGCAAAGTCACAAAGAACTACATTCTCCAAAATTTCTTACAAAATTATTAATCTTAGAAATTCTCTGGAAGAATATTTGTTTCTCTTTGGGAATGATGATGCCTACTGATAACAGCAAAGGAGTATACATTTTTAACTTTTCTAACACAAAATAGCCAAAACTTTTTTAGTAAATCACAGAATTATTTCTTCTTCAACAGGTAGCATCATATTCAATGTAAAGAAGCTGAAAGCTTTTCCTCTAAGATCAGGAACATAGAGAGTAATTGTCTGGGACATTGTGGGTTTTTTTTTTTTTTCTTTCTTTTCTTAATTTTACAAAAGCAAAGGCAGCAAAAGAAAAAAAAATCAACAAGTGAGTCTACACCAAATGAAATAGCTTCTGCACAGCAAAGGAAACAGTCAACAAAATGAAATGGCAACCTACTGAATGTGAGAAAGCAAAGCATTTGCAAACCATCTATCTGATAAGATGTTACTATCCAGAATATTTGAACAACTCTTACAACTCAGTGGGAAAAAAAAATTCAAAGGATCCAATTTAAAATGGGCAGAGACTCTAAATAGACATCTTTCCAAAGAAGGCAAACAAATTGACAACAGGTACATGAAATGGGCTCAACATCATGAATCATCAGGGAAATACACATCAAAATTGCAATGAGATATCACCTAATGTCTGTAGACTGATTGTCATCCAAAAACAAGAGATGACAAGTGTTGCCAAGGATGTGGTGTAAAGGAATTGTTCAGTTCAGTTCAGTTCAGTCGCTCAGTCGTGTCTGACTCTTTGCGATCCCATGAATCGCAGCACGCCAGGCCTCCCTGTTCATCACCATCTCCCGGAGTTCACTCAGACTCACGTCCATCGAGTCAGTGATGCCATCCAGCCATCTCATCCTCTGTCGTCCCCTTCTCCTCCTGTCCTCAATCCCTCCCAGCATCAGAGTCTTTTCCAATGAGTCACCTCTTCGCATGAGGTGGCCAAAGTACTGGAGTTTCAGCTTTAGCATCATTCCTTCCAAAGAAATCCCAGGGCTGATCTCCTTCAGAATGGACTGGTTGGATCTCCTTGCAGTCCAAGGGACTCTCAAGAGTCTTCTCCAACACCACAGTTCAAAAGCATCAATTATTCAGTGCTCAGCCTTCTTCACAGTCCAACTCTCATATCCATACATGACCACAGGAAAAACCATAGCCTTGACTAGATGGACCTTAGTCGGCAAAGTAATGTCTCTGTTTTGAATATGCTATCTAGGTTGGTCATAACTTTTCTTCCAAGGAGTAAGTGTCTTTTAATTTCATGGCGGCAGTCACCATCTGCAGTGATTTTGGAGCCCCCCAAAATAAAGTCTGACACTGTTTCCACTGTTTCCCCATCTATTTCCCATGAAGTGATGGGACCAGATGCCATGATCTTTGTTTTCTGAATGTTGAGCTTTAAGCCAGCTTTTTCACTCTCCTCTTTCACTTTCATCAAGAGGCTTTTTAGTTCCTCTTCACTTTCTGCCATAAGGCTGGTGTCATCTGCATCACTGAGGTTATTGATATTTCTCCTGGCAATCTTGATTCCAGCTTGTGTTTCTTCCAGTCCAGTGTTTCTCATGATGTATTCTGCATATAAGTTAAATAAGCAGGGTGACAATATACAGCCTTGACGTACTCCTTTTCCTATTTGGAAGCAGTCTGTTGTTCCATGTCCAGTTCTAACTGTTGCTTCCTGACCTGCATACAGATTTCTCATGAGGCAGGTTGGGTGGTCTGATATTCCCATCTCTTTCAGAATTTTCCACAGTTTATTGTGATCCACACAGTCAAAGGCTTTGGCATAGTCAATAAAGCAGAAATAGATGTTTTTCTAGAACTCTCTTGCTTTTTCCAAATGGGAATATAAATTGGCACAGTCACTATGGAAAACAGTATGGAGGTTCCTTAAGAAATTAAAACTAGAACTACCATTTATTCTAGCAAATTCTAATTTTGGTATATATAAAAAAAAAATCATGAAATTACTATCTCAAAAAGATGGCTGCATCCCTGTGTTCATTAGAGTATTCCTTACAATAGCCAAGACATGGAAATAATCTAAGTGTCCATTGATGGAAGAATGGTTAAAGAAAATGTGGCATAAGGATGTCCCTGGTTTTCAGGTGGTTAACACTTCACCTTCCAATGCAAGAAGTGCAGGCTTGATCCTTCCTTAGGGAGCTATGATCCCACATGCCTTGTAGCCAAAACACCAAACCATAAAACAGCAACAATATTGTTACAAATTCAATAAAGACCAAAAAATAAATGGTCTACATCAAAAAAATCTTACCAAAAAAATTTAAAAAAAAAAAAGAAAGAAATGGTGCCATGTATAACAAAGAAGTGTTATTCAGTGGTAAGAAAGAAGGAAATCCTGCACCTGGGATGGTAGAGGACCTTGAGGGCATTATGCTAAATGAAATGTCAGACAGGAATTTAGAAAGATGGTAACGATAATCCTGTATGTGAGACAGCAAAAGAGACACAGATGTATCGAACAGTCTTTTGGACTCTGTGGGAGAGGGTGAGGGTGGGATGATTTGGGAGAATGGCATTGAAACATGTATAATATCATATATGAAATGAATCACCAGTCCAGGTTTGATTCAGGATACTGGATGCTTGGGGCTGGTGCACTGAGACGACCCAGAAGGATGGTACGGAGAGGGAGGAGGGAGGGGGGTTCAGCATGGGGAACACATGTATACCTGTGGTGGGTTCATGTTGATGTATGGCAAAACCAATACAATATTGTAAAGTAATTAACCTCCAATTAAAATAAATAAATTTATATTAAAAAAAAGAAAGACAAGTAACACACGATCTCACTTATGTATACAACCTGAAAACCTGAACTCAGAGAAACAGAGAACAGATCAGAAGCTGCCAGAGGTGGGAACTGGGAAGAGAAGACATGAATGAAGGGGGTCAAAAGGTACAAACTACCAGTTATAAGATTAGCAAGTTCTAGTGTTGGTGTGTACAGCATATTGACTATAGTTAACAACAAAGTATTGCATATCTGAAAGTTGCTGAGTAGATCATAAAATATTCTCATCAAAACAAAAAGAATGTAAATAAATGATATGAAGGATACGCTTTGGTATGCACTGATAAATGTTATATAAAATAATGTAATTAAAATAAAATAAAACAATAAACTCCCTGCATAGGTTATTACAATCACAGTCAGTGAACCCTGAGATTTAATTCAAAAGACACCTCATGGATTCTCAAGCCTCTGTAGATTATGGGGAGCATGGTATGAGGATAAATGGATGAAAGAGAATCTCATTTTATCATTAAACTGTATTTGAGGATTGATCAAATATGGAGATTATGAAATTTCTTGGAGCATTAAAAATGTGTTTATGGCAAAAATCATACTTTTCATTTCAACTCAGCAATAACTCAAGATTTTCTTGAAAATAACTTAATTCATTAAAAAGTTCGAGTTAATAATTTACCTAGGAGCTACAATTCAATATCACAGTAATCCAAGTCTATACCCCGACCAGCAATGCTGAAGAAGCTGAAGTTGAACCATTCTATGAAGACCTACAAGACCTTCTAGAAATAATACCCAAAAAAGAAGTCCTTTTCATTATAGGGGACTGGATGCAAAAGAAGGGAGTTAAGAGCTACCTGGAGTAACAGGAAAATTTGGCCTCGGAGTACAAACTGAAGCAGGTCAAAGGCTAACAGAGTTTTGCCAAGAGAACACACTGGACATAGCAAACACTCTCTTCTGACAACACGAGATAAGACTCTACACATGGACATCACCAGATGGTCAATACCAAAATCAGATTGATTATATTTTTTGCAGCCAAGGATGGAGAAACTCTACAGAGTCAGCAAAAATAAGACCAGGAGCTGACTGTGGCACAGATCATGAACTCCTTATTGCCAAATTCAGACTTAAATTGAGGAAAGTAGGGAAAACCACTAAACCATACAAGTACCACCTAAATCAAATCCCTCACTATTATACAGTGGAATTGACAAATAGATTCAAGGGATTAGATCTGATAGACAGAGTGCCTGAAGAACTATAAGCGGAGGTTCATGCCATTGTACAGAAGGCAGTGATTAAGATCATCCCCAAGAAAAAGAAATACAAAAGGGCAAAATGGTTGTCTGAGGAGGCCTTACATAGCTGAGAAAAGAAGAGATGCTAAAGGCAAAGGAGAAAAGGAAAGATATACCCATTTGAATGCAGAGTTCCAAAGAATAGCAAGGAGAGTTAAGAAAGTCTTCCTGAGTGATCAATGCAAAGAAATAGAGGAAAACAACAGAATGGGAAAGACTAGAGATCTCTTCAAGAAAATTAGAGATACCAAGGGAACGTTTCATGCAAAGATGAGCACGATAAAGGACAGAAATGGTATGGACCTAACAGAAGCAGAAGATATTAAGAAGAGGTGGCAAGAATACACACAAGAACTATAGAAAAAAGATCTTCATGACCCAGATAATCACGATGGTGTGATCACTCACCTAGAGCAGACATGCTGGAATGTGAAGTCAAGTGGGCCTTAGGAAGCATCAGTGCAAACAAAGCTATTAGAGGTGATGGAATTCTAGTTGAGCTATTTCAAATCCTGAAAGATAATGCTATGAAAGTGTGGCACTCAATATGCCAGCAAATCTGGAAAACTCAGCAGTGGCCATTGGACTGGAAAAGGTCAATTTTCATTCCAATCCCAAAGAAAGGCAATGCCAAAGAATGTTCAAACTACCACACAATTGCACTCATCTCACAAGCTAGCAAAATAATGCTCAAAATTCTCCAAGCCAGGCTTCAACAGTACATGAACAGTGAACTTCCAGATGTTCAAGCTGGATTTAGAAAAGGAACAGGAACAAGAGATTAAATTGCCAACATCTGTTGGATTACTAAAAAAACAAAAGAGTTCCAGGAAAACATCTACTTTTGCTTTATTGACTATGCCAAAGCCTTTGATTGTGTGGATCACAACAAACTTGAAAATTCTGAAAGAGATAGGAATACCAGACCACCTGACCTGCCTCCTGAGAAATCTGTATGCAGATCAAGGAGCAACAGTCAGAACTGGACATGGAACAACAGACTGGTTCCAAATAGGGAAAGGAATAGGTCAAGGATATGTATTGTCAACCTAACCTGCCTATTTAATATGTATGCAGAGTACATCATGTGAAATGCTGGGCTGGATGAAGCACAAGCTGGAATCAAGATTGCCAGGAGAAAGATCAAGAGCCTCATATATGCAGATGACACCACCCTTATGGCAGAAAGAGAAGAGGAACTAAAGAGCCTCTTGATGAAAGTGAAAGAGGAGAATGAAAAAGTTGGCTTAAAACTCAGCATTCAAAAAACTAAGATCATGGCATCTGGCCCCATCACTTCGTGGCAAAAAGATGGGGAAACAATGGAAACAGTGGCAGACTTTATTTTCTTGGGCCCCAGAGTCATTCCGGATGATGACTGCAGCCACAAAATTAAAAGACACTTGCTCTTTGGAAGAAAAGTTATATCCAACCTAGACAGCATATTAAGAAGCAGAGACATTACTTGACCAACAAAGGTCCATCTAGTCAGAGCTATGGTTTTTCCAGTAGCCATGTATGGATGTGAGAGTTGGACTATAAAGAAAGCTGAGTGCTGAAGAATTGGTCCTTTTGCACTGTGGTGTTGGAGAAGACTCTTGAGAGTCCCTTGGACTGCACGCAGATCCAACCAGTCCATCCTAAAGGAAATTCCTGAATATTCACTGGAAGGACTGATGCTGAAGCTGAAACTCCAATACTTAGGCCACCTGATGTGAAGAACCGACTCATTTGAAAGGACCCTTATGCTGAGAAAGATTGAAAGCAGGAGAAAGGGATGACAGAGAATGAGACGGTTGGACAGCATCACCAATGTGATGGACGTGAATTTGAAAAGGCTCTGGGAGTTGGTGATGGACAGGAAAGCCTGTTGTGCTGAAGTCCATGGGGTCGCAAGAGTCAGACATGACTGAGTGACAGAACTGAACTGAGGAATTTTTTTAAATTTTTACTTTTTTCACTAAATAGTCTTCCTAATATGGTAGCATTGGCAGAGTTTTGTTTTGTTTTTTTTTTTTTAGTCCCCCACAACCACACTCCTTAGCTATAAATCCTTGCTTTTTCTTATATGCCAAATTAGTTCAGTTCTACACTGAGGTCTCTTTTCCTCTGCAGTAATGTTCCTGAATCAAATCTACTTTTACCACCTTATCTATCATTCATCTCTGGTTTTTCTTTGACACTCATCTGTAGTGATATTGTATTCTAGTCACAATGAAAGATTTTCCACTTCTCAAAGTAGTTGCTGCTTCTGCACCCTTCCCTGCTTCTACACCTATGTACGAAAGTCCTTCTTTCACATCTCTGCCTTGTGGACGCCTAGTTAGTCTAGTAAATAGTATTACAGAATTTTCCTCAACAACAGCATCACACACACAGACACACACACCTATGTACACATACTATATATAAATGTAGTATCCATTTGTTACCAAAAAGATTTTCTTCAGGAAAAAAAATGTGTTTTTAATAACCGCTTTCACTTTCAATTCAAAGTGAAAAAAAGTAATATAGATGAGTGAACAAGGAATGGAGCTAAGAAACATATTTTACAATATTGTGATACTTACATGGCTTTATTCAGAGAAAATAGATGCTAGTCAACAATATGATTTGGAACTTTAATTAAATATGAAATAATATAGTAAATACTAGCAGTATTATCAAACTGTGGGCACCAAGGATACACTGTTGCCCTGTGCAATACAGACAAATGGCAGCAAGCACAGAGTTTACTTCCTCTGAGGGTACAGCACAAGCTGTCAGGTAAAGATACTTGCATGAGCTTTCGAAATAAGGAATAGACTTTAAAATATTTATGTATGACCTCAATAATGTCAAGAAAAATAGTTTATAAAATTTTAAGTTACTTTTTTCTAAGTAGTATCTCAATATCTCAAAAAGTATGAAAGAAAATTATGATTTTTAAAGTTGAAAATAGGAAAAGAGTATCTTTAAAAACCCAATTATAGTGCAAATTGCTGAGACATCAAGTTTTCTCCCCTATATTTGGTGAAATTTTCATTGTCAGAGAAATTAATGAATGATATTCTACTCTTCAGAATATTCAAAACCACATACAAGTGATACACTAGAAAGAAAAGTTTACACAGCTAAATGAATCGAGACCTGACTCCTCTCATCTAAGTCAAATATGAAAACTTACAGTTTTTACCTTTGAGATTCTTACTCACTTAGTATACATTGGTTTTCCATGTTAAAAATCTCTTGGTTTCTGAGTTTATTGTCAATCTCAATACATAGAACTATCTGACAGACCTACGAAACACTCATCATCACTATTATCAGCTAGTGATCATGTGCTATAAGTTTCTAATTTTCTTATTTTAGAAAGATAACCTTGACTGGACAGGACACTTGAGCTACATTTCAAGCTGGATATCATAAACTTAGTACAGATAACTTTACTGTAATGTTCTAAATAATATCTCACCTCTGTGTGTGTTAAGTCACTTCACTCATGTCTGACTCTTTGAGACCCTAGGGACTGTGGCCCACCAGACTCCTCCATCCATGGAATTCTCTAGGGATGAATATTGGAGTGGGTTGCCATATCCTTCTCCAGGAGATCTTCCCAACCCAGGGATCAAACCAGGGTCTCTTACATCTCCTGCATCGGCAGGCAGGTTTTTTACCACTAGTGCCACCAGGGAAGTTTCTCGGCCCTCTGATTGATATTAAATAATCATTACTCTTACTATCATTTAACTTTAAACATATTTCTAATGTTTAAGATTATAAGGATTTTTATTTACCAAAGAAGTTTGAGAAATTCTAACTTAAATGGAAAAATATAGGCAAAATGCAAAATAGGACATGCCAAAATGTTATAAATGAGAATGTGCAAAAAGTTTTACATCTAATTGTCAGAGTCCCCCAAGCCAATGAGATAATCTGAGTTACAGAAAAATAGAATAAAATTTTTAATCTTACATTGTTTATCTATCTATATATATATATAGATATCAATCACTGATGGAAAATTAATTTGCCTCATTTAAATCTATTTCTACAGAGTGATCATGGGAACTCTTCAGTGTTCTTCCATACTCAGACTTGATTTCCCCCCTGTTAATCTGTAGTCTGTGTGGTGTCTTGAAAACAGTTAAAATAACTTTGTCAACTCTGCTTCAATCAAACCACATTTGTTCCTGCTTTCTAGAACTGTTTTTTTTCCTCAGTTATCTTGGAACGTTATCACTTCAAGTCCTGATTTCTTGAAATATAGCAATTGCTAGTCTTGTAGAAACTCCTTCAGAAGTAAAATTCTAGCCTCTATCATCAATTTAAACATTATGTCACATCCAGTTTCTTTCTATTTTCCTAACACCTTGTAAGTTTCAGAGGCACTTTTCTGTTTCCGTATTTTCCATTGAGGTTGCTCCTATATCTGGAAATCTGATTTTTACCCTTTAATCCTTAGTTCAGTTCAGTTCAGTTCAGTTGCTCAGTTGTGTCCGATTCTTTGCGACTCCATGAATCACAGCACGCCAGGCCTCCCTATCCATCACCATCTCCCGGAGTTCACTTAGACTCATGTCCATCTAGTTGGTGATGCCATCTAGCCATCTCATCCTCGGTCGTCCCCTTTTCCTCCTGCCCCCAATCCCTCCCAGCATCAGGGTCTTTTCCAGTGAGTCAACTCATTGCATGAGGTAGCCAAAGTACTGGAGTTTCAGCTTCAGCATCAGTTCTTCCAAAGAACACCCAGGACTGATCTCCGTCAGAATGGACTGGTTGGATCTCCTTGCAGTCCAAGGGACTCTCAAGAGTCTTCTCCAACACCACAGTTCAAAGCATCAATTCTTCAGTGCTCAGCTTTCTTCACAGTCCAGCTCTCACATCCATACATGACCACAGGAAAAACCATAGCCTTGACTAGATGGACCTTTGTTGGCAAAGTAATGTCTCTGCTTTTGAATATACTATCTAGGTTGGTGATAACTTTCCCTCCAAGGAGTAAGCGTCTTTTAATTTCATGGCTGCAATCACCATCTGCAGTGATTTTAGAGCCCCCAAAAATAAAGTCTGAAGTAGAATATTATTATTTTGATAAAATTATATTGAACGTAATTGAGTTTCATTGATTACATTTTGGTGCCTTAGCACATGCATTCAAATCTCAAACATATTGTGGTTTTCTTTTTTTTCCATTCCATATTTTCTTGATATATTTCTTTCAATTTAAGGAGAACAAGAAAATAAAATTTAGTTAAACAAAAGTTATTGTTATAGATTATGAGAAATTAGGAAATCTTTTAAAAATACCTTGGAGGGATATAAATTCTAATCAGTCAAAGAAAAAAGGTAAGAGTGGGAGAAATAAACATTTCAGGTTGGTGAAGAACAATGCAAAAGATTGAGTAATATGGGAAAGTAATTTTATAGGAAAAGGAGTATGTCAAGGCTGTATATTGTCATCCTGCTCATTTAACTTCTAGGCAGAGTACATCATGAGAAACACTGGACTGGAAGAAGCACAAGCTGGAATCAAGATTGCTGGGAGAAATATCGATAACCTCAGTGATGCAGATGACACCACCCTTATGGCAGAAAGTGAAGAGGAACTAAAAAGCCTCTTGATGAAAGTGAAAGTGGAGAGTGAAAAAGTTGGCTTAAAGCTCAACATTTAGAAAACGAAGATCATGGCATCTGGTCCCATCACTTCATGGGAAATAGATGGGGAAACAGTGGAAACAGTGTCAGACTTTATTTTTTTGGGCTCCAAAATCACTGCAGATGGTGACTGCCGCCATGAAATTAAAAGACGCTTACTCCTTGGAAGAAATGTTATGATCAACCTAGATAGTATATTCAAAACAGAGACACTACTTTGCCGACTAAGGTCCGTCTAGTCAAGGCTATGGTTTTTCCTGTGGTCATGTATGGATGTGAGAGTTGGACTGTGAAGAAGGCTGAGCACCGAAGAATTGATGCTTTTGAACTGTGGTGTTGGAGAAGACTCTTGAGAGTCCCCTGGACTACAAGGAGTTCCAACCAGTCCATTCTGAAGGAGATCAGCCCTGGAATTTCTTTGGAAGGAATGATGCTAAAGCTGAAACTCCAGTACTTTGGCTACCTCATGGGAAGAGTTGAATCATTGGAAAAGACTCTGATACTGGGAGGGATTGGGGACAGGAGGAGAAGGGGACGACAGAGGATGAGATGGCTGGATGGCATCACTGACCTGATGGCTGT
Source organism: Oryx dammah (assembly GCF_014754425.2). Classification (NCBI taxonomy): domain Eukaryota; kingdom Metazoa; phylum Chordata; class Mammalia; order Artiodactyla; family Bovidae; genus Oryx; species Oryx dammah. The sequence goes on along the minus strand of NW_024070188.1, from coordinate 22,639,294 downwards.
GTGTCTGAGTGAACTCCAGGAGTTGGTGATGGACAGGGAGGCCTGGCGTGCTGCAATTCATGGGGTCACAAAGAGTCAGACACGACTGAGCAACTGAACCGAACTGAACTGAATTATATAGGGATGAAGACTGGCCTGTTGCAATCAGGGCCTCTTTTGCCATTCAGCTGCAAAAAAAAAAAAAAAAAAAAAAAAAAAAAAAATATGATCTATATCTAAGTCCATGATGGCTACTCCAATTCTTCTGAGGAATTCCTGCCCGCAGTAGTAGATATAATGGTCATCTGAGTTAAATTCACCCATTCCAGTCCATTTTAGTTCACTGATTCCTAGAATGTTGACATTCACTCTTGCCATCTCTTGTTTGACCACTTCCAATTTGCCTTGATTCATGGACCTGACATTCCAGGTTCCTATGCAATATTGCTCTTTACAGCATCAGACCTTGCTTCTATCACCAGTCACATCCACAGCTGGGTATTGTTTTTGCTTTGGCTCCATCCCTTCATTCTTTCTGGAGTTATTTCTCCACTGATCTCAAGTAGCATATTGGGCACCTAATGACCTGGGGAGTTCCTCTTTCAGTATCCTATCATTTTGCCTTTTCATACTGTTCATGGGGTTCTCAAGGCAAGAATACTGAAATGGTTTGCCATTCCCTTCTCCAGTGGACCACATTCTGTCAGACCTCTCCACCATGACCCGCCCGTCTTGGGTTGCCCCGCAGGCATGGCTTAGTTTCATTCAGTAAGACAAGGCTGTGGTCCTATGTGATTAGATTGACTAGTTTTCTGTGAGTATGGTTTCAGTGTGTCTGCCCTTTGATGCCCTCTTGCAACACCTACCATCTTACTTGGGTTTTTCTTACCTTGGGCGTGGGGTATCTCTTCATGGCTGCTCCAGCAAAGCGCAGCCGCTGCTTCTTACCTTGGAGGAAGTGTATCTCCTCACCGCCACCCTTCCTGACCTTCAACGTGGGATAGCTCCTCTAGGCCTTCCTGGGCCCACGCAGCTTGGACTTGGGGTTGCTCCTCCCTGTCGCTGCCCCTGGCCTCAGGCGTGGGGTGGCTCCTCCTGGCCGCTGCCCCTGACCTCGGATGTGGGGTAACTCCTCTTGGCCGCCACCCTTCGGGCATGGGGTCCTCTCAGCTTCTGCCCCTGATCTCAGATGTGGGGTAGCTCCTCTTGGCTGCACTTAGCGTGCTGGTCGCAGCTACCCTTGCTTAGCATGCCGGTCACAGCCGCCCTTGCTTAGCACAGCAAACCATTCAATATCACAGTAATCCAAGTCTATGCCCCAACCAGTAATGCTGAAGAAGCTGAGGTTGAACGGTTTTATGAAGACCTATAAGACCTTTTAGAACTAACACCCAAAAAAGATGTCCTTTTCATTATAGGGGACAGGAATGCAAAAGTAGGAAGTCAAGAAACCCCTGGAGGGGTTTGGCCTTGGAATGTGGAATGAAGCAGGGCAAAGACTAATAGAGTTTTGCCAAGAAAATGCACTGGTCATAGCAAACACCCTCTTCCAACAACACAAGAGAAGACTCTACACATGGACATTACCAGACGGTCAACACCAAAATCAGATTGATTCTATTCTTTGCAGCCAAAGATGGAGAAGCTGTATACAGTCAACAAAAACAAGACCAGGAGCTGACTGTGGCTCAGGTCATGAATTCCTTATTACCAAATTCAGACTTCAATTGAAGAAAGTAGGGAAAACCACTATACCATTGAGGTATGACCTAAATCAAATCCCTTATGATTATACAGTGGAAGTGAGAAATAGATTTAAGGGCCTAGATCTGATAGAGTGCCTGATGAACGATGGAATGAGGTTCGTGACATTGTACAGGAGACAGGGATCAAGACCATCCCCATGGAAAAGAAATGCAAAAAAGCAAAAATGGCTGTCTGGGGAGGCCTTACTAATAGCTGTGAAAAGAAGAGAAGCAAAAAGCAAAGGACAAAAAGGAAAGAGATAAGCATCTGAATGCAGAGTTCCAAAAATAGCAAGAAAAGATAAGAAAGCCTTCTTCAGTGATCAGTGCAAAGAAATAGAGGAAAACAACTGAATGGGAAAGACTAGAGATCTCTTCAAGAAAATTAGAGATGCCAAGGGAACATTTCATGCAAAGATGGGCTCGATAAAGGACAGAAATGGTATGGACCTAACAGAAGCAGAAGATATTAAGAAGCGGTGGCAAGAATACACAGAAGAACTGTACAAAAAAGTGCTTCATGACCCGGATAATCACGATGGTGTGATCACTCATCTAGAGCCAGACATCCTGCAATGTGAAGTCAAGTGGGCCTTAGAAAGCATCACTATGAACAAACCTAGTGGAGGTGATGGTATTCAAGTTTAGCTATTTCAAATCCTGAAAGATGATGCTGTGAAAGTGCTGCACTCAATATGCCAGCAAATTTGGAAAACTCAGCAGTGGCCACAAACTGGAAAAGGTCAGTTTTCATTCCAATTCCAAAGAAAGGCAATGCCAAAGAATGCTCAACTACCGCACAATTGCACTCATCTCACATGCTAGTAAAGTAATGCTCAAACTTCTCCAAGCCAGGCTGGAGCAATATGTGAACCGTGAACTTCCTGACGTTCAAGCTGGTTTTAGAAAAGGCAGAGGAACCAGAGATCAAATTGCCAACATCTGCTGGATCATGGAAAAAGGAAGAGAGTTCCAGAAAAAAATCTATTTCTGCTTTATTGACTATGCCAAAGCCCTTGACTGTGTGGATCACAAGAAACTGTGGAAAATTCTGAAAGAGATGGGAATACCAGACCACCTGACCTGCCTCCTGAGAAATCTGTATGCAGGTCAGGAAGCAACAGTGAGAACTGGATATGGAACAACAGACTGCTTCCAAATAGGAAAAGGAGTACGTCAAGGCTGTATATTGTCACCCTGCTTATTTAACTTCTAGGCAGAGTACATCATGAGAAACGCTGGACTGGAAGAAGCACAAGCTGGAATCAAGATTGCCAGGAGAAATATCAATAACCTCAGATTTGCAGATGACACCACCCTTATGGCAGAAAGTGAAGAGGAACTAAAAAGCCTCTTGATGAAAGTGAAAGAGGAGAGTGAAAAAGCTGGCTTAAAGCTCAACATTCAGAAAACGAAGATCATGGCATTCGGTCCCATCACTTCATGGGAAATAGATGGGGAAACAGTGGAAACAGTGTCAGACTTTATTTTTTTGGGCTCCAAAATCACTGCAGATGGTGACTGCCGCCATGAAATTAAAAGACGCTTACTCCTTGGAAGGAAAGTTATGACCAACCTAGATAGCATATTCAAAACAGAGACATTACTTTGCCGACTAAAGTCCGTCTAGTCAAGGCTGTGTTTTTTCCTGTGGTCATGTATGGATGTGAGAGTTGGACTGTAAAGAAGGCTGAGCGCCGAAAAATTGATGCTTTTGAACTGTGGTGTTGGAGAAGACTCTTGAGAATCCCTTGGGCTGCAAGGAGATCCAACCAGTCCATTCTGAAGGAGATCAGCCCTGGGATTTCTTTGGAAGGAATGATGCTAAAGCTGAAACTCCAGTACTTTGGCCACCTCATGCGAAGAGTTGACTCTTTGGAAAAGACTTTGATGCTGGGAGGGATTGAGGGCAGGAGGAGAAGGGGACGACCGAGGATGAGATGGCTGGATGGCATTACTGACTTGATGGCTGTGAGTCTGAGTGAACTCCGGGAGTTGGTGATGGACAGGGAGGCCTGGCATGCTGCGATTCATGGGGTTGCAAAGAGTCGGACACCACTGATGGACTGAACCGAACTGATATGTAAGTCTTTGATTTAACTTTGTCAGGCTGAGTTCTTAAGGCTTATCTTGATATGGCAACTTTGAATTAGATATTCAATACATGGAAACTATGTTATGGCACCAACACATGAAACTAAAATATGAGAAGAAATGATCCAAAATGAGTACTATCACAAGAAAAAGAATGAAGATTTTACTTTTTTTTTTTTGTCTTTATTCATGAGAGAGATTAGTCTGCAGTTATCATTTCTTGTTAATGTCTTTATCTGATTCTTTATCTGGTTTTGGTATTAGGGTAATGCTGGCTTCTTGGAATGTCCTAGGAAGTGTTTCCTATCTTATTTCCTAGGGCAGTTTGTGTAGAATTAGTATTATTTCTTCCATAGAAAATTGATAGATTACACCAGTTAAACCATCTGGTAATGATGCTTTCTTATTGGAATGTTATTAATTATTGATGAAATTTCTTTAACAGATATAGGCTTGTTCAGATTAACTGTTGCTCCCTGTGTGAGTTTGGGTATATTGTGTCATTCAATGAATTAGTCAACTTCATCTATTAATTTTATTACAGTGTATTTTGTTATTTATATGCATATTTATGCATTTATGTTTTTCTTCTTTTGTTCCATGTTATATGAGGAAGGTTTAAATATTTTGTTATTGTTTATTTTCACCTATAAAAAGTCCATGACTGGCCACTAATAAATCATTGAATGACAGAGCTGATGTTCTGTTCATATTGATAACGTGATTTTTGCCTCATCAAGAAATACACATGAATATTTGCAAAATGATTATTTACTTTGTGAAACTTGGTGTGGGAGGTGGAACAGTGAAGGAAATAGTAGTTTTCTAAAATTTAGCATCAGGCACACAATTTCTTCCAGAAAAGGACTTTTCTGTGTACTTGCTGATATAATTATTTCTGATGCGGGAAATTAATTTAGTATTTACAAATCTATCATTTGCCAAAAGAAATTTCTTTCTTACAGATCAGTTATCCTTGTAGAAAAATGAAACGTGTTAATATTAGACTGACAGTGGAACAAAACTGAGTGACCGTGTATCACACATAGTACAGGAATCTGGCTTTATTTACTATCACTATTCTACTTTTACAGTGCAATCTGTGCAGATCATTTTCCCTTTAATGTCAGCAGATATAGAATCATGTATGCATTTGCTATCATAGTTTTTAAAATTATGCATAAATGCATTAGTCTGAATTAATAGAGGTATCATCACCTCCAGATATGAGACAGTTGACTAATGCCAATAACATCACTAAGTAACCAGAAATTATGTGCTATTCTATGCTTCTTTTTTTTATGCTTTAAATATTATTTAATTATAAGATAGGATTAACATTTTAACTTTTACAGAGTTAATGCTACTTAAAGGACAGAGCACTCTTTAAAAACTTCTGTTAAATCTTCTAAACTACATATAAAGTTCCTGTGATTTACCTCTTTAAATACTGTACTATTTACTTTTTGCTGGTATATACAATGCTAATCTGATTTAGAAAGATACTTTTTACTATTATGAATAATAATTACTGAGTAATGTCCTGCCACAAAAGCAATATATGTGGACAAGGTAATTAGACATTACAGATAAGGGGAAAGAAAAGAAAAGAAAAATCACATGCAATTCCACCATCTAGAGATTTTTCTCTTATAGTGGAGTATTAAGCTTCACTGTTAAAAATGATGTTTCTGATAACTTTGATCAATTGTCAGCCATGTGAGTGAGCCTCCTGGCACATTGCAGCCCAAGTGAGCCCCTAGATTAAAACAGGAGAGAAGGGGACAGGACACAACCTTAAAAGAATGACATAGCCATAGGGCATGACAAGAACTGGTTAGAGCTAACTAGACCCAAGATGGTGGAAGAGTCAACTTCCAGTAGAACTTGAGGCTCGTTATACCCTCATCGTAATGTCACTTAGTACCCTAAGTGACACACCAGTGCCATGACAGTTCTTAAGCCAACCATAAAAGGCCTAAAACTGGCAGTGGCCCAGTTCCTAGAAATTTCCTCCCTTTCCCCAATACAGCTGGAATAATCCTCCCAGTCATTAGCCTATGAAATTATCCAGCCCATAAAAACTAACATATTTGGGGGCCTTTTGTCTTCTGAGATGGCCCACACGGTGTTTGTTGAGTGTGTTTCTCTCTAAATAAATCCTCTACTCATCTGTCACTTTGCCTCTCACTGAATTCATTCTTCAATGAGACATAAAAGAAAGTGAAAATGAAAGTCCCTCAGTTGTATCCAACTCTTTGTGACCCCATGGTCTATACAGTCCATGGAATTCTCCAGGCCAGAATACTGGTGTGGGCAGCCTTTCCCTTCTCCAGGGGATGTTCCAAACTCAGGGATCGAACCCAGGTCTCTCACATTGCAGGCATATTCTTTACCAGCTGAGCCATAAGGGAAGCCCAAGACATAAAGAACATCTTTAGACATAAAGAACATTTATTATGTTCTGAGACCAGGTGTGTGATCTCAAATAAAAGACAATGGTTCTGGCTGGTTTGAGTCCCAGCTCATGGGTTCAAGTCTTAGATTGAGTTTTGCCTGGATTTGAGTCCTGGTACATGTGTTCAAGTCCAATATGAGATGTGCAGTTTCAGCATGACTGTGGCCCCAGTCAACATGATATAGTACATTAGAACTTCTCAGCTGAGCCCAGTCAACCTACAGAATTTTGAGATACAATAAAGCAGTTGTTGCTTTAAGCCACAAGCTTTAAGTTTTTCTGGTATGCAGTGGTAGATAACTGGAAAAACTGTTGGAAAATTAAAGCTATGAAAAAAACAGACTGTAATGATGTGAGAAAATGTCGATTTTAGTGTTAAAACAGATGCAAAAAGAGACAAGGTGTGATTGATATTGTTTAAAAATGTAAAGATAACATAATTTAGTACTTCATTTATATATATAGGATCTGTTTTTCACAGTTGTGTAACTAAGAGGAAAATAAAAGATGTTACCAGTGTTTGAATAATTTATTTCCCTGAATCTCTGTTTTTTTATTATTACTTTTTTTTCATTTGGCAGGTAATACTAGTTGCAACACATTAACAACAGATAATAAATCTAGTAGTATGAAAAAAGTAGTGTATATGATAGTAATTAGGTCTCCGCTTGAAAGAAAAATTTAGATTACTAGAACATGTGATGCTATAATATAATTTAGACAAATAAAAATTATTAGAAGAGTAATCCAATTTTCTTTTGCAACCCTATGGACTGTAGCCATGAGGCTCCTCTGTCCAAGGGATTTCCCAAGCAAGAATATTGGAGTAGACTGCCATTTTTTCGCCAGGGAATCTTCCCGAACCGGGGATTGCACCCGGGTCTCCTGTGTTGGCAGGTGGATTCTTTACCACTGAACCACCAGGGAAGCCCAACCCAATTGTAAGTAAAATCAATTCTAATTTAGCTTTGCTATAATAACCAAGTAATTATTTAATTTAGAAAGTGTTTATGTGTAAATAAACTTTGGCTCTTAATGAGCAGATCATGTTCTGAGTTTAATATATGATCAAATGACTTCTGTTTTAAAGTTAAAATTATTTTTAGAAACATATATTTTAAATAAAAGTAATTTGAATGTATTATCCCCAATTATCTAATTATGCTAGTTAGAATTTATATAATATATAATATATATGATATAATAATATATCATATAAAATATAAGAAGTAAGACATGAAAGGGAACTTCATGCCTATCTATTAATAGTTAATAAGTTAATATTGATGCCTATTAATATAGTTAATATTAAAATGTTTTTTAATACTATACTTCCTTTTTACTCAAAGTATAAATGATAGACTTTCTAATTAATACTTCCTCTTTTTGACTTCATTTCTGTTGCCAACATCATCACACTCTATGTTACTTACATTCAATATCAAAGTCAGAATTGAACTTTTATATCTTGATTATTCTCAATTATTAATTTAATTTTTAAATTTTGTATACAATTTTCAAAGGCTACATTAAGTTATTACAAAATATTGGCTATATCCTTTGTACTGTACATCTTTAAGTCAAATCTTTTTTATTGGAGGATAATTGCTGTACAATATTGTGGTGGTCTCAGCCATACATCAATATGAATCAGTCATAATTATATATATCAGTCATCATTATGCTTCCCTGGTGGTTCAGACAGTAAAGAATTTGCCTGCAATGTGGAAAACCTGGGTTTGATTCCTGGGTTGGGAAGATCCCCTGGAGAATGGAATGGAAACTTACTACAATATTTTTGTCTGGAAAATCCCATGGTCAGAGGAGCCTGGCAGGCTACAGTTCATGGAGTGGCAAAGAGACAGACAGGTCTGAACAACTAACACTTTCACTTTCTGTCGATGCTCACAGAATTCTCTACTACTCTGGATCAATTATATATATATATATATATATTATAATTATGGGGAGATATATATATGTGTGTGTGTGTATATATATATATATATATATATATATATATCTTCCATCCATCTTGAGCCTCCGTATTCCACCCCCAATCCTACTCCTCTAGGTCATTAAAGAGTACCAGGCTGGGCTCCCTGTATTATATAGCAGCTTCCCACTAGTTATCTACTTTACACATGATACCATATATATGTCAATGTTCCGTTCCCTTGAACCTTACACACAACAATTTGTGCCTATCACTCCCCACCCCTATATTTCCTCACCTTCCCTCGTTCTACTAGTAACCACTAGTTTGCTATTTCTGTGAGTCTTCTGTTTTTTGTTATGTTCTCTCAGTTCAGTTCAGTCACTCAGTTGTATCCAACTCTTTGCGATCCCAAGGACTGTAGCACACCAGGCCTCCCAGTCCATCGCCAACTCCCGGAGCTTGCTCAGACTCATGTACATTGAGTCATGTCCATCCAACCATCTCATCCTCTGTCGTCCCCTTCTCTTCCCGCCTTCAATCTTTCCCGGCATCAGGGTCTTTTCAAATGAGGCAGTTCTTCACATCAGGTGGCCAAAGTATTGGAGTTTCAGCTTCAGCATCAGTCCTTCCAATGAACACTTAGGATTGATCTCCTTTAGGAGGGACTGGTTGGATCTCCTTTCAATTCAAAGGACTCTCAAGAGTCTTCTCCAACACCACAGTTCAAAAGCATCAATTCTTTGACACTCAGCTTTCTTTATACTCCAACTCACACATCCATACATGACAACTGGAAAAACCACAGCTTTGACTAGATGAACCTTTGTTGGCAAAGTAATGTCTCTGTTTTTTAATATGCTGTTTAGGTTGGTCATAACCTTTCTTCCAAGGGGCAAGTGTCTTTTAATTTCATGGCTGCAATCACCATCTGCAGTGATTTTGGAGCCCAAGAAAATTAAGTCTGTCACTTTTTCCACTGTTTCCCCATCTATTTGCCATGAAGCGATGCAACCGGATGCCATGATCTTCGTTTTCTGAATGTTGAGCTTTAAGCCAACTTTTTCACTCTCCTCTTTCACTTTCATCAAGAGGGTCTTTAGTTCTTTGCTTTCTGCCATAAGGGTGGTGTTATCTGCATATCTGAGGTTCTTGATATTTCTCCCGGCAATCTTGATTCCAGCTTGTGCTTCATCCAGTCCAGCATTTCCCATGATATACTCTGCATATATATTAAATAAGCAGGTTGACAATATACATCCTTGACCTACCCCTTTCCCTATTTGGAACCAGTCTGTTGTTCCATGTCCAATTCTATTGCCTCCTGACCGGCATACAGATTTCTCAAGAGGCAGGTCAGGTGCTCTGGTATTCCCATCTCTTTAAGAGTTTGTTGTGGTCCACACACCAGTTATGTTCACTAGTTTCTTGTGTTCTTCAGATTCTACATATAAGTTGTACCATACAATATTTGTTCATCTTTCTCTGACTCGTTTCACTCAGCATAATGTCCTCCAAGTTTACCCATGTTGCTGCAAATGACAAAAGTTCATTCTTTTTATGACTGTTATTCCATTGTGTGTGTGTGCACTATAATTTATATATCACATCTTCTTTATGCCTTCATCTGTCAGTGTACACTTACATTGGTTCCATTTCTTGGCAATTGTAAATAATGCTGCTAGGAATGGTGGAATGCTTGTATATTTTAAATTAGTCTCTTTGTCTTTTTTTTTTTTTTTTGAATCTATACCAGGAATGGAATTGCAAGGTCATATGGTTGCTCTATTTTTAGTTTTTTGAAAATTCCCCATACTGTTTTCTGCAGTGGAAAGTGCACCAATTTGCATTCTTATCAACAGTGTAAGAGGATTCCCTTTCCTCCACATCCTCTCCAACGCGTTATTAATATTTGTGTTATTTTTGATGATGCCCATTCTGACAGGTGTGAAGCTCATTGTGGCTTAATTTGCATTTCCTGATGATTAGCAATGTTGAGCATTTTTTCAAGTGCCTTAAGTCTTTTTATTTTTATAACCAAATTCTTCCCATTTTTGATTCACAGTATGGATGTAATTTACTTATTTTTATATTTTACATTCCAATTTACTGTGCCACTACTCTAATAAAGTCTTTATTTATGTCTGTACTACAATTACTGCTACAAGTTTAATAACCTGTAGTCTTTCCCAATTAAATCATCCTTCACATTATTTTGTTAGCGTCCTTAAAACAGCTTTTAGTGCCTTTTCACTACTTTGATTAACAATGACTCCAGGAAATGTCAGTTGTCTTACTTTAGGTGAAAACTAACTTTTTTAGATGATTTCACACTGCTGCTGCTGCTGCTGCTAAATCGCTTCTGTCGTGTCCAACAGCCCACCAGGCTCCCCCGTCCCTGGGATTCTCCAGGCAAGAACACTGGAGTGGGTTGCCATTTCCTTCTCCAATGCATGAAAGTGAAAAGTGAAAGTGAAGTCACTCAGTCGTGTCCGACTCTTAGCGACCCCATGGACTGCAGCCCACCAGGCTCCTCCATCCATGGGATTTTCCAGGCAAGAGTACTGGAGTGGGGTGCTATTGCCTTCTCTGGATTTCACACTAACTTACTTCAAATCTCCTTTCCATCAATTCCAGTCAGCATTACTCTCTGTTTTCTGAATTACTGAGCAAAAAGACACAGAATGGCTCCACCAGTGAAGTTGCTCAGTCGTGTCCGACTCTTTGTGACCCCATGGACTGTAGCCTACCAGGCTCCTCCATCCATGGAATTTTCCAGGCAAGAGTACTGCAGTAGGTTGCCATTTCCTTTTCCAGGGGATGTTCCCGACCCAGGGATCAAACCCAGGTCTCCCTCATTGCGGGCAGACGCTTTACCGTCTGAGCTACCATGGATGCCCACAGAATGGCGAGCATGTAGGTATTTGTACGGTGAACACTCAGAATTTGCCAAAGATCTATTCCTGGGCAGTTTTTCATTATAAACAACTTTTTCTCTTGAAAATTGGCTATTAGTCGAATTTTGAGAGATGTATTTGTATTAAATAGCTAAAAACATTTTAACATATGTGACAGAAAGACCAGCAAAAATATCTCACATGTACCCAGCATGGAGTGTTAATAAAATGGATTACCATTGCTATCTGTGAACCTCCCTCCTCAATCTAATGCCTTAATTTGCCAACCTTGAAAGTAACATAAGGAATACTGTGTTAATCATATTCTGCTTTTCTTTATAGATTCAATTATTATGCATGTATTTCTTGTATTTACATTGTTTCAAATGTAGGTTCTGGAACGTATAAAAATGAAATTGTACTCAGAGTACTCTTTTACTATCATTTGCTTTTTTTGCTCAATATTATTTTTCTTATTATTCATCCTGACTGATGCCTATATTTCCCTAATTTTATCTCAAATTGACTTCAATAGTTTTGCAAAACATGTAGATGGCATCACTCGATAAAAACAAAATTTTCTCAATCAAATGATCCTCAGAGGCTTCTAATCAAGCACCTTCATTTCACACATGAGCAGCTAGACATCCAAAAGCATGAACTAACTTGCCCACATCCAAAGTTATTGCTCAAATCCACTTTTCCTAGCTTTCATATTACTGCTTTTTTCTCTGTACCACTGGTCATTTGATTGAAAGCCTGAGAAAGCTGCTTTGAAAGTCAGGGCAATAAATCTAGCTCATCTCTACACATTTGAAGGTCAACTTTTAATTTATTGCCAAATTCATGAGCTCAATTTTTCCCAATGTAATATATAGATTAGTATGGATCTGCTATCCTAGGATATCTGAACAATTATATTGGATTAAAACCTTGAGCAGATTTGAAATTATTCTTAAAATATAACATTTGACTCCATGCATTTTTGTGCTAAAAATTTCTTGGCATAAAATACATTTCATTCTATCAACAGTTAATGTAGAAAGAGATACTGAAAAATTGTGGGCTAGTAAAAGTTTTATAGATAATCGAATTTTAAAAAATTGATCCATAACATTGGCTTGAAGGTATGGAACTATTTGAGATTTATGTGGAATTTTTAAAATTCTTCCTGATCACGTTTAAATTTTTTTAGCACACAAGATTGCACTGTCCTCCCCTGTTTCAGGAAGCCTCCTCATCCAAACACTTCTAGAGATTTATTAATCTGATGCCTCGTTTTCAGACATAATGAAAATTAAACACACACACACACTGCAAAGCTCAAGCTACCATTATTGATCTCAGGCTTTTAGGGATAACAACCAAAGCTCAGAAATAGATAATATTGCAGACAATTCTCTCCGTGACAGCAAACCAAAATTCAGACCAGAGTTTTCATCCGTAAGGAATGCTGACCTGGGAAGTATATGGAGGGAGACATGGAACATTTAAAATATCAAGGGTCCACTTACCCTTTATTCTAGCAGTGGCTGAACTAATAAAAGCCAAGGGTTATTGAAAATATATCTTTCCATCACTGGTATTTTTCTGTTGCAGTTATCACCACTGGGCCTATGGGCTTTGACAAAGGAGCTTTTTAACATGAAAGCAGCAAGAAGCAAGCCCCAGAGCTGAGCTGGTTGGAGGCCCAAATGGTGCTTTTTTAAAATAAGCTTGGAGAGCATTAAATATCTCTGGGCAGGCACCTCCTTCCCCTCAGGATCAGAGAGACCACTTTTAGAATTTTTCCTCCTTCTTAAGGTCTGTAGGAAATAGAACCAAGTAAGATGGCTCAGCAAACAGCCATTATGTACCCCTCAGACCACCAGTTCCTAGTGGGGGTGGGTCCCAGAGGAAATGAGGGGGAGAAGTAAATAGACTCAGAAGAGGAAATGAATAACATAACAATCAGTAAAGTTGCAGTAGTTAATGAAAAACGGAGATTAAATTTGCCATTTAAAATGTCACTATTTTCAATGTATTTCTCAAACATTTTATTTGCAACTATGAATGAAGAACAATCAAGTTGTCAATATTTTCATTGATTTTACATTTCCTCATGACATAGACTGCAAATTAGTGGGGTCAAAATAGTACAAAGAACAACAGGCCTGGCCAATAAGTAATCAAAGTCAGAAAAAAACCTTGTGTTTTGAATGATGTGGCATTCTCACACAGAATTTTCTTCTGCATTTTCATTTCTTCTACATTTTCATTTTTAATAGATCAAAGTTTCATGAGAAAGGTTCTCACGCTTTGCACTTATCTTGTGAGCAGGTAATTGATTCATGGACCACTTCAGTCCTCATAGAATGCTAAAGTCATAATAATTTACTTTCTGTTTCATCATCTTTAGCTATTTGATATTGTTCTGAAAAATTTTTATTAAATGCTTATCAACCTCCAGGATTGGATTCAGATGTCTTGAAATCTGGAACTCACAGAAAAGGAACAATAATTGTATGCAACATTTAGGAGGGCAGGTTTATTTATCACATAAATCTTTGGCTCTAAATAGAATCAACTTTAGTTTTTCATGAAATTACTTTTTCTAAAAACAAATACAATCTATTCCATAATCTATGTAAACACCTCACATGTTAATGAGTATAAGCAGTTTGTAGTGCTGAATTAAAGCATCTCAACAGGAGGGACATATGGAATTCCCTTTCTGAGAGAACCCATTGGTTAGTTGCTAGACAGAAATTTCTGTTATTGCCTCCCTATGCATTATACCCACATCAACCTCCCACTGTTATCTATGCAGAATTAGAGATAAAGATGCTTAGAAGTAGAGAGAAAGATGCTTCTAATTTCAGAGACAAATCTTTCATTGTTTAAATAACACCAGAGGCTGCTATTAAGCATTTAACAAAACAGAATTATTACGTAAAATCAAAGAGTAACAAATATCTAATGTACAAACAATTTCATCCACATGTTTCTGTGAAAGAGTAGCATATGGAAAAGCCTTGAGCTCTCATTTCCATGCATTATGTATCATATATACTTAGATGGGGATTCTCAGGTGGCGCTAGTGGTAAAGAACCTGCCTGCCAGTGCAGGAGATATAACAGACATGGGTTCGATTCCTGGATTGGAAAGATCCCCTAGAGGAGGAAACGGCATCCACTCCAGTGTTCTTCCCCAGAGAATCCTGTGGACTGAGGAGCCCGGCAGGTTGCAGTCCATGGGGTCACAAAGAGCTGGAAACGACTGAATGTCTGAGCACACACACATACACATACTTAGTATATATATTTAAAGGCAGAATTAATATGTATTGATTATATATTATTTGCTAGGCCTTGTGTGAATACATACATTATCTCATTTAATCCTAGCAATTGCTCAGCAAAGCTGATATTATCATCTTTATTTGTGGATGAAGGTAATCAAAAACTGGAAAATAACGTATAACTTGCCCAAGTTCCCAAAGATAGTAAGGCTTGAAGCAGTTTTGAAGCCTAGGACTGTCCCAGTGAAAAGCCTCATGGTCTTTTCTTCATGTCATACTGTTAGGGGAAGCACACTGACTGGAACCGCCCACCCTGGACAGGCACCATAGCAACTATTTGCATGAGTAGTTTTATGACAGGAAGTCCTGGTAAGGAACACAGAACTAATAAGCCACCACCAACTGGAAGAGTTCGGGAAAGGTCAAAAGGAGACATCACATGTCCAACCACCTTCCAGAATCCTTCTTGCTGGCATCCATCTTAGCTGAACAATGCGTGCACCACCAGGAAGGACTCTGAGTCAGAAACTTGGCTAAAGACAATCCAGAAACTAATGCCATCACCATAAAACCCAAGACTGCGAGCCACGTGGCAGAGCTGTTCTCCTGGGTTCCCTTACCCTACTGCTCTCCACTTGGGTGCCCTGTCCCAATAAAATCTTTTGCTTTGTCAGCACATGTGTCTTCTCAGACAATTCATTTCCGAGTGTTAGACAAGAGCCCAGTTTTGGGCCCTGGAAGGGGTTCCCCTTCCTGCAACAATGCCAATGATACTATTTCTTAATCTCAGATTAACACAGGATGTGATATAATGGTTAAATCTAATTATTCCTAGTTTTTATAAATATGAACTCTTTTGTTTGTGTAAAATAAATACATATTTGATATGCAAGAAACAGTGACAGTTTATCTCTGAATATTTTCAGTGTTTTTCAATAAATATTTTCTACAGGCAATTATCAGATTTTAAATGACATATTTTATTCTAATTATCATATCTTTAAGTGTTAATTATTTGCTTTTAGTTTCAATTTTCAAATGAAACTTTAGAATATCTGAGATTCAAAAAATTGTGACATGGAACTATTTATCAGCATGTAAGTAGTTTTAGTAAATATATTTCATATGGTAATGCATTTTTCTTACACACAGTTATTATTAGCTGCACCTCCATTTGTACAAGTGAGGAAACAAAAATTCATTTGTGAACAATAGATAAATTCCACAATGATTATTAACTTTATAAATTACTAGTTTAATAAATCAAATATTATTCATTTAAAATTTATAGTTAAAGTATTTCCTGGATTCCCTTTGTTTACAAGCTTAACTAATGTATTTAAATATTCATTTATATGAAAGATTTCCAAACTTATTATTTCCAAAATGTTTTCCTTACACAGACAAGGTAAGTATAACTTCTAGAGAGGGTGTTTCATGTAGACGTCAATAAGAAATGATATTTTTGGGAAAACTTCAAGGCAAGCACACTAACTTCAAGGGACTCAAGCTGAAGTTGGGCAGTGAATGGGTTATCATGCTTATTTAGATTGAAAAAAATTATTGTGAATATTAATGGAAAATAATAGATTCTGGGTTGCTATGTGAATTGGTTGCTATTGTGTATGTCCGTAATGCAAAGCTGTTAATTCTGGATCCTCAATGGAACTAGAAAAAAAAAATCCATATGTTTATATGTAGGAACTATGATTTGATACATTTTCATTTTTTTTTTACATTGCTCCCTCTGGGCCATAGAGAATTCAGAGAACTCACTTTAAAAATTTGAGAACAACATTCTTATTGAGATGTTTGAGGAATTGCAAATCATTTGTAATATTTATGTGTGTCTGTGTGTGTGTGTGCGTGTGTGTGCTCAGTCCTGACTCTTTGTGACCCCATGGAATTTTCCATGCAAGAATACTGGAGCGAGTTGCCATTTCCTACTCCAGGGCATCATTCTGACCTAGGGATTGAACCCACATCTCTTGTGTCTTCCTGCATTGGCAGGCAGATTCTTTACCACTGTACCACCTGGGAAGCCCTGCATACAATACATATGTATAGACCATTCATATACAGACAGTTATTCACGTACCTACACATTATTGAATGTTTTAATTCCAATTTGCCAAGTAATTTCTTGGCCATATACAAGAGAGAATCACATTGCAGTCGGCTATGTCTATAGTTAACTTAAATTTCCACCTATTATTTTTGGACTCAAGCTACATCACTATCAATTCTCTGATGAAAAACTAACTGCAGTGGCCTGGTTCACTCTATGGATATTCCAGAGGAATGTCTTAAGAGTTCCATGAACCATTTATTCCTCCAGATTCACTAGCTCTGTATTAAGTTAAAACCACACACTGACCTATGAAAACCCCAGGCAAATGCTTTCCTAGAAATATCACCTAAGAATCTACCCTTGGCATAAGTATCTTTGTATATTGAAAGAGTAGTGAAATAACTTTACAGTTTTGCAATCACAAACCAATTCCAACTCTTCAATAATGTAAATACTAGTTCATGAACTTGAGTTGCTGAACATCTTCCTTTATTAGTAAAGAGTCAGAAAATATGAAGTGAAGGGGTAAAAATAGAAGTACAACGTTTGGACCATGCTGTCTCTCATTTGTATAAATTCAGGTCGTAGCTATTTCAATGCAGGTGTCAAGACCAGCCCCAAATTAGTTTACATCCATCTAACTCAGATAAGAGATCAACTAAGGGGATTCAATAAAATTCTATTTACTTTATATCACACTCTGTTGATGAATGCCTGCTCTTAGGGACTAAACACCAGGGCTCACAACACCTAACATGTTGGTTAATATTGCCAAAATACTGGAAATTCAAGCAAAATGATATTTTGACTGTAAACTATGGACACCATTGTACCTCTTTGAGTAACTCTGTTACACTTGTTTTTCCTTTCAATCTATTCCTGTGGATAAACTAGAAACAGTAGTGTGAAGGGGAAAGAACCACGGAAGTGAGGCTCTGTCCTTGGCTTTTCATTGTTCAACTGGGAGAAAACAGCTACCAGAGGTCTGCAACCTTACTCTGCCATATCGCTCTGAATGTCAGCCATAGATCACCTGTGACAAGTATTTAATTCTTTGTCTCACCAGGGACAATGTACAACCTTCTGCTGGAAGTGAGGTGTTTCATTTCATTTTAAAGCTGCCAACAATAGTTGTCTTTTTGGCCTTGCAGAAAGCTTTCTTTCGATTTAGTATTCCCAACTTCTTCCACTAAAAGCTGTAAAAAGTAATTCCCTTTCTATACATTTCCATGATAAACCCTTTCAAAATCTCTAACATACACAATTCTTCCCTACATAACAGTGCCTTTTCTCGTTTTCCTGCAGAAGGCCACATAGAGCATTTTTGCCTTTGTTTTTGCCAGCTGAATGGAATAAAATATTAGGATGCAATGATTAAAGGGGCAGATCAAGTGTGCTTTAGTTATTGGACTTCTGCTCAAAAGGAAATATAGATTAGAGCAAATGTAGGTAAGCAAAATTTTCATAGGTGATAACTGAAAACACAAATTATACCCTAGTAATAGCTGATATGTACAGTAATTAGAAGATTCTTTCTACCACTAAAAAGAGAATATTTGCAGACTCAAATATTGCCTCATGCCATTTTCCAGATCATTGACAACTCTATGCCTCTGTACCTGGGCCATGACATAGTCATACAGCACTATGGATTAAACCTCCAGTCCCTCTGAATGGTATCTATCTTGATTGAATTTAAAACACATCATAATTTTATTAAAAATTAGAAATATCTAAAGTATTCTCAGTTCTATTTCATTTTTGCTTGAATTAAAAGTGAAGTACATGGTACATACTCTCTTATTCAAATGGATTACAAGCATTATTTTTTAAAGTATGAATATACAATTTCAATATCTACATATGTTATGTCATGAATTTTGCCTATTGAGACTTAGAAAAAATGTGTTATTCCATTTCTCTCCTAAACAGGTCCTTACTGTTGCAGACTCAGTGAATAGTGAAAAAGCTTAAGAAATGTTATTTTTAAATAGAAAATAAGGTACATATGTAGGAACTAGATAAATTAAAAAATAATTTGATCTTAAAAATTGTAAAATCTGTGTGGACAATAAAAAGTGGACTAGAGAAAGATTCTTTTTAATGCTATGAATGTAAATAATAAACTATCTACAAAGGAACAAATAACAATGTATATAAAACAATAAATAGTTTTCATGTGATTGCAGCAATTCAAATTTAGATATTTTCCAAGATGGATGAGGTCGAATTTATTCAAACTGTTTAAACATGAAGTTACTGGCATCAGTTTAAGGAAGCTTTACCTCAGATATAAACTCATTACTCATTTGTATATGAATGTATATATATGATGCAATATGATTTTTAAAATTATTATAGATTTTAGAAAATAAATATGGAAAACAGTGGGGTTTTTACTTTAATTTTATACTTACAGGTTCAGGAGTATTGTTTCTATAAATTAAAGTGCACTTTATTTTTCCATGTATTCTGTTTATTCCTTACATAGTGAATTGCCTGCAGGCATATGGAAAGCTTCAGTAAACTGCATATAACGAGTTAGCTTGAAATCTGCCATAATTCCAGGGACAGTCATTTTCGAATTTGCTTTCTCTGTTAAAAATTCTGCAAGAAGTGTAGAGACATTATTTCCTATCTGTTAGGCTCTGACTGCATCCCTGACCCAACCATGCCACTAAGATATATGCCAGAAAACATTATGGCATTTGTAATAATGTTTTCAAGTAGAACATATCTTATGTGTGCTGTAGATACTGGGAAGAAAAGCATTCAGGGGGCATGTTACTCAAAGTGAAGCTGTCACCAGGTAATAGAGTACTACAGTACCTGGGTGAAATGACACAGATAGACATTTCATTTTCCAGTGGAACATTTTAAACTGGCTTGCTCTTAAGTGAAGGTAAATTGTCTAAGCAGGAAAAAAAGCAGAAAGGCTGATAAAATCATAAATAGCTTTTCCATTATTGCTGAAACTCTAATTTTCTTGCTTATTGCTTGAGTTGATAAAACAAATAAAAGAAGGAATCTCAGAGAGAGATTTCTTTAATATGCAAAATGAATTTCAATGTACTCTCCTGCTGGCATTTTTATGGAAAACCTGACTACATGGTACACATGGAATGTAGAAATCTGCATTTAGATAGAAATATTATAAAATGCATGGCATGGTACAAAGTCAGTCTTTTAATGGAGATGGCAAAATGTTGCATTATCCGGTTGAGTGGAAAGACAGCATGCATATAGGTTTTCATGTCTTCGGTAACCAAGTGCCTGGTTTGCACAAGACGGTACTACATTATTTTGAATTTCTGACAAATATTGATGAGGAAAAAAAATATACCAGATGGGTAGGCCCTTCTCCAACTGAAAATTCCTGTGCTATCTATAAAATATGCTTGCAATGTAAGATTTTTCTTAACTTTCTTCAAATATTTCTGGGGAACAGTGAAGATTGATTTTTGTAGGAAGGTATTTCATTATACTTAGGTGAATTTGACTAGGAAGAACTGAGTAACGTTTCATGGCTATATAAAAACAATTGAAGTCAAAAATTCTTGATTCTCTTATGACAGCTAATTTTTTTAGGGTGATCTCAGGAATTTCCCAGTCTCTAAGTGACTCAGCCATCCTATCTGTAAATGTAAAGATAAGACTGCTTCTTGGCAACTAAGCACAGGGCTAGAGGAAAGGACTAATGAGTTGACATTTTATAGACATTTGAGAATATCAAACAAGCATTTCTTTGTGCTGTTAGTAGAATTCAGTGTTATTACTGAGCTCATGTAAGAACAGTTATTAAATAAATGAGAAATGAACTAGTGGTATAGAGATGTATAAACTGTTGAAATAAAGATGACTGATTAAAAACCAAAAGGCAGAAGAGATGGTAAGGATTTATATAAAGCCATTTTTATATTACCACATTTGAATTAAGTACATGTAATGAGTTCATAAAAGACAGGAAAAAAATCAGTGAGACAAACATGGAAGGATGAAAACGCATGCACCTGTACTCTTTCAAAAACCTCACAGACATAAAGAAAAGGATAAAAGACTGCATAATTCCACAAGACCAAAGATAACAGTATGAGCTGACTGACAACATTTGAGAAGCTGGAAAGCACATCTACAAGTGATAGCTGATTAAGCAAACTGAAGAAAGCTGAAACTTAGGTGTGGAGAGGCTGAAACAGACAGTCAAGCTGACTGCCACAGAAGGCTCAAGAATTACTCCACTGCAGTCAAACTAGTCAATCCTAAAGGAGATCAACCCTGAATATTCACTGGGAAGACTGATGCTGAAGCTTCAATACTGACCACATGATGCCAAGAGCTGACTCACTGGAAAAGACCCTGGTACTAGGAAAGATTGATGGCAGAAGGGGATGACAGAGGATTACATGGTTGGATGGCATCATCGACTCAATGGACATGAGTCTGAGCAAACTCCAGGAGACAGCGAAGGACAGGGAGGCCTGGCGTGCTGTGTTCCTGGGTTCGCAAAGAGTCAGACATGACTTAGTGATGGAATAGAAACAACGACAGTGATGTTCCGGGTGGCACTAGAAGTAAGACTGGCTGGAAAGCTGTGTATTAAGCATTTAGATGCTCAGAGCCCCCTCCTCACAAGACAGAGTTGTGAGTGGATGGTCTCTGTAGAGGTGGGAGCTGAGGAGCTGAAACACAAAGTTTGCTGGACTTGGAATGGTTTACTGAAAACTCAGTGAGTAAGCACAGGCCTACAAATGTTAGAATCTTCAAAGAACCACATTTTTCATAGTAAAAATCTAATAACTCTGAAACTGAAAAATTAAAAAACCTATTATAAGCTTGTTATTTGGAAATACAGAGATGACTACCAGAAAAAAAGAAATAAAAATGAAAATGGCTAAAGACGTAGAGCCTATGGTGTATAGGACTTGTAGGGAGGGAGAAAAATTGGTCTATTTTCTATTTAAGCTCATAGAATTATTTGGTTTTTAAAACTATCTGCATCCTAATTTTAAAAAGTAATAATTAGGTTAAAATGAAGAGCTGGTGGCAAGATCATAAAAAGAAAAGCACACACACTAAGCCAAGTGTGAATAAAAAGAATAGCATGTTGATATAGTCACCAATGAGCTTTTTTTAAATAATAGAATCTAAATGACCTGGCAAAATATTTTAATAATCAAAGCATAAATGAATCTCTTCATGGTTAGAAAGTATATTTTTCCTGCTTACCATTCTTTTTCTCTCACTTTTCTCTTGAGAGTTTATTCACTTATTTTTTAAATGCCTCTTTCTAGTCCATTTTTATTTATAATGGGGTATACTCTGAGTGATTTGACTTAACACTGAGTTTGCCCTTTTCCTCAGCTTCGAAACAAAAGAGACCATGACAAGAAAGGCAATTTTAGGGCAAGCACAACACATGATTAGGTTCACGGTTCTCATACAAATAAAAACATTGCTTTAACAACACAGTTCCCTGCAGTTAAACACTGAGAAGCAAAAAGTAACAAAAGATTACAGAATTACATTTAAGGGATAGAGTTTGATTGTACTATTTCAATAAAGCTTAAAATAAATACAATAAGGTAATAAGGTATCTTAAACACATTAATTTACAAACACAGTCTCTTTGGAAATAAAGTGTTGTTTGGATCAGTCATTTGGATCAAAGAGGGCAGTATTACAGACTTACCACAGTCTTTTCACAATCAAATATCATAGATATGTTTTGCACAAGTAGACAAATGCAGTTTTTTTTTATCATCTCCTTTTGATACAATCTAATTCATATTCAACTCTCACGAGTCTTTGAATACTATTCTAAATGTGTCTCCCTACAAAAACCACCAGAAGTACTTTAACACACATTCATATTCACTGTGATACAGAATCTGACCATTGAAAGTAAAACAGAGATGTTGTGAGTGGCACATTCTGGGCTTGCCACAGAACCCTGATTCTCCAGAAGTTAATGGATGGCTGTTGCTGCTGCTGCTAAGTCGCTTCAGTCGTGTCCGACTCTGTGCGACCCCATAGACGGAAGCCCACCAGGCTCCCCTGTCACTGGAATTCTTCAGGCAAGAACACTGGAGTGGGTTGCCATTTCCTTCTCCAACGCATGAAAGTGAAAAGTGAAAGTGAAGTCGCTCAGTTGTGTCTGACTCTTAGCGACCCCATGGACTGCAGCCCACCAGGCTCCTCTGTCCATGGAGTTTTGCAGGCAAGAGTACAGAGTGGGGTGCCATTGCCTTCTCTGGCTATACTCTAGTTAAATTATCAAATATAATCTCCTACCATATGTGCCATAGACTAAGAAGCCTCATCTAGGCATTAGAGGCTAATGGCCATTACTTTACTCTGCTTTCAACTTTGAATATTACTTCCAAGTATAGCTTGCTTTATTGATGTTGACTATTATTGACTTTAATAACAGCATTTTTTCCTGCTGCTTTCATTCCCTATCAGGAAAACAAAGTGGAGTCCTTTTCTCTTTTATGAAAATGCTCTCATTGTAAAAATCACAGCAATTAAATTGTGCCTGTCTAAAACAATCTGATTTTGTAAAAGGAAATTTGAAAGAGTTACTAATATTAAAGACAATATAAAAAACTA
Source organism: Oryx dammah (assembly GCF_014754425.2). Taxonomy (NCBI): domain Eukaryota; kingdom Metazoa; phylum Chordata; class Mammalia; order Artiodactyla; family Bovidae; genus Oryx; species Oryx dammah. The sequence goes on along the minus strand of NW_024070188.1, from coordinate 22,616,225 downwards.
TCTTCATTAGCTGGTTTTATTTTTTAGTTATTAATCTAATGTGTTAAAAATATAAAATGCATGCATAAATTTCATAGTTATTTAAACCAAAATAGGATAAAGATTGTTAAAGACTTATGAAGCATATTATAAAATTAAATGATGAACCATTTTCATGAATCTTTGACTGCACAACTTCCATAGGCATGTTTCAGAGAGTAAGCATGCCATCATTTCTATATTTACCCACAGAAATAGAAAGGATAAAAATGACAGATGGACCAGGTTTAATATTATAGGCATTTGCCACTGAACAGCCTGGCTTCCTGTTTAAACTACTCAAGCTTCAACTCTCAGAGTTCATTATTTCATCCTGCCTCTTCAACTAAACCACTGATCATGTTAATGCTAAGCACTATCTCAGTCTATTATGAGAATTTTGTTCCCCATAATTGTCATTGGGTCTTACTTGATTAAGGGAAGCAGAAAGATCACCCATTCCTCCACTGTTCATATTTAACAACATAAAAACCCTTGAACTTCCTATATCACCTTAAGTATGAACAAATATTAGAATAACAAGACTTCTGCTTTACGGGACTGAATAGGTCTTAGAACATTTGACTTCTACAACATAACTTCCTACAGGATTCTTTTTAAATGTCTAGGTTCATTAGTATCAGGATGCATATTGAGATTTAATATAATAAGATGGTTTCTTTAAACAAGAGCTCTTTAACCTATTTCATTAAAAATCCCTTCCTGTTAATGCAGAAGTTCAGTAATAATTAGTGCTATGATGACTATGATGATTGATAACTTTTCAAGTTAATATTGGCAAGCTGCAGTCAGAGATGTGCACTGCTGCTATTCATCCCCATTCTCTGGCATATTGAACATAAGCAAACTTGCTTTCCTTCCCTCTGTTTAATGGGCTGGAAGGTATTGACCTGGACCTGCAGCCTGCACATTTCAGTGATTGATGTATTTCCACTTAAATTGTGTGAATTCCTTTTGTAGTTTGTGTTGCTGTTGAGAATAGATTTAAAGGAGACCTGACATATTGATATCAGTAGTCCTTCAGCTCATATTTTAGATTATGTGAACATAGCAAAAATCACTATGATGGAAGGAAATCACATTTGTATAATCAGTACAACTCTACACTCAAGATGAATTCTAAATCGGTTAAAATATTTTTAAAAATAAATATGTAGTATTTTACTTTAAAAATAAAAGTCAATTAACATGTTTCAGTTATCTATGAGTAATCCATGAAAATTCAGGATTTTAAAAATAAATCCTTTCTTAAAAAACATTTTTTTTTAAATTTCCATTTTTTGACAGTTGGGATTATGTCTTGTAAGCAGGAGGAAACCATAAATATTTTGTTTTTGTTTTAAGCATGGCAGGTATCCTATTAAATCTATTTTTTAAAATTATGATGCTGCTTGCTCTGTGTATGATGGGTTGGAATATAAGAGACTCTAAAGGCAGAAAGGCTAGAAGGCCATTACCGTGTTCCAGGTGAGAGACGGAGAGTGGTGTTGAAAAATGGTGAGATGTTGAACTACAATGGCAGCTATGGAGAAGCAGAGAAAGAATTGGATGAAAGGGAGTTTGAAGTCATAGAAATAGTACTTAGAAACCCAGTGATTATTCACCCATTAATTTATGTCAATGGATCAGGGACAAGGGTTGGTAGAAACATAAGGAGGGAAAGCAAGGTGTTAAGGGTGGCTCTGATCAAACTATTAATAAAACACAAAGGCAATCACACCATTGTGAACAATGTCTACCTGTTCTTTTAAGAAAAGAGACACTTGAGTTTTCTTGCTTGTGTGTTTTCTACATGGAAACACAAGTACATAAAGTAAACCAACATTTATAGATCACAACTCTGTGCCAGGAATTGTGTAGAATTGGTAATACAAAGCTATTTACAGAACATTTTATTCCCTAAAAAAAGATAGGTTCTACAATCAAGGACATAGATACCTTAATGTGAAAAGTGAAATTGAAAGTTGCTCGGTTGTGTCTGACTCTCTGCGATCCCATGGACTCATCCATGGAATTCTCTAGGCCAAAATACTGGAGTGGGTAGCCTTTCCCTTCTCCAGTCGATCTTCCCAACCCAGAGGTCAAACCCGGATCTTCTGCATCACAGGCAGATTCTTTACTAGCTGAGCCATAAGGGAAGCCCCAGATACCTTAATAAGATCATTTCAAAATAAATGCATATATATGTGTGTGTGTGTGTGTGTATATATAGATAGATAGATAGATTCACTAAGTTTTTAGATACAAATAGAAAAAGAAAGCCACTTAATATCAGAAAAATTGGAAGATATAAAGTAAAAGTATCTCCATATTTTTTCTCTCTCCACTCCTCACCACTATCATTAATATTTGGCTTATATATTTCCAGGACTTTCCTTGCCTAAGTTGATTCTTAAAAAGATAGGATAAATCTTGAGGTAAGCAGTAATAGCATATTCAAAAGTAGAGACATGACTTTGCCGACTAAGGTCCATCTAGTCAAGGCTATGGTTTTTCCAGTGGTCATGTATGGATATGAGAGTTGGACTGTGAAGAAGGCTGAGCACCCAAGAATTGATGCTTTTGAACTGTGGTGTTGGAGAAGACTCTTGAGAGTCCCTTGGACTGCAAGGAGATCCAACCAGTCCATTCTGAAGGAGATCAGCCCTGGGATTTCTTTGGAAGGAATGATTCTAAAGCTGAAGCTCAGGTACTTTGGCCACCTGATGCGAAGAGTTGACTCATTGGAAAAGACTCTGATCCTGGGGGAGATTGGGGGCAGGAGGAGAAGGGGACGACAGAGGATGAGATGGCTGGATGGCATCATGGACTCGATGGACATGAGTCTGAGTGAACTCTGGGAGATGGTGATGGACAGGGAGGCCTGGCGTGCTGCGATTCATGGGGTCGCCAAGAGTCGGACATGACTGAGCGACTGAACTGAACTGAAGCAGTAATGTGACACCCAGAAATTTTCTTAACTCAATCAACCACAACTCCACCTAATTTTTTTTTTTTTACTTTACAATTCTGTATTGGTTTTGCCATACATTGACATGAATCCACCATGTGTGTACATGCATTCCCAAACATGAACCCCCCTCCCACCCCCTCCCTACAACATCTCTCTGGGTCATCCCCGTGTACCAGCCCCAAGCATGCCGTGTCCTGCATCAGACATAGACTGCCGATTTGATTCTTACATGATATTATACATGTTTCAATGCCATTCTCCCAAATCATCTCACCCTCTCCCTCTCCTTCTGAGTTCAAAGGTCCGCTATACACATCTGTGTCTTTTTTGCTGTCCTGCATACAGGGTTATCATTGCCATCTTTTTAAATTCCATATATATGTGTTAGTATACTGTATTGGTGTTTTTCTTTCTGGCTTACTTCACTCTGTATAATCGGCTCCAGTTTCATCCATCTCATCAGAGCTGATTCAAATGTTTTCTTTTTAACGGCTGAGTAATACTCCATTGTGTATATGTACCACTGCTTTCTTATCCATTCATCTGCTGATGGACATCTAGGTTGTTTCCATGTCCTGGCTATTATAAACGGTGCTGCGATGAACATTGGGGTACATGTGTCTCTTTCAATTCTGGTTTCCTCAGTGTGTATGCCCAGCAGTGGGATTGCTGGGTCATAAGGCAGTTCTATTTGCAATTTTTTAAGGAATCTCCACACTGTTCTCCATAGTGGCTGTATTAGTTTGCATTCCCACCAACAGTGTAGGAGGGTTCCCTTCTCTCCACACCCTCTCCAGCATTTATAGCTTGCGGATTTTTGGATCGCAGACATTCTGACTGGTGTGAAGTGGTACCTCATTGTGGTTTTGATTTGCATTTCTCTAATAATGAGTGATGTTGAGCATCTTTTCATGTGTTTATTAGCCATCCATATGTCTTCTTTGGAGAAATGTCTATTTAGTTCTTTGGTCCATTTTTTGATTGGGTCGTTTATTTTTCTGGAATTGATCTGCAGTTGTTTGGGATGTTTGCATAGGACTATGTTGCTGACCTCTAATAGTGAGTATAAAACCTAAATTTTATTTCCTAAAATTACTGAACTAGAATAATTTCTATGCTCTCTAACCATGTTTTAGGCACTAGACATATATTACATTTTATTACAGGTACATTCTGCTCAACCAAAACCCAAGTTTAAGCACTGATCAAACATGTGTGCTCAGTCGCACCCAACTCTTTGTGAGCCCATGGGCTGTTGTAGCCCATCAGATTCCTCTGTCCATGGAACTCCCCAGGCAAGAACACTAGTTGGATTTTTCACTTCTTACTTCAGGGGATCTTCCCAACCTAGGGATCAAACCCATGTCTCTTGCGTCTCCTCCACTGCACCAACCTGGAAGGTCATGAGCACTGAAATATCTAGGATATCTGTTTGTGGACTTCTATCCTGTTGATTGGCTTCCCTGGTAGCTCAGTTGGTAAACATTCTGCCTGCAGTACAGGAGACCAGGGTTCAATCAGGAAAGACCTCTGGAGAAGGAAATGGAAACCCACTCCAGTATTGTTGCTTGGAAAATCTCATGGACAGAGGAGCCTGGTGGGCTACAGTCCATGAGGTTGCAAGGGTCGGACACGACTTAGTGACTAAACCCACATCATGCTGATTAATGCATCACTGTATTGTAATAATAGGTAGCACCAAATCTTACACCTTCAGCAATATAAAATAATTTTTGTGTGCAATTTATTCTTTAAGAATGTTTTCCCTCCCCAAGAGGAATGTTTGCACTTTTCAGCAGAAAACACCACCTGTTTGCAGCTTAACAAGTTTCAATAATTTGAAACAACTGAAGCAGTGCATATGAGTTTCACAAAAAGGTTAATAATATTTTTTAACTTGAAGAAAAAAGGATGCCTTGGATTCTACTATTTTATGTATTTTACAGAAACTTTTAATTTTACGTAATCAAAAAGAGATAAAGAATGACAAACGTCATCAAAAGTGACTCACAAAACAGATTCTAGTTTTGTGGAAGCTTCTAAGTACTTATATGGACAGTATAGGCATAAGGTTAACCTTTTTAAAGACTGATTTCCAAACACTGCTAGTTATTTGCAGTCTTCAATTCTAATACTTAATTTCCAGAAATCCATGAGCTCTGAAGCAGAAATATCAAGCTTATTGATCTGCATTTGTCCTTCTGTATTTCCAGTACCCTGTTATCAATTTGGAAAATAACTGTTTCCAATAAGAGTTACAAAAGACAAATAGGAGTTTCCAAATAAAGTGTGAGACAAATATCATAAATAACTATAAACAGAAAGATTCTAAATTATTACAACTTATTCAATATCTTACCCACTAAAAAGTATTAAATAATATTCATATATAAACTATTCTATTCTGTAGTGTAATGTCTTAACTTCATTAAGCTTTATTTCTTTATCTCTCAGCTAAGAGTATTAATATATTGTGGAGGAAAAATATTTTACCTGTTAGAACCTTTATATCTAACTACACACCTGAAATAAATACCATAACAAGACAGATGACTAATGATATAAAATCTCTAAATTTCGATTCTTTAGACAGAATGCATTTTACAGTCCTAACAGTTTAATATTCTGATGGGTTTTGTTGTTCTACTATGTTCTTTTTAAGCATTTTGTGTATTAGGTTTGGCCTTTATGTATTTTTACAACCTAGCAGAATTAGAGCATGGAAATTATTATTGAAAGTAAAAAGAAAGAAAAATAGATTGCATTTATCTCTAATTCAGTGGCTTTTTAAGAAATTTCAATAGTACTTTCAACATTATCTCATGATTACAGCTAATTGTCCTACTCTTGTCTCTTATTCATTAAAAGTCTGCCACCTTAATAATGTGCTATTGATGTTTTTATTAAAAGAAACTGTTTTTCTCTTGTTTCTAGCACACTTTCTTTCACTTTTCTTTCTGACATTTCTATAATTGTAGTAGCTTTTCTTTCATAAATATTCTGGTTTAATAATTTTATTAGGCAAAAACATGCATTTTTTACTGATTAGAAGAGCTTTACTAACAGAGACCTATGCAAGCAGCTATTAAAGAAAATAATAGTTTTAAAAACTATGTTATAGAAAAGCAGACATGGATGTAAGATTTTAAACCTAAGCAGAAGCATGCTTTCCTCTAAGCTAAAAGAGTCACTGCTCCATATAAAGCCTCCAGAAACATAGTCTGTATTCATCAGCCCAGTGGTCATCATGTGTCTCCTAATGGGTCAAGAATTAAGGGACTTCTGGCCAATCAAAAACTCTATCACTCATAGTGACTTTTCTAAATGCAAAAATCTACATATAAAAATGCATGTATCTTTGATAGACAGCTCTACCATTTTGAAAACTGTATTTCATGTAAGCTATATCTCTATCAAGACATAGACTATCTCCATCATACCAGCAAGACCCCTCAGGATAACTGTAAACACCATTCACTAAAATATATGTAAAAATTGTCAAAGCTGGCCTGTAGAAGAGGCGACCTTATGCTACATGGAAAGCATGGCTCTATGTGATCTACAGGTATGACATAAGCAAATCGGCAAAGATATATCAGCTATATATCCAGCAGAGCAGGACATCCAATATTAACCTTAGTCAGCTTTAAATATCAGGTACTGACAACTAGGGCATAGAAACCAGAGATGCTTCTAACATCCTACATTGCTTGGGACAGTTTCTACTGTCCCCAGTAAATAATTATCTGGCCCAAAATGTCAATAGTACCAAAGCTGCAAAGACAGTATACATCAAACTCAATACCAATAATAGGAAAAGAATACTGTATTGTAGAAACAAGTATAATTGATACTTAGAAAATATAAATATTGTTCAGTTCAGTTCAGTCGCTCAGTCATGTCCAAATCTTTGTGACCCCATGAATCGCAGCATGCCAGGCCTCCCTGTCCATTACCAACTCCCAGAGTTCACTCAGATTCATAGCCATCGAGTCAGTGATGCCATCCAGCCATCTCATCCTCTGTCGTCCCCTTCTCCTCCTGCCCTCAATCCCTCCAGCATCAGAGTCTTTTCCAATGAGTCAACTCTTCGCATCAGGTGGCCAAAGTACTGGAGTGTCAGCTTTAGCATCATTCCTTCCAAAGAAATCCCAGGGCTGATCTCCTTCAGAATGGACTGGTTGGATCTCCTTGCAGCCCAAGGGACTCTCAAGAGTCTTCTCCAACACCACAGTTCAAAAGCATCAATTATTCAGTGCTCAGCCTTCTTCACAGTCCAACTCTCATATCCATACATGACCACTGGAAAAACCATAGCCTTGACTAAACAGACCTTAAATATTCTTAGTAGTATCTCACATGCTAGTAAAATAATGCTCAAAATTCTCCAAGCCAGGCTTCAGCAATACATGAACCATGAAATTCCTGATGTTCAAGCTGGTTTTAGAAAAGGCAGAGGAACCAGAGATCAAATTGCCAACATCTGCTGGATCGTGGAAAAAGCAAGAGAGCTCCAGAGAAACTTCTATTTCTGCTTTATTGACTATGCCAAAGCCTTTGACTGTGTGGATCACAAGAAACTGTGGAAAATTCTGAAAGAGATGGGAATACCAGACCACCTAACCTGCCTCGTGAGAAATCTGTATGCAGGCCAGGAAGCAACAGTTAGAACTGGACATGGAACAACAGACTGGTTCCAAATAGGAAAAGGAATACGTCAAAGCTGTATATTGTCACCCTGCTTATTTAACTTCTATGCAGAGTACATCATGAGAAACGCTGGACTGGAAGAGGCACAGCTGGAATCAAGATTGCCAGGAGAAATATCAATAACCCCAGATACGCAGATGACACCACCCTTATGGCAGAAAGTGAAGAGGAACTAAAAAGCTTCTTGATGAAAGTGAAAGTGGAGAGTGAAAAAGTTGGCTTAAAGCTCAACATTCAGAAAACAAAGATCATGGCCTCTGGTCCCATCACTTCATGGCAAATAGATGGGGAAACAGTGGAAACAGTGTCAGACTTTATTTTGGGGGGCTCCAAAATCACTGCAGATGGTGACTGCCGCCATGAAATTAAAAGACGCTTACTTCTTGGAAGGAAAGTTATGACCAACCTAGATAGCATATTCAAAAGCAGAGACATTACTTTGCCGACTAAGGTCCGTCTAGTCAAGGCTATGGTTTTTCCTGTGGTCATGTATGGATATGAGAGTTGGACTGTGAAGAAGGCTGAGCACTGAAGATTTGATGCTTTTGAACTGTGGTGTTGGAGAAGACTCTTGAGAGTCCCCTGGACTGCAAGGAGATCCAACCAGTCCATCCTAAAGGAGACCAGTCCTGTGTGTTCATTGGAAGAACTGATATTGAAACTGAAACTCCAATCCTTTGGCCACCTCATGCAAAGAGTTAACTCATTGGAAAATACTGTGATGCTGGGAGGGATTGGGGGCAGGAGGAGAAGGGGACGACCCAGGATGAGATGGCTGGATGGCATCACCAACTCGACGGCCGTGAGTCTGAGTGAACTCTGGGAGTTGGTGTTGGACAGGGGGGCCTGGCGTGCTGTGATTCATGGGGTCGCAAGGAGTCCGACATGACTGAGTGACTGAACTGAACTGAATAAACAAAGCAAATTTCAATAACATTCTAAACTTTAGGACTTATACCATATTCTCTAAACAAACAGCAATTTCAAACCCTCTAAAATTTAACATCTCTCCTTTAAACAATTATTCTGCTATAAAGAATCAAGATGGAAACTGTGAACAATTAGAAAAAAATATTTTACAAAAACACAATCTATCAGCAGAAGAAATCAATACTCCAACATTCAGATGACAATGAAAAAAATAGCTAATTAAGTACCAAATAAGAAACTCAAAAAGAAAACAAAATTAATATACCTAAGACATTTGGAGTTGGCTAAAAGTAGAAATTAATGATTTTAAAAAACATGAAAAAAAAACCCTAAACCCACAAACCCAAGAACAGACTCTTTAAAAAAGAAAACCAAATAAAATTTAGTACTATTAGCTGGTGTAGCTTTTTTTATTATTATTATTACTTTATTTTACTTTACAATGCTGTATTGGTTTTGCCATACATCAACATGAATCCACCACGGGTGTACATGAGTTCCCAAACATGAAGCCCCCTCCCACCTCCCACCCCATATCATCTCTCTGGATCATCCCCATGCACCAGCCCCAAGCATCCTGTATCCTGCATCAAACATAGACTGGCGATTCATTTCTTACATGATAGTATACATGTTTCAATGCCATTCTCCCAAATCATCCCACCCCTCTCCCTCAGAGTCCAAAAGTCTGCTCTACACATCTGTGTCTCTTTTGCTGTCTCACATACAGGGTCATCATTACCATCTTTCTAAATTCCATATATATGTGTTAGTATACTGTATTGGTGTTTTTCTTTCTGGCTTACTTCACTCTGGATAATCGGCTCCAGTTTCATCCATCTCATTAGAACTGATTAAAATTTATTCTTTTTAATGGCTGAGTAATACTCCATTGTGTATATGTACCACAATTTCTTATCCATTCATCTGCTGATGGACATCTAGGTTGTTTCCATGTCCTGGCTATTATAAACAGTGCCGTGATGAACATTGGGGTACATGTGTCTCTTTCTATTCTGGTTTCCTCGGTGTGTATGCCCAGCAGTGGGATTGCTGGGTCATAAGGCAGTTCTATTTGCAACTTTTTAAGGACTCTCCACACTGTTCTCCATAGTGGCTGTACTAGTTTGCATTCCCACCAACAGTGCAAGAGGGTTCCCTTTTCTCCACACCCTCTCCAGCATTTATTGCTTAAAAATAAGAAATGCATAAACACACAAAATTAGAATAATGCATTTGCAGATTATCCTAGTCAGTTTGGAGCACCATAACAAAATGCCTTAAACAGAGTGGATTATAATCAACAGCAATTTATTTACACAGTTCTGAAGGCTGGAAGCATGGTCAGGTTCTGGTAAGAGCCCTCTTCCAGGTTGCAGACTGTTGAATTCTCATTGTATCCTCACCTGGCAGAGAGGAGGGAGAAAGCAAGTTCTCTTGTGACTCTTAGAAGAGCACCTGTTCCATTCATGAGGGCTCCAAAATCATGACCTCATCTAATTCTAATTAACCTCCCAATGGTCTCATCTCCTAACAACATCACATTAAGGAATATGGTTTCAGTGTATGAATTTGGAAGGGACACAATCAGTCCATAATAGAAAAAAGTACAGAGTCCAAGGAAAGACTGTGTGTGTCCTCAGTCACTCAGTCAAGAGCCACATGAGAATCATTTTCTTATCTCTATGTAAATAGATGTAGAAATTACATGAATTGATTGGTTCCATATGTATATAAACAAACTCAACATTTATTCTTGATTTTTTTTAATGTATTTGTAAAACAGCACTATAATTAATTAAAAAACAGATAAGATTCCCATTAAAATCATGAAAAAGACAATGCCATATCACATAAAAGTTCTGGGAAAAAGTCTTATGATTTTTAGAATTTGCAGATATTAACAAATACTTGGAAATGCTTAAAAAATGTTATCAAATATAATCGGATAATTCAGTAAGATGACTGTGACAGTACTAAAATATTAACATTTCTATTTTTAAATATAATTATAGAAATGTATCTGCATACTAGAAATTGTTCAGATGTATACAGATGACAAGCAATAAATGAAAAAAGAAAAAAACTACGTTTTAAGGGCCAATGTTGTAAAGATGTCATTTTTCCCAAATATAATCTATAAATTAAACTTGATTACCGTAAAACTACAGTGAAAAGTTTCATTTGCAATGTGAAAAGCTGATTTAGATACATGTTGAAAAATCAATATGCAAAAATAGCCCATAAAATTTTCAGAAAGAGGAATAATCTGAGGGTAATGACCTGGCAGATATTACAATATACTGAAAGGCTAGAGTAATTAAAACAATTTGGTAAAACTATATGAATAGAAAGACAAATCAATACAAAGTCACAAGTGCCTTTATCATTTGGTAAATGACAAAAGGGACATTTAAAACAGTGTGGAAATAAAGAATTATTTAATACATGTTATTAGGATAATGGACTAGTCAATTGTATAAAACCGAAAAAAATAATGCTATGCCTCATTTTACACAAAAGTAATTGTTAAACTGCTGTTGCTGCTGCTAAGTCACTTCAGTCGTGTCCGACTCTGTGCGACCCCATAGACGGCAGCCCACCAAGCTCCCCCATCCCTGGGATTCTCCAGGCAAGAACACTGGAGTGGGTTGCCATTTCCTTCCCCAATGCATGAAAGTGAAAAGTCAAAGTGAAGTCGCTCAGTCGTGTCCGACTCTTAGCGACCCCATGGACTGCAGCCTACCAGGCTCCTCCACCCACAGGATTTTCCAGGCAAGAGTACTGGAGTGGGATGCCATTGCCTTCTCCGATTGTTAAACTGACAAGTATTTAAATACAAAAAAAAAACAAAACAGATGGTTATTATATGAGAATTATAATACTCAGAACCAAAGAAAAAATATTTTAAAAAATTTGTATTGGGGGAAAATCATCTAAATTGAAATTATAAAAGCCAAGGAATTTTTAAAGACAAACAGAAGACAAAGGGCTGATTTCCTAATACTCAAAGAAAAATCAGTAAATAAACAATCCACAAGTACAAAAGCAAATGGCAAATCTATGAAAGTAGTTTGAGGAGGAGAGATACCAATAACACAAGGAAATAATGCATAAGTTTGGGTAGAAGTTTAAACTTGGGACCTGAACAGACCTAGAACTGCCTGGAAGGGTGACCTGATCTGCCTCCACACCATATCATTACTTTTGAATCTTCTGATTTAAGGTAAAAGTGGACTGTGAAGTCGTAGGAAACAGATATTATTAGGAAGCCCCTGTTTGAATCATAGCTGAGAAAGCTATGATTCCTATGAAAGTCTTGGGACTGTGGGATTATAACATAAAGACCTGGTGGAAACAAGGTAACAGCTTCTCTGGGACAAGAGGAAGTACCTTGATCTTATCCTCCATGAGATGAGTGTGCTATGGGAGAGGAACAAGGAAGCTCCATACAGGGGCTATGCTATGGCAGCTTCATTATGGAGGCAGTGTATGAAAGCTGCAGTGAAATTAAGACACAGCAGAGTTCAGTTGAGTTGCTCAGTCCTGTTGGACACCATGGACTGCAGCACACAAGGCTTCCCTGTCCATCACCAACTCACAGAGCTTGCTCAAACTCATGTCACTGAGTCGGCGATTCCATCCAACCATCCATCCTCTGCCATCACCTTCTCTGCCTGCCTTCAATCTTTCCCAGCATCAGAGTCTTTTCCAATAAATTAGCTCTTCTCATCACATGGCTAAAGTATTGGAGCTTCAACCTTAGCATCAGTCCTTCCAATGAACATCCAGGACTGATTTCCTTTAGGATGGACTGGTTGGATCTCCTTGCAGTCCAAGGGACTCTCAAGAGTCTTCTCCAACATCACAGTTCAAAAGCATCAATTCTTTGGCACTCAGTTTTCTTTATAGTCCAACTCTCACATCCATACATGACCACTGGAAAAAAACAAAGGATATCCTGAGTGAATTATAGTTTGGCCAAAGTTTCAGCAGGACTGTAATTTGAACCCCCAACTGTTTGCTTCCAGAGCATATACTATTAACTGTTGTACTGTGTCTATACAGAACCATTCAACTTCAGCTTCTTTGGGTAAGTGGTTGGGGCATAGACTTGGATTACTGTGATACTGAATGGTTTGCATTGGAAATGAAGAGAGATCATTCTGTCACTTTTGAAACTGCACCCGAGTACTGCATTTGGGACTCTTTTGTTGACTATTAGGGCTACTCATTTTCTTCTAAGGGATTCTTGTCCATGATAGAGGTAATGGTCATCTGAATTAAATTCTCCCATTCCAGTTCATTTTAGTTCATTGATTCCTAAAATGTTGATGTTCACTCTTGCCATTTCCTGTTTGACCACTTCCAATTTACCTTGATTCACGGACCTAACATTCCAGCTTCCTATGCAGTATTATTCTCACAGCTTTGGACTTTACTTCCATCACCAGTCATATCCACAACTGGGAGTTGTTTTTGCTTTGGCTCAGCCTCTTCATTCTTTCTAGAGTTATTTCTCCACTCTTCTTCAGTAGCATATTGGACACCTGCAGACCTGGTGAGTTCATCTTTCAGTGTCATACCTTTTTGCCTTTTCGTACTATTCATAGGGTTCAAGGCAAAAATAGTGGAGTGGTTTGCCATTCCCTTCTCCAGTGGACCACATTTTGTCAGAACTCTCCACCTTGAACCCTCCATCTTGGGTGGCCCTAAATGGCACGGCTCATTGAGCTAGACAAGGCTGTGACTCATTTGATCGGTTTGTTTAGTTTTCTGTAACCATGGTTTTCATTCTGTCTGCCCTTTGATGTATAAGGGTAAGAGGCTTGTGGAAGCTTCATTTTGGGAGGGGCTGGCTATGGGGGGGTCTGCATCTTGCTTTGATGGTGAGGCTGTGTTCCCTCCTTGTAGTTTGGCCTCAGGCCAAACTATGGTAGGGGTAATGGTTGTAATGGCCTCCTTCAAAATGACGTATGCCTGTGGCTCCCAGGACTGTTGCAGTCAGTGCCCCTGACCCTGCAGCAGGCCACTGCTGACCCATACCTCCACCGAAGACTCCTGGAGACTCACAGGCAAGTCTGGCTCAGGCTCTTGTGGGGTCACTGCTCCTTCCTCCTGGGTCCTGGTGTGCACAAGGTTTTGTTTGAGCACTTTGAGCATCTCTGGAGGATATGGGCTTTGATTCTAACACTATTTTGCCCCTCCCACCATCTTGTTTGGGCTTCTCCTTTGCCCTTGGACATGGAGTGTCTTTTTTTGGTGGGATCCACAATTCTTTTGTCAATGGCTATTCAGCTGCAAGTTGTAATTTTGGAGTTCTTACAGGAGAAGATGAGCACACGTCCTTCTACTCTACCATCTTGATGAATTACAGTGAGGAAGGAGAGAGAAAGCTTCTGACATAGACATCAGAAGGGGGACAGAGAGTGCCACAACACAGGATTAGATTAAAGTTATTTTGCCTTTTTAGTTTGACTGCCTACCTGAATTTATGGCCACTATGACTAGTGGTAGGACATATATGTTTTATATATATATATAATTCTTCTCAGAGTCTTATCTATTCTCAGAATTGGGAAGATAATAATACACTGAAATACAAATTCTTTGTCTTTGTAATACCCTCACCAGTCTCTATGTGATAAACTGATTATATTAGTGGCCTTAAGTATTTAAGACAGAAATTCATCAGTGATTTTTTTTCTCCAAACAGTAGCAACAGAAAAACATTCTTATGAGATGATCTGAATAAGTATTTTCAGGTTAATTCAGGAATAGTTGATGCTGATCTTTATTATTAATATTAGTGACTTCAGACACAACAGAAAATGAAAAAGAAAATCTCTGTATGAGAAAAGTCTAAATACAATCATTACTTTTATTCTTCACCATGTTGATTTAAGATTCGTTGTGCCAATAAAGAATAACCAAGCACAGCAAGCCACTGATTTATTATCTTGCTCTATAAAAAAAGGAAAACAATGTGTCATCACAATATCCCAAACAAGATCCCCGGAGGAATTCTCACTTCCACTCCTTAGCAAAGAAAATGAGCACAGAAACTGCATTCTCCAAAAGTGCATTCTGCTGTGATACCACAGAGGACAGCATGCTTCAAAAGGATTGATGTAATGGAGACAAAATTTCTGAATCACTTTTTTCTTTTGAGGATATTTTACAATATGAGACATTCTAATCTTACAAATATTCTCTTATAAATTAAGAACTAATATTAATTTTCATTCCAATTAAATTAATAAAAAATAAAACATTAAACCCAAGTCATCAACTTCTAGTATTTAGTGTCTATAATATATATTATATAGTATCTATAGTACATATCATATATTATTTAGAGTCTTTTATTCCATAAGGAAAAAGACCTCTGTGACTCTAACAATCAAAGATGCTATGTCTGTGGGAGGGTCATAGTTGTTGGAAATATTCGGTCCTGTTTTGGGAAAGGAAGGGAATCCCTGTAGTTTGGAACTTTACTTTATTCTGTATTTCTGTTCAGGGGCCAGCATTAGGGCTAGCTTGTAGAAGACTCTCAATTCATGCCAGAGGTATGATCAATGGTGTTTACTTTAGAAACTGAAAAAGGTCCTTTTCTTCTTTTTTTTTAAAAAATTCTATTTTTACTTTATTTTACTTTACAATACTGTATTGGTTTTGCCATACATTGACATGAATCCACCACGGGTGTATACAAGCTTTTATTTTGTTATAAAATGGACACATAACCAATGAGAGACATTTTCTACAATGAAATGCTGGTAGCAAAACTGATAATAAATCCACTGAAGATGAAAAAAAAAGGGATGGATAGGAATCTGTAGTGAGTACAACCCAGTTTATCATCTTAACACTACAATTCTTACTGTTACTTTCACTTTCCCTCCATGAACTTCAGTTCAGTTCAGTCACTCAGTTGTGTCTGACTATTTGTGACCCCATGAACTGCAGAACACCAGGCCTCCCTGTCCATCACCAACTCCAGGAATTGCTCAAATTCATGTCCATAGAATTGGTGATGTCATCCAAACATCTCATCCTCTGTCATCCCCTTCTCCTCCTGCCTTCAATCTTTCCCAGCATCAAGGTCTTTTCAAATGAGTCAGTTCTTCATATCAGGTGGTCAAAATATTGGCATTTCAGCTTCAGCATCCGTCCTTCCAATGAGTATTCAGAACTGATTTCCTCTAGGATTTACTGGTTGGATCTCCTTGAGGTCCAAAGGATTCTCAAGGGTCTTCTCCAACACCACAGTCCAAAAGCCTCAGTTCTTCGGCACTCAGCTTTCTTTATGGTCCAACTCTCACATCCATACATGACTACTGGAAAAATCATAGCTTTGATCAGATGGACCTTTGTTGGCAATGTCTCTGCTTTCTAATATGCTGTCTAGGTTAGTCATAGCTTTTCCTTCAAGGAACAAGTGTCTTTTAATTTCATGGCTGCAGTCACCATTTGCAGAGATTTTAGAGCCCAAGAAAATAAAGTCTGTCACTGTTTCCATTGTTTCCCCATCTATTTGCCATGAAGTGATGGGACGAGATGCCATGATCTTCGTTTTCTGAATGTTGAGCTTTAAGCCAACTTTTTCACTCTCCTCTTCCACTTTCATCAAGAGGCTTTTTAGTTCCTCTTCACTTTCTGCCATAATGGTCGTGTCATCTGTGTACCTGAGGTTATTGATATTTCTCTTGGTAATCTTGATTCCAGCTTGTGCTTCATCTAGCCTGGCATTTCACATGATATACTCTGCATAGAAGTTAAATAAGCAATGTGACAGTATACAGTTTTGATGTACTACTTTCCCGATTTAGAACCAGTCTGTTGTTCCATGTCCCATTCTGACTGCTACTTCTTGACCTTCATACAGATATCTCAGGAGGTAGATATGGTGGTGTGGTATTCCCATCTCTTGAAAAATTTTTCCACAGTTTATTGTGATCCACACAGTCAAAGCCTTTGGCATAGTCAATGAAGCAGAGGTAGGTGTTTTTCTGAAACTCTCTTGCTTTTTTGATGATCCATTGGATGTTGATAATTTAATCTATGGTTCCTCTGCCTTTTTTAAATCCAGCTTGAACATCTGGAAGTTCACGGTTCACATACAGCTGAAGCCTGGCTTGGAGATTTTTTAGCATTACTTTGCTAGCACGTGAGATGAGTGTAATTGTATGGTAGTTTAAACATTCTTTGGCATTGCCTTTCTTGGGAATTAGAAAGAAAACTGACCTTTTCCAGTCCTGTGGCCACTGCTGAGTTTTCCAGATTTGCTAGCATATTGAATGCCGCACTTTCACAGTATCATCTTTCAGAATTTGAAATAGCTCAACTGGAGTTCCATCACCTCCACTATCTTTGTTCATAGTGATGCTTCCTAAGGCCCACTTGACTTCACATTCCAGGCTGTGTGGCTTTAGGTGAGTGATCACACCATCATGGTTATCTGGGTGGTGAAGATCTTTTTGTATAGTTCTTCTGTGTATTGTTGCCACCTCTTCTTAATATCTCCTGCTTCTGTTAGGTTCATACCATTTCTGTCCATTTTGTGCCTATCTTTGCATGAAATATTCCCTTGATATCTCTAATTTTCTTGATGAGATGTCTAGTCTTTCTCATTCTATTGCTTTCTTCTATTTCCTCCATGAATTATGCTATTCTAATTTTTTTTTTTTTTTTGGCTTCTTGTAATTGTGTTTTCACACAAAGGCTTTCCTTTAAGTTGCATTGCGAGGATTCAACAGTGAAACTGGCCAGGAGGTATTATTTTTGAAGTAGAAAGTGGGTGGTATCACTTCAGTGGTTAATAGGGAAGAAATTCTGAGACACAAAGATATATTTAGGGACTAAGAGCCAAGAAGGACTCTTGAGGGTTTAAGAGGAGGTGCTAAATAGTTTCCTTTCATTGTATGTTTACAAATCATAGATAAACAGATTTAAAAGCTCTATAACTCATACAAGATGAGTAGGCAACTGTTAGTCTAGCCAACAAATCTCACTACACCTAAGCACTCTTAGCAATGACAAGATCAGAATATGTGTTACAATATTCCCCTTTTAATTAACCAATACTTAACAGAATGTCTTCCAAAGGGATAGATTCAATATTTAAAAATGAAGGTATACTATTTAATACATACCATCTTCCAAAGTTAGAGACAAACATGAATTAACTTGGATTTAGAAAGCCTTTTCTGTCCAATATTACTTTCAAAATCAATGTGAATAGTTTTTCTAGAGGGAGAAAATTTCTAATTTTTTTCATATATGAAACATAAACTAAACCAACTAAGATACAGAAAGAAAACAGCAGCAAAAATGTGGCCTCCACATTTCTTGTAAGCTAGTTAGCTTAAAAAAAAATAAAGTATTTTGAACTATTGAGAAAACATAAAATCCAAAGAAAATGGCTCCATTCTGCAAATGGAATCACTTATAACTCTTACATTATGCTTTTAAGTAGGCATTATACACATCATGTCTTTAATATGCAGCACAGGCTACATACAAATATTGAATTCTATTAGAGAATAGAAAGTTAAAGTATTTTGTGCACAACAAAAGTTATAATTTTTTCAGGTTTTCACATTTATCAAGTCCTCTAAATCTGGGCTTCCCTGGTGGCTCAGCCAGTAAAGAATCTGCCTGTAATGAAGGAGATCCAAGTTTGATCCCTGGGTCAGGAAGATCTCCTGAAGGAAGGAATGGCAACCCACTGCAGTATTCTTGCCTAGAGAATCCCATGGACAGAGGAGTCTGGCAGGCTACAATCCATGGGGCAGCAAAGAGTCAGCCATGACTAAGTGACTAACACTTAAATCTGTTCACATTGGGAGATAATAACCTTGAAACTATAAAAATGGCAACTTCATTACCTTGGCCATTTTTAAACCACTTTAGCTCCATTTCATACACTAAATTAATCCCATCTGGTTTCTGATCTTCAGAACCAGAAATGAAACAATGGACTGATTCAAAATTGTGAAAGGAGTATGACAAAGCTGTACATTGGCACCCTACTTATTTAACTTATATGCAGAGTACATCACATGAAATGCCAGGCTGGATGAATCCCACACTGGAATCAACATTGTAGGGAGAAATATCAACAATCTCAGATATTCTGATGATAACACTCCAATGGCAGTAAACGAAGAGGAACTAAAAAGCCTCTTGATGAGGGTGAAAGAGGAAAGTGAAAAAAGCTGGCTTAAGATTCACATTCAAAAAAATAAGATCATGACATCCGGTCCCATCAGTTCATGGGAAAAAGATGGCGAAAAAGTGGAAGCAGTGAGAGACTTTATTTTGGGGGGCTCCAAAATCACTGCAGATAGTGACTGCAGCCATGAAATTAAAACACACTTGCTCCTTGGAAGAAAAGCTATGACCAACCTAGACAGCGTATTAAAAAGCAGAAACACTACTTTGCCAACAAAGGACTACAAAGCTATGGTTTTTCTGGTAGTCATGTACAGATGTGAGTATTGGACCATAAAGAAGGCTGAATGCTGGAGAATTGATGCTTTCAAACTATGGTGCTGGAGAAGACTCTCGAGAGTCCCTTGGACTGCCAGGAGATCCAACCAGGCAATATTAAAAGAAATCAACCCTGAATAATCATTGGAAAGATTGATTCTGAAGCTCCAATACTCTGGCCACCTGATGGGAAGAGCCAACTCACTGGAAAAGACCCAGATGCTGAGAAAGATTGAGGGCAGGAGAAGAGGGTGACAGAGGATAAGATGGTTGAATTGCATCACCAACTCAATGGACATGAGTTTGAGCAAACTCCAGGAATTAGAGAAGGACAGGGAGGCCTGGTGTGCTACAGTCCATGGGGCTACAAAGTGTTGGACACAATTTAGCAACTTAACAACAACAAAACTATTATTTATCACTTTCTTCCATGTGTAATGGAATTTCAAATAACCTTATCTATTAAGAAAAATGCTAACTGCTAATAAAGCAAATATTTCAAGTAATGTTTACTTTGGAATATATATTTTAAAATTAACTTATTTTAAAAATTGGAGATTTTTCACCAATGAAAAATTTTTCCATTTGAAAGTTCCTTTCTTCTTTTCTGTGCATATTCTATGGAGTTTTACTACTTAATATTATAGACGTTCATCTTTATAACTAAACTCACCTCATTAAAATCCAGGGAATGCCCTGCATTTTATCAGTGAGTTAGGGGGAAAATTCATTGCTAAGTAAAACTAAGAGTCAGCAGATTACAGATGTAGCTTTTTTTCCCACAACAAACTTCAATTTGAAGACAGTGTTCAGTCTGCTGCTGCTGCTGCTGCTGCTGCTAAGTCGCTTCAGTCGTGTCCGACTCTGTGAGACCCCATAGACGGCAGCCCACCAGACTCCCCTGTCCCTGGGATTCTCCAGGCAAGAACAGTGGAGTGGGTTGCCATTTCCTTCTCCAATGCAGAAAAGTGAAAAGTGAAAGTGAAGTCACTCAGTTGTGTCCGACTCTTAGCGACCCCATGGACTGTAGCCCACCTGACTCCTCTGTCCATGGGATTTTCCAAGCAAGAGTACTGGAGTGGGGTGCCATTGCCTTCTCCATTGTTAAGTCTAATTTGCTTTAATTTACTTGGCAGTCAGATTTTTAGGAGCACATCATTCTTGTAAGGAAACTAATTTCAGGACTATTTGGGATTATCAGCCAGTCAGGAGCTGTGCATACCTTACGATGGCTCCATCGGCTTTCTATGGACCTGATGTCAGTGGGCATCTTACAGTGATGGTCTCAAACATGATTACTGATTGAGAAGAAAAAATCTTCTGCAGATAAAAACTTGGAACTTTTCTCTTTCTACTTTTATTTAATCCCCAAATTATTTAAGCCATAATCATGTTGGGTATCTCCAGTATTTTCAGTAGAGAAAATGTTCTCTAGCCAACGCTCTGTGCATATTTGGATTTATGTGTCAATGGCAAGAGGCATACCTCGGCTCCAACCTTGAAACACTATAATTATTGGCAACAACAGTGACTGAGTTGTGCCATAATAAGTACCCTGAGAAGTATTTGCTGCCTGGGTGGACATTACAGAAGTGCTCTATTAGTTGATATCACCTAGTCCTTAGGATAACTCAGCATTAATAGGGACAGATCAAAAGTAGTATTATAATATTAGATATACATCTGAGTCTTTCAAAATTGTTCTTAAGTGCTGCTTGTCTTCTCACAGATCCAGTAGAATCATGAGATGACAAGCAGCATTTAATGTGTATTCTATGATACATTTTTAAATTCTGTTATACATTCTATTGGGCTTCCTAGGTGGCACTAGTGGCAAAGAACCTGCCCACCAATGAAAGAGAAATAGGAAACATGGGTTTGATCCTTGGGTTGGAAGATTCCTTGGAGGAGGGCATGGCAATCCACTTCCATATCCTTGCCTGGAGAATCCCATGGACAAAGGAGCTTGGCATACTACAGTCCACAGGGTCACAGAGAGTCAGACATGACTGAAGCAACTTAGCATGCCCACATAGTATTTATTATACGTTTAATTCTATTTTACATTTTTAATTTTATGATACATTTCTCTCTATTCTATCAACAAAATTTAACCTCCAATATAGACCTAGGAGAACATGGCATATGTAATAAAATAAAATGTATTTCTTAGCCATGTAATAATTATCTGAAAGAGCATAAAATATCCATTGATATTATTATGAATGAGGTAACAAAAGGTGTATCAGTCAGCTTACCAGCAATAAAGGTACAGTAGCTAGATCAAAATTATTCTGGGTGCTTAAATATCCAATATCTCGCTCAGAGGGAGTGGTCATTTATCTTTTTAACTTGAAATAGTTATTGAGAATCAATTAGGTACCAATCATTGTGTTAGAGACTACAGATATGACTACAGTCCAGTTCTGATTTAAAGATTATCTAGGGATACAGGCAAATAAAGATACAGTTGGAATTCAATGTGATTGGGTTTTGAACAGTGAGTAGGACTGTATTGTAAACCATTGCAACTGCTCAGTCTTCTAGGTTCAGGAAGTCCCCCTAGATGAAGAACATATAACCAGAGTTTCTAAAGAAAGAGATCTGGGGTATGGATATATCAAAGTCTTACAAAATACAAAAGAAGAGTATAGAAACTTTGCATATTTATCAGTAGTTCAACATGACATACACACAGAATAACTGAGAATAGGAAAGAGGGTAATTTTTTAAAAAGAGATGAAATGAGAAGAATTAATATCAACTAACTGGATATATGACAAACGCTGGACTGGAAGAAACACAAGCTGCAATCAAGATTGCCGGGAAAAATATCAATAACCTCAGATATGCAGATGACACCCCCGTTATCGCAGAAAGTGAAGAGGAGCTAAAAAGCCTCTTGATGAAAGTGAAAGATGAGAGCGAAAAAGTTGGCTTAAAGCTCAACATTCAGAAAACGAAGATCATGGCATCCGGTCCCATCACTTCATGGGAAATAGATGGGGAAACAGTGGAAACAGTGTCAGACTTTATTTTGGGGGGCTCCAAAATCACCGCAGATGGTGACTGCAGCCATGAAATTAAAAGACTCTTACTCTTTGGAAGAAAAGTTATGACCAACCTAGATAGCATATTCAAAAGCAGAGACATTACTTTGCCGACTAAGGTCCATCTAGTCAAGGCTATGGTTTTTCCTGTGGTCATGTATGGATGTGAGAGTTGGACTGTGAAGAAGGCTGAGCGCCAAAGAATTGATGCTTTTGAACTGTGGTGTTGGAGAAGACTCTTGAGGTTCCCTTGGACTGCAAGGAGATCCAACCAATCCATTCTGAAGGAGATCAACCCTAGGATTTCTTTGGAAGGAATGATGCTAAAGCTGAAACTCCAATACTTTGGCCAACTCATGTGAAGAGTTGACTCGTTGGAAAAGACTCTGATGCTGGGAGGGATTGGGGGCAGAAGGAGAAAGGGATGACCGTGGATGAGATGGCTGGATGGCATCATGGACTCGATGGACATGAGTCTGAGCTAACTCTGGGAGATGGTGATGAACAGGGAGGCCTGGCGTGCTGTGATTCATGGGGTCACAAAGAGTCGGACATGACTGAGCAACTGAACTGAACTGAACTGAACTGGATCTAAGGCAATGCCAAAGAATGCTCAAACTACCACACAATTGCACTCATCTCACATGCTAGTAAAGTAATGCTCAAAATTCTCCAAGCCAGGCTTTAGCAATACATGAACCGTGAACTTCCAGATGTTCAAGCTGGTTTTAGAAAAGGCAGAGGAACCAGAGATCAAATTGCCAACATCCGCTGGATCATGGAAAAACCAAGAGAGTTCCAGAAAAACATCTATTTCTACTTTATTGACTATGCCAAAGCCCTTGACAGTGTGGATCACAAGAAACTGTGGAAAATTCTGAAAGAGATGGGAATACCAGACCACCTGACCTGCCTCTTGAGAAACCTATATGCAGGACAGAAAGCAACAGTTAGAACTGGACATGGAACAACAGACTGGTTCCAAATAGCAAAAGGAGTATGTCAAGGCTGTATATTGTCACCCTGCTTATTTAACTTTTACGCAGAGTACAGCATGAGAAACGCTGGACTGGAAGAGGCACAGCTGGAATCAAGATTGACGGGAGAAATATCAATAACCTCAGATATGCAGATGTACCACCCTTATCACAGAAAGTGAAGAGGAACTAAAAAGCCTCTTGATGAAAGTGAAAGTGGAGAGTGAAAAAGTTGGCTTAAAGCTCAACATTCAGAAAACGAAGATCATGGCATCTGGTCCCATCGCTTCATGGTAAATAGATGGAGAAACAGTGGAAACAGTGGCTGACTTTATTTTGTTGGGCTCCAAAATCACTGCAGATGGTGACTGCCGCCATGAAATTAAAAGACGCTTACTCCTTGGAAGAAAAGTTATGACCAACCTAGATAGCATATTGAAAATAGAGACATTACTTTTCCAAGAAAGGTCTGTCTAGTCAAGGCTATGGTTTTTCCAGTGGTCATGTATGGATGTGAGAGTTGGACTGTGAAGAAAGCTGAGCGCCGAAGAATTGATGCTTTTGAACTGTGGTGTTGGAGAAGACTCTTGAGAGTCCCTTGGACTGCAAGGAGATCCAACCAGTCCATTCTAAAGGAGATCGGTCCTGGGTGTTCTTTGGAGGGAATGATGCTAAAGCTGAAACTCTAGTACTTTGGTCACCTCATGCAAAGAGTTGACTCGTTGGAAAAGACTGTGATGCTGGGAGGGATTGGGGGCAGGAGGAGAAGGGGACGACAGAGGATGAGATGGCTGGATGGCATCACGGACTCGATGGACGTGAATCTGAGTGAACTCCAGGAGTTGGTGATGGACAGGGAGGCCTGATGTGCTGCGATTCATGGGGTCGCAAAGAGTCGGACACGACTGAGCGACTGAACTGAACTGAACTGGATCTAACACTAGAAAATAAGCACACAGTGTAATTTAGTAAATATCTGCTCTTGACTAAGTATTATGAACAAGATATATTAATTATCCATATGACCAATTCTAGAGATTGTCTCAGAGAAGGCAATGGCCCCCACTCCAGTACTCTTGCCTGGAAAATCCCATGGATGGAGGAGCCTGGTGGGCTGCAGTCCATGGTGTCGCTAAGAGTTGCACACGACAGAAGCGACTTAGCAGCAGCAGCAGCAGAGAGTGTCTAAGAGAAAAATATATACATATGCTGCATGTGGACAAATCCATAATAACATCTACATCTGAAATATTTTCTGGGTTTTCTCAAATTTAAATGTAATTTTGTTTGTTAAAAAAAAACAATGAATGTGTAAAATGGCAAAGTGAACATGTCCTCCCCAAATGAATACATCTTTCTGTTAATTCATACAAATATACACAAGATTGAAGGCACAAATATGGGGTTATATATTAATTATTTGACTTGATTTTTTCTTTCATATATCAGCACATATAGATCTATTTTGGTTCTTTATGCTTATAAAATATGTTCTATGATTTTAATGAAGAATTTTTATTCCCTTTTTCTTGATCTCATAACTTCAGTTCCTACTCTTTACCCATATTCTCTTTCCTGAAATTCAAATAATATGGTAATTTGTGTGTTTGTGCACATGTGAATGACTAGTTTCATCTAAAGGGTTGAATTATATAAGCAGATGAATGAATTTTTACTTTTTTAATATTATTTCCTTGTAAAGAGGTATAATATTAGTGTTTATATATGTTTCATTTGTCTAGCAACTCTCAAATATAATATTCAAAATGCATTTATATGTCAATTTTACTTTATCAACCTTAATGTGTACAAATATTTACTGGATATATATACAGTATACATATGTACATATATATATGCTTTATAAAGTTGACATTCATTACAAATATTACATTTGAAAATTGTTGAACAAATAAAATATTTGAAACGCTAATATGACATAATTTTATATATAAAATTATACCCATTTTAAATATAATATATAAATAAATAATATAAATAATACTGTCTACTCTCAGATGACTAAGCTATATTAAAGCATATCTGTATACACATTTACCTTAGCATCATTTTCTTTGCTATACTGATTTTCATAAGAATCACATTCTGTGGTAGAGTTTTAATATTTACTTCACAGCTCTTATTCCCCTGATGAAAGTTTTCTGAAGAATTAATCAATTCTAAAAGCAGACATAATACACTTGCAGGGTATTCATATTAACATCTCCTTCACCCTTTGACTTTTGGGCTAATTACACTCATGATCCTTCTCTCTATGGACACCTTGAACTCAATGATTTTGAGTGAGTATGTTTGTTTCACTTTTATTTTTTCAATTTTTCTGTTTTAAGTTTTTTTCCATTTTTCTGACAAGTTTAAAAAGCATATCTATAAAATGTTAATAGCACCTTACTTTTAAAGCATTTATTGTTAATTAGGGTATTATATAAGAAGCTTAAAAATCATGGGGTTTAATAAAATTCAAATGTACTTCTATATCTGGTGTAGAAACTGACTCATTTTCAGGTGCAATGTTACATTCATTGGCACTGTTATTTTTAACTAAGAATTTACTCTTTTTTTCCATTTGTCCTATTCATCTAATAATTATACTTCCATTTTCCAAATTTAGGAAGTTGTTAAAAAGCTTCAGTGAGTAAGAAAAATTTCCACTGCAAAGGAAATATATTATCATTATAAACCTTGTAACATTAATATCTGTAATAAAATAACAACACCAACAAACATTTGCATAACTTTCTGTATCATGCAAAGTACCAATGTATTATGTCAGCTGATCCAAATAATAACCTAGTAATATGTAAAATCAAGGACATTTGCAGATATTAAAATCAGGAGCCACAGACATTAAGTCCTCCAAATAACTATTTGACAAGAGAAAAAACTACAATATAATATCCATTCCCCAAGAATTTTTCCATTTTCAAAATTCTCCAAACTCTTTGCCTATCATAGCTTTCTCTGAGGAACTTTTATATTTCCCTAATGAAACTCTTAACTTTACTACCAATTATGAAATCACAATACCCATATATAGGACCAATCAATGTACACTTAAGATGTACAAAGTACACACACACTCATATATATATACACACACACATACAACACGTACTGTGTGGCAGGCACGATTCAGCAAGAGAAGTTTATAAAAATGCAGTTCTTATACTTAGGGGTTCTGTGGTAGCTCAGCTGGTAAAGAATCCACCTGCAATGCGGGAGACCTAGGTTCAGTTCCTGGATGGGGACGATTCCCTGGAGAAGGGAAAGGTAACCCACTCCAGTATTCTGGCCTCTTTTCTTTAACTAAAGATAATCACGATGGTGTGATCACTCACCTAGAGCCAGACATCCTGGAATGTGAAATCAAGTGGGCCTTAGGAAGCATCACTACAAACAAAGCTAGTGGAGGTGATGGAATTCCAGTTGAGCTATTTCAAATCCTGAAAGATGATGCTGTGAAAGTGCTGCACTCAATATGCTAGCAATTTTGGAAAACTCAGCAGTGGCCACAGGACTGGAAAAGGTCAGTTTTCATTCCAATCCCAAGGAAAGGCAGTCCCAAAGAGTGTCCAAACTATTGCACAATTGCACTCATCTCACATGCTAGTAAAGTAATGCTCAAAATTCTCCAAGCCAGGCTTCAGCAATACGTGAACTGTGAACTTCCAGATGTTCAAGTTGGTTTTAGAAAAGGCAGAGGAACCAGAGATCAAATTGCCAACATCCGCTGGATCATGGGAAAAGCAAGAGAGTTCCAGAAAAACATCTATTTCTGCTTTATTGACTATGCCAAAGCCCTTGACTGTATGGAATCACAATAAACTGTAGAAAATTCTGAAAGAGATGGGAATACCAGACCACCTAACCTGGCTCTTGAGAAACCTGCATGCAGGTCAGAAAGCAACAGTTAGAACTGGTTCCAAATAGGAAAAGGAGTACATCAAGGCTGTATATTGTCACCCTGCTTATTTAACTTATATGCTGAGTACATCATGAGAAACGCTGGACTGGAAGAAACACAAGCTGCAATCAAGATTACCAGGAGAAATATCAATAACCCCAGATACGCAGATGACACCACCCTTATGGCAGAAAGTGAAGAGGAGCTAAAAAGCCTCTTGATGAAAGTGAAAGTGGAGAGTGAAAAAGTTGGCTTAAAGCTCAACTTTCAGAAAACGAAGATCATGGCATCTGGTCCCATCACTTCATGGGAAATAGATGGGGAAACAGTGGAAACAGTGTCAGATTTTATTTTTGGGGGCTCCAAAATCACTGCAGATGATGACTGCAGCCATGAAATTTAAAGATGCTTACTCCTTGGGAGGAAAGTTATGACCAACCTAGATAGCATATTCAAAAGCAGAGACATTGCTTTGCCAACAAAGGTCCATCTAGTCAAGGCTATGGTTTTTCCTGTGGTCATGTATGGATGTGAGAATTGGACTGGGAAGAAAGCTGAGCACTGTAGAATTAATGTTTTTGAACTGTGGTGTTGGAGAAGACTCTTGAGAATCCCTTGGACTGCAAGGAGATCCAAGGAGTCTATTCTGAAGGAGATCAGTCCTGGGTGTTCTTTGAAAGGAATGATGCTAAAGCTGAAACTCCAGTACCTTGGCCACCTCATGTGAAAAGTTGACTCGTTGGAGAAGACTCTGATGCTGGGAGGGATTGGGGGCAGGAGGAGAAGGGGACAACAGAGGATGAGATGGCTGGATGGCATCACCGACTCAATGGACGTTGAGTTTGAGTGAACTCTGGGAGTTGGGGATGGACAGGGATGCCTGGCATGCAGCAATTCATGGGGTCACAAAGTGTCAGACACAACTGAGCAACCGAACTGAACTGAACTGAAAGAACATTTATTTGTTTTTCACAAAGACTTTATTTTGAGGATGTAGCTAAACTGTGCCACTACCCCCCATCCCAATCTGAAGAAGGATTAGTACAGTGGATGTTATCAAGCAGGTATGAATAGTTTGAGGGATTGGAACCAACATTAGCTGACAAAAACAAACTTCCATCTAAATCATCATAAAAATGTATAAGTAAAAAATGGGGGGTGTGGTCAAAGAGGGTTTCAGATTGAACAAGATCATCACACTTTATCTAGTATATTCAGTTCTGGCTAGGGTATACCAAAATGGAAACAGGATAACTACAATACAAAACTTGCACAACAGCACAGTGTACACACCTGTGTTCCAAGCCCACCCCCATTCCCCTAATGCTTCCAAATGTCCCAGCCTGTTGGGCCTGTCGACAAAAGAACATGTAGATATTCTCTTTAATCCAGTCTTTGTCATAAGGCTGGTATGTCTGGGTATCAGCTCAGTAAATAAGGCAGATGCCAGGTCATCAATAAAGTCAAAAAACTGATTGATATCGTATGTGATAGAGAGGCTTTTGGGATTCATTCTCTTTAGATGTTCTTCATAATTTTATAAACACCTTCCATACACTCATTCACAGATCCATAGTCAGTCTAAGTTCTGCCTTCTGGCCTCTTGGTAGGCTATACCTGCAAGATGGTGTGAGACATCGCGCCAAAGTCTCCCCCTGCAGCCGATACAGACTCTGCCGCCCCACATGAGCTTCCCCGCAAGGCCGCCAACAGCCAATACTCCAGTATTCTGGCCTCGAGAATTCCATGGACTGTATAGTCCAGGGGTCGCAAAGAGTCAGACAGGTCTGAGTGACTTTCGCTTTCAAGTGTCAATCTACTGAAGAAGGTGGAACCATAGGAAAATAATTTTATACATGTTATGATAATGTAGGAGTCTGACAGAGGAACATGGACTTTTTGAAGTGCAAGTGAATTCGAAAGGAATATCTTCCCAAGGGATAAAAGACAGAAAAAAAATATTTCTTTTAGTTTGGCAATCTATCATAGCCAATGTGACTATATACCTTGTCAGTTACTAATTAGTATCTAGAACAACAGGCAAAAACTGGGACTTTCCTGTGTAAACCCAAGTTTATAGTGGCCCTAACTTCCTCCAGAGAGAAAGACTATAATATAAACAAGACTTACAAACAGCAATACTATTCTATTTCTTCTCAGCAGTCACTCTGACATCACTATCCCATGTATCATGTAATGCTATTACACTGCTCATTTATTCAAGACAAAATCTCAGGATCATTCTAGACCTTCCCTATCTGTTCCATAGCTCCCGTTATAACATAAAGCATCTAAAACATATCTGCTGTTTTGTTCCATCACAATTGTCATGACTCTGAATGGGATCTTGTCATCTTATCCCTAGGCTTTTTCAGTACCTGCTAATAAGTCTCCTTTACTTCTGCCCATTATTCTCCATGAGTACCCAGATTAAATTACTTACAACCCATATGTAACACGGCATTCACGGGGACTCTAGGTTCAGTACATATACATTGACTGGTACATAGGCTTCTCCTGATCTGCCCCACCCACCAGTTTGCTTTCTAACTTGCCGCTTCTTTCTCACTCTTTATATTTCAGACTTAAAATATCCCCCAGTATAGATACTTTTGTTCTATCTCTGATTTTTCTATATGCTGCTTCCTCTGCATATGCTTTAAACATAAAAGTTCTAATTTATAATAGTAATCCAAGATGACACAGAGATGGATGACAAAGGGGATAGTGCAGAGAGGAGGAAGGAGGTATTTTAAAATAATTTGGGCAAACTTACATCAGATTTAGTTCAAAATTAGAATCAGGTGGTCAATTAATCTGTTACATATTTATTATTTGTTTAGGATAGAAGAAAATCCTACATATTATTAATTATATAATGTCTAGAATGTACCTTAAAATATTTAGAGACTGGCCTAGTGTAAATGCAAGTCATTGTGTTTTAACTGTTAAAAAAAAAAGAAACTTCTCTACAAAACATACATTTAACTATACCATGAAGGTAACAGATTTCAAACCTATTATGAAAAATTCTATAATTTTTTTACTAGAGACTAGAGGAGAACTGCTAGTTTCACAGGTAAGGCTGAGAAGTCTAAAAGTTTGTATTCTACTGTTTGCCAAACATACAAGCTGACTCCACAGGCTACGTGACTACAAATGTGTTTCCGGCATAAGCTCCCTTTCGAAAACTTTGAAAGCCAAATTTACCATCCACAGCTGAGATTAGAAGCCATCAGTACAGTTCAGTTCAATCGCTCAGTCGTGTCTGACTCTTTGCGACCGCATGAATCGCAGCACGCCAGGCCTCCCTGTTCATCACCATTTCCCGGAGTTCACTCAGACTCACGTCCATCGAGTCCATGATGCCATCCAGCCATCTCATCCTGGATCGTCCCCTGCTCCTCCTGCCCCCAATCTCTCCCAGCATCAGAGTCTTTTCCAATGAGTGAACTCTTTGCATGAGGTAGCCAAAGTACTGGAGCTTCAGCTTTAGTATCATTACTTCCAAAGAAATCCCAGGGTTGATCTCCTTCAGAATGGACTGGCTGGATCTCCTTGCAGTCCAAGGACTCTCAAGAGTCTTCTCCAACACCACAGTTCAAAAGCATCAATTCTTTGGCGCTCAGCCTTCTTCCCAGTCCAACTCTCACATCCATACATGACCGCAGGAAAAACCATAGCCTTGACTAGACGGACCTTAGTCAGCAAAGTAATGTCCCTGCTTTTGAATATACTATCTAGGTTGGTCATAACTTTTCTTCCAAGGAGTAAGCGTCTTTTAATTTCATGGCTGCAGTCACCATCTGCAGTGATTTTGGAGCCCCCAAAAATAAAGTCTGACACTGTTTTCAATGTTTCCCCATCGATTTGCCATGAAGTGATGGGACTGGATGCCATGATCTTTGTTTTCTGAATGTTGAGCTTTAAGCCAACTTTTTCACTCTCCTCTTTCACTTTCATCAAGAGGCTTTTTAGCTCCTCTTCACTTTCTGCCATAAGGGTGGTGTCATCTGCATATCTGAGCTTATTGATATTTCTCCCGGCAATCTTGATTCCAGCTTGTGTTTCTTCCAGTCCAGCGTTTCTCATGATGTACTCTGCATATAAGTTAAATAAGCAGGGTGACAATATGCAGCCTTGACATACTCCTTTTCCTATTTGGAACCAGTCTGTTGTTCCATGTCCAGTTCTAACTGTTGCTTCAATAGCACCTCTGACCTTGGAGAAAAAAAATACTCACTGTTGAAATGAAAGTCAGGGAGTCACCTTTGAACCTTGAAAAGCTTGAAAGAAATACTGAAAATCATGAGCTCTATTATTCTCTAACAAAAACAAACCCAAACCACCAAACTATACTAGTACATATCTACAGCAAACTTTTAGTAAATTAATGAAAATCCAAACTTTACATTGAATCACATCACTTTGTTGTACAGTTGGTAAATTGTGTCTGACTCTTTGCAACCCCAGGTACTGCAGCATGCCAGGATTCCTTGTTCATCACTATCTTCACATCACTTTAAAATATTGATTATAAGTTGAAGAAACGAATTGGAAAGTGTGCGCTTGACTGTGAATCTCTAATACACCAAGATGAAATACGCTCAAAGCCATAAATGCAAGAAGTCAGCCTAACTTTCATATCAAAGTATTTTGATGTTGAGTCATATGGAATTTTGATGATCACATACTCTATGAGCCAATGATTTATTTTTGCCCTTCTTTTCTATTACAAGACACACTGCAGTTGTCTTCCCATAGTCCTGGTTTATTTATATTAGCCAAAACTTGAAAAACAACCAAGTGATGCATCAGGTAATGAATGAATATACTAGTTGTGGTACATCCATAGCGTGGAAAATTTACTCAGCTATACAAATGAAAGAACTACTGATATGTGCAACAGCATAAGTGAAGTTCAAGAAAGAACACAGAAAGAAAAATGGATTTGAAAGAACAGTGAATGAATACTTCTCAAATTTGGTGAAAGTTTAAACTTACATATTGTTAATAAGTTCAGTTTATCTCAAGTAAGAAAATGTGAAGAAAACAATACCTTGACATATCCTGAATGAATCACTTAATATAAAGGTAAAGAAAAAATGTTAAAGGTATCCAAAACATTGCATACCTTGTTGCTTATATAGAAGACAAAAATAAAAAATAAATCCTCATCATAATCAATGCAGATATGAATACAACTTTAAAGTGATAAAAGAAATAAAATAGCTTTTCAATCAAGAATTTATACCCAAACATATTATTCTTCAAAATATAAAGATATTTTAGATTTTTAAAAAATGGTAGAATTTACTACCAGTAGATCTGCAGTAAAAGAACAGTCAAAGGAAGCTTTTTAGGATGAAGTAAAATGATACCAAATAAAAAATCAGATCTATAGAAAGGAATGGCATTATCCAAAATTATATGTGGATAAATATTGAGATTATCTACAATTGTAAATTGTTTAATAAGGCAAGGAAGAAGTAGCAAATATATCTACCTAGCACCCTCTTAACTGGTCTTTATATCTGTATCTTTTCCAGAGTGTATTTTTCTTCAGCCTAATACATTCACTGGGAAATAAACTTTAAAACCTAACTAAATAAGCCTTTATCAATTTCTTCAAATAAGCATTTGTTTTACAATTATTAACTTCCCTAACTAAATGGTAAAAATAAAACAGGTGTTTTCTTTTGAAAAAAATACTTAAATATTGAAACATTATTATAATAGAACATAGCATGTTATATTATTGATATAATAATATATTATATATTAACATAATCAGGAAATTACAAAAAATTTTGTTATTATTAACTTTTTAAAATAGCCTGTACCCATTTAAGACAAAGGCATCGAAAAAGCCCAAATTATATTTAGGAAAGTCTTTAGGAATGGCAAATCTCTGTAAGAAAACATACAATGTCAAGATTCAGGTTATCCTACATAAAATTTAGAAAGTACATAAAATGCAAGCTACGTAAGAATATACAGTCAGGCCTTCTATATCCACAGGTTCAGCCAACCTAGGATTTCAATCTGCAATTGGTTGAACCCCCAGAATCATTACCTGCAGATAAGAATAAATGGAAGGGCAACTGTACTCTGCCATGTTATAGAAGGGACTTGAACATCTGAGGAATTTGATATATGTGAGGATCAAGAATCCACTTGCCAATGCAGGAGACTCAGGAGACATGGGTTCAATACCTGGGTCAAGAAGATCCCCTGGAGGAGAAAGTGAAAATCTACCCCAGCATTCTTGCCTGGACAATCCCACTGACAAAGGAGCCTGGCAGGTTGCGGTTTTGGGGATCGCAAAGAGTCAGACACAACTGAGTGACTGAGTAAGTATGCAGGCACGAGGATCCTAGAATGAATGCCCCATGGATATCAAGGGGATTGTGCTCTTCATAGTCATAGTTTATTAATTATATTATGTATACAATATATAATATATTTTTGTATAATTATAATAATCATTCTATCTAGTCAGAAAATTTGTACAAATATTAGATACTCATTTCTGAAAAAGAAACTAACTTAAAGAGACTGTTTAGCATCTAATCTCACTTTAAAGAGAAAATAGTAACTTTTGAAGTGAATCATAGAATAAATATGATTGTAAAGGATGAGCCAAAATTTTAATATAAAACATCAAATGGTACTATAGACTAAAAGTAATCATTTTCTCCTCTACTATCATTCTTCCTTACTTTCTGTGTCTCTTTTAAAAATGTTCAAATAAGTTCCTTAATTTCTTTATACAGACATGATGATATTAACAGTAATTTTTATAATCCAATTCTTCTCTAAGTGCATTAAAGTTTAATGTAGTCTGGCAATGGCAATTCTAGCAAAAACATAATTTGCATAAAACATGAGGCAGCATGAAGCAGAGTTATTCAGAAGGGATTCAGGCTTCCGAT
This sequence comes from Oryx dammah, assembly GCF_014754425.2. Taxonomy (NCBI): domain Eukaryota; kingdom Metazoa; phylum Chordata; class Mammalia; order Artiodactyla; family Bovidae; genus Oryx; species Oryx dammah. Next base: position 22,582,212 of record NW_024070188.1, on the reverse strand, counting down.
GTTAACACTCACAATTTAATTCTATGCCATGAAAACACACACACAAGTTTACAATTCAGAATTAATAAAAGTATCAATGTTTCAGAGGTGGATCTGTCATACATCCTCTTTCCATCTAGATACTTCCAGCTGTTCAGATCTCAGATATGGAAGCATATATCCCTGTAGATTACCTGTAGAATAACTGTAAATTAAAGGTAATTTAACATTAAAATAACTCATTAAACATAGCTCTAATGAATTTAGCAATATCACATATATACAGAGAATTTGAAATGCTTGGTATTAAAATAATTATGTTCAGCCATAAACTGCATCCTGATTTACCATAACAAATTATATGTAGAAGAGAGCATGCTGTCCTTGAGGAATTTAAAATTTATTATCAGACATAAGATCTGAAAAACAAAAGGAGTAAAATGCAGGATGGGACAAGCTGCTACTTAAGAATAAGAGATCTTTCATTTCCTGCTAGGATCTGATGAATCATGCAATCACATAAACAGAACAGGCACCAAATGAATTAATTTATTCATGTACCGATAACACCAGAATAGTAAGAAATGAGCTGCTTCTCCTCTCACAGATTAAAGATAACAAAGGTAAACTTTAAACATTTTAAACCTGCTCAGCCGTTATTTTATTTTATGTATTTGTTTATTGTTTGGTTGGTTTGTTAGTTGGAAAGATAATTTTGTTGGTATTTATTAGTTTGCTTTAAAACAAAACTATAATCCACATGGAATGCTGTATCATCTGTGTGGTTCTCCCAACTCACTCCTACCATAGAACCAAGCTTCACTGTGCTGTTCAGAAGTTAATCAGTACACCAGACTGAAGCGACGCAGCAGCAGCAGCAGCAGCAGCAGCAGGCAGGCAGGCAGTGATCATATTTATGCATCAGAAGAAAACTTAGTGGAGAAGGAAGGAACTCAGGCATAAACATACATGTATCCATTCTTCCCCAAACTCCTCTCCCATCCAGGCTGCCACAAAATACTGAGCAGAGTTCCATGTACTAATCAGCAGGTCATTGTTGATTATACATTTTAAATATAGCAATGTGTTCATCTAAATCTATTACAACATTGTTAATCAGCTATGCATACACACTCAGTTGCTTCGGTTGTGTCCTACTCTTTGCAACCTCATGGACTACAGCCCGCCAGACTCCTCTGTCCATGGGATTCTCCAGATAAGAATACTGGAGTGGGTTGCCATGCCCTCCTCCTGGGGATCTTCCCAACCCAGGAATCGAACCAGCATTGCCTGCATTTCCTGCATTGCAAGTGGATTCTTTATCCACTGAGCCACTGGGGAATCCCTAGTTGGCTATACATCAATACAAAATTATAAGTTTAAAAAAGAAGAAGAAACCAGTCTGCTCTCTCTCCACTATGTGAGGATACAGCCAGAAATGTGTTATTTAAAAACCAGGAAGAGGGCTCTCACCAGACACTGAATCTATGAAACCTGGATCTTTAACACCCCAGCCTCTAGAACTGTGAGAAATATTAAGTATTTATTGTTTCAAAACAACAACTCAATGAAACTCCTTGCAGATACACAACATTTTGGATAAATTACTCAATTGAGAGAGCAACTAATTGAAACTCCTCTCCTCTTTTTTCCATATTTGATTGTGCTTTATCTTCTCCTGATGCTTCATCTTGGTTGTTCCTGAGCAAGACCGGAGGGAAAGATTTATACTTGCCCAAATAGAGAATTTAGGAAGTTTCACCCAAGCCTGTATTTCTAGAAAACATACTGCCATTACCTGTAGAGGAATAGATCATTACAATACAAAGCTAATGGTAATTGTAATCTGTGTGAGAAAACATAGTAATGTCAAAGAAAAGTTAAAGCACAAAATTTTTAAAAGATGCATTGAGCTTGACAGAAATTATCCTTTCTTTCACAAGTCTCAAGAGGATAGCCCTTGGTGAGAAACCATGCTGACATCCTGTATCAGCTCCCCTTGTACAAGTGGATATAAACTGCACACAAAGCAGAAGCCAATTTTACTGTAAATTTTTTCATTGCTGCCATTGACTCACAAGAGACTCATTTTCTTGTGGGTCCCAAAGGAGGGCAGTCACACAGCGTTGTTTAAGCAAACTCATTACTGTGCAAGAGATGCCACATAAACCTTCCATCTTAAACAACAGATTCAGTTGTATAAACAGTATAAACATGTTTCTTTAAACAAGCACCTTAAACCAAAGAAAAGCTGTAGTTACAACAGGAATCAAGACATTGCTTATAAAGACTATTAACATAGGCACCAAGGCAGACTTCATGTACATATTTTTGAGTTCTTGCTCTGTGCTAAGTGATTTAAAGGAATAATCACACTTGATATAAAAATATAATTGACACACAGAGTCTGACTCTAAATTCTGGGTTCTTGGTACTTCAATCTCTTTAGCATTGACAGTTTTCAGCCCCAGATCAGGACTTCCTGAACTCCTATTTTTTGTTATCTGAAAGTTTAGTCCCATTCCAAACTCCAGGGTTCTTGCTTCTAGTTATTGGAAATTTAGTAACAATTCATGTTGTGAGTTTCAGAGGAATATTAGGCCTTGATGGGCTTCACAAGGAGGACATTGATGAGGTTTGTTATTTCCCAAAATGTGAACCTGTACTATCCTCTATGAGCTCAGGCTTGGGACTCAGGTAACTTGTGGCTGTTGAAAGGTTTAGGACTGATAATGCCTGCTGCTGCTGTTGCTGCTGCTGCTAAGTTGTTTCAGTCATGTCCGATTCTGTGCGACCCCATAGACGGAAGCCCACCAGGCTCCCCCATTCCTGGGATTCTCAAGGCAAGAACACTGGAGAGGGTTGCCATTTCCTTCTCCAATGCATGAAAGTGAGAAGTGAAAGTGAAGTCGCCTAGTTGTGTCCGACTCTTAGCGACCCCATGGACTGTAGCCTACCAGGCTCCTCCGTCCATGGGATTTTCCAGGCAAGAGTACTGGAGTGGGGTGCCATTGCCTTCTCCACTGATAATGCCTACTAACCTATAATCATTGTGGCTGACACAAAGTATTAAAAATAAAAAGGTGATTATTTATCAGGGTTTTTTTTTTTTCACAACAAACCTAAGCCAAATGAAATAACTGATGGTTCTATTTAAGGAATTTGATCCAAACAACTTAGTAAGGTTTAGATTCTAACAATTTAGTAGCCATTAGAAAAACTGATAAAAATAAATTTAAAGTATTTTATTTCATTTTTAAATAAGCACAATCACTTGCTAAGGAAATGTATGTATCTGGGCTCTGTGAAATTTCTCCAACCCTGGAGTCAAACTGTGAAATTACACCTTTGTTTCTTGTCCTATAGATATTGTTGCATTCCTCTCAAAAATTTAAATTATTATGTAAGATCTGGTAAATTCACCATGGCATCCCAGGGCACCTCATTACTTATTCTGAAAACTGTACATCTAGGCATGCCAAAGGTAATTTTCTCCCAAACCTTCACAGCAAATCAATAATCAAGATTTACCCATTCCACCATTTCAATACTAGTTATTTATTCTTTCTTCTCTGTATCTACAGCTATTCCACTACTTCATCCACTTTGCACTTGGATTTCTGGATAAGCTTTATAACTTCTACCCCAAGTTTCCTGACTCCAATCTATTTTCCATCTTTATCTCAGGCTTTCTATTCAAAAACCCAAGTCTGATTGTGTCATTATTAGACAGTGAAATCCTTCAAGGGCTCCTTTGCTTTTATGATCTGGACCCTGTGAACTCTGATCACTCCTTATGTTTTCACTCTCTCTCCCAGCTGTATTCAGAAGTTTACAAAGCCACATAATCTTGATTACTTCACTGATAGTTATTACTGGTTTGTCCTAATAAAAAAAATCTCTATAGTCCTTTATTTAACTGATCAGTGTCTACAGAGGTTTCAAACATTAGCCCTACTATCATTTTCTTGATGTTGACAATCCTTATTGTGTCTCACTTGTCTGTACCAATATCATTCTGTGAATGTCTTTATAGGAACACTTTTAAAACATGTGATGTTCAGCCCAGTTATAAGCTAGCACTTGTAATTGGCCCAATAAATATTTGCTGAAATGATGAAATGCAAATGAATGAATACATGTCCATTTAGTCAATGGAGAAATGTTACACAAATCTTGTCAGAAACCTAAAGTAGAATGAAGCTGTCTTCTAGAATGAGTTTCCAGAGGTGTTGACCAATTCTTTGGGGGAAAGCTGCCATAATACATTTAGCATAAAACTGATCAAGCTGATAACATGGTGCAAAACTCAATTACATACAGATGTTCACAATTTAAGCTTTAACTCCCTTTTTCATTTCAACATGCTCTGCCTATGTCATTGGGAAGCCAATCCAGTCTATTGCTACTGCAACAGTGTAGCCCAGTACTCTAAGTTTTCATCACAGCCTGATACTCTGTCAAGTGTTGCCATGCTAGAAAGACTCCGAACCTACAGGATGATAGTCTTAGAGTTATCTGAGAACCACTGTTTCCATTCTATGGCCTCTACATGACAAGCAAAATGCAGAAATCAGAAATCTGACAAAGTTAGAAACCCAGGGAAACTTCAGAGACTGAGTTTTCAGAAACTGCAAGAGTAAAAATTAACCCTAACCAAGCATGCCTTCAGTAAGGTAAATAAGGATCACTGGGTATTGTCAAGGAAATTCTGCCCTTTGAGCCTAGGGGAAAGACCATAACAATGAACTGCGACTCACGCAATCCACCCAACCAGAAAATTACTAACAATTCTCACTTCCTTGTTTATGGGAATTGAGTATGTGCTGTGACATCATCGTATAGATCATATATTTGATGGTCTCAAACTCCTACTACCATCATCTTGGCAAATCAGTGAAATTATAAAATATCAATCACTTAAAATGCTTCAGTTATTCTTCTACCACATTAATCAAAGCCTTGATATCCTTTCCATGGGAAAAAGAAAGATGAGCTGTGTGGAACTCCTATAGAACCACCATTGGAAATTTTCTGGTACCTCTACATCTCAATCCTTTGAACCATTTGTATAATGTTCAGATTGTCCTCAAGTTGGAGTCCTGAGGAATAAATCAGAGAATTTAAATTAAAAATCTCAAATCTCACCTTTCAATTATAATTAGGTACATCAGAAGTCTGATTAGGAAAGTTAAATTTAGGTGTATATTCCTACTTTCAAATTGATGGATCTGCCACATGTCTGTGAATGAGATTTTTCATAATTTATTAATAAAGGGGGCAACTAATGAACTAGCCATAAAATCTGAGAATGCTCATAGCAACATTTTATATTATTACTTTAGAAAACATTCAGAGTGAGTGAATCGGTACATTTTATATTATTACTTTAGAAAACATTCAGAGTGAGTGAATTGCCACTCAAAAAACAAAAACAAAAACAAAAGGAAAGGAAGAGAGGGAGTAAAAGAAGAGAAAGAAGATGGGAGGAAGTGGGAAGAGAAAGTAGAAAGGAAGGAAGGTAGAAGAAAGAAATTAAAAAAAGAAAGGGCATTAGTATTTTTTTTTAATATTTTTGAGCAACTATTAGTCTAGTCAAAGCTATGGATTTTCCAGTAGGGATGTATGGATGTGAGAGTTGGACTGTAAAGAAAGCTGAGCGCTGAAGAATTGATGCTTTTGAACTGTGGTGTTGGAGAAGACTCTTGAGAGTCCCTTGGACTGCAAGGAGATCCAACCAGTCCATCTTAAAGGAGATCAGTCCTGAGTATTCATTGAAAGGACTGATGCTGAAGCTGAAATTACAATACTCTGGCCACCTGATGCGAAGAACTGACTAATTTGAAAAGACCCTGATGCTGGGAAAGATTGAAGGTGGGAGGACAGGGGGATGACAGGGGATAAGATGGTTAGATGGCATCACTGATTCAATGGACATGAGTTTGAGTAAACTCCAGGAGTTGGTAATAGACAGGGAGGCCTGGCGTGCTGCAGTCCATAGGGTCACAAAGAGTCAGACACGACTGAGTGACTGAACTGAACTGATTAGTATCAGTGTCTTTTCTCAGATGCTCCCTTCAAGGAATATCCAGCAAAATGAAAGTACTTTATTTGAATTGCCAGCTACTGAAGAGGTGTCCAAGAAAATTGAATGATGCTTCTCTCCCAGGTACACTGCCACCCAGTCAGCCAAATGGAGCACTTGGTCATGTAAGCCTGGTAAGAAGTACTATGTCTCATAAAAATGGTTAAAATACCCAGTCCTGAGTTTTTCAGATCATTGTGTATATTAGTCACTCAGCTGTGTCTGACTATCTGTGACCCCATGGACTGTAGCCAACCAGGCTCCTCTGTCCACGGAATTCTCTAGGCAAGAATCCTGGAAAGAGTAGCCATTCCTTTCTCCAGGGGGTCTTCCAGATCCAGGGGTAGAACCCAGGTCTCCTGCATTGCAGGAAGATTGTTTACCATCCGAGCCACCAGGGAAGCCCCTTTCAGATCATTACCTTATTCATTCAACTATTTGTTCACATATTTAGTCAATGTTGGAGAATCTTTTCTGTGCAAGGTACTAAACTAAGTATTGGTAATACAAGAGAGATAAATTCTCACATCTCAAGAGAATTACATTAAAATGGGAGTTTGATCAGTATTGCTTTTAGATCTGAGCCCCAAACGATGGCTTGATCCACATATAGCAAGCACAAAAAATGCAATTCATTCACTAAAGGGCACATGGGTACCCCTTACTCTCAGGTTCTGGTTTTCAGCATTGACTCAGGAGCAACCACTAACTTTAAAAGTCATTCAGACCCCAGGGAAACATTTCACATCTTATGCTCTGTTTTCAAAACCAAAGTATACCAAGCTTGAAAGCTGTGAAGATTTTTCTATTATGCTGCCAGCAGTTTTAGAGGAGAGTTTTGGAGGGCAGAAGGCAGTTAAACAACACATTAATATAGGTAAAGGAAGTGAAAATCTAATTGAATTGATTCATATTTCAATAGTCCTCCAAACTGTGAAACCTGATATTCCAACATGGAATAAGGGGAGAAAATACCCAGCCTTCCTTTCTATGGGGAACAGACATTGAAATTAGATTCCACCCATCAGATACTCAACATTCAAAAAACTAAGATCGTGGGATCCAGTCCCATCACTTCATGGCAAATAGACGGGGAAACAATGGAAACAGTGGCAGACTTTATTTTCTTGGGCTCCAAAATTACTGCAGATAGTGACTACAGCCATGAAATTAAAAGACGCTTGCTCCTCAGAAGAAAAGTCATGACCAACCTAGATAGAGTATTAAAAAGCATAAGCATTACTTTGCTGACAAAGACCCATCTTGTCAAAAACAAACAAACAAACAAAAAAGACCCATCTTGTCAAAGTTATGGTTTTTCCAGTAGTGATGTATGGATGTGAGAGTTGGACTATAAAGAAAGCTGAGTGCTGAAGAATTCACGCTTTGGAACTGTGGTATTAGAGAAGACACTTGAGAGTCCCTTGGACAGCAAGGAGATACAAGTCCATCCTAAAGGAGATCAGTCCTAAATATGCATTGGAAGGACTGATGTTGAAGCTGAAACTGCAATATTTTGGCCATCTGACGTGAAGAACTTACTCATTGGAAAAGACCCCAGTGCTGGGAAAGATTGAAGGCAGGAGGAAAAGGGGACAACAGAGGTTGGATGGCATCACTGACTCGATGGACATGAGTTTGAGAAAGCTCCAGGAGTTAGTGATGAACAGGGAAGCCTGGTGTGCTGCAGTCCATGGGGTTGCAAAGAGTCAGACATGACTGAGCAACTGAACTGACTGACTGACATCAAATACTGCCTGGAATCCAGAAAACATCTATTTAATAAAACAGGACAAGCAAAGGGCATGTGTGTGCTTTGTGAATATTTATTCTTCTATATTTATTTTATTATCCGTTTGTCAAGGTTCTTGAAAAAAAAACTAATAGAGATTTTATTAGAAATACATTCAATGTAGAAATTTGGACAGAATTTATAATTTTAAAATGATGGATGTTAACATCCATTAATACAGGATTCCTATATATTTATTTAGATTTTCCTCTGCAATCTTTTAAAATGTGTTGTAAGCTATCTTAATTAGTGAGTTTGATCTATTACACTTAATCTTCATTTTTTTCATATTTTTACCATCTGTTAGATTCATCTTTCATCTTATTTTTTTCATTCTGTTTGAAGTTTAATTTATCTTATTTTCACTTTTGCATTACTATGCTCATATTAATTTGCATATTAAATTTTCTCAGTTTCTGGCACAAGTGCACCCAAACTGTGCTCAAAAAAAACCAAAAAGATAAAAAATTATCATCAAATTTAACTGAAAAAAGATTTATGATGCTTAACATATGTATGTTACTTTCATATAGGTCTAAAAACTGATTGTGGTAACAAATGTAAATATGATCCTTTTTCTTGGCTCAGACAGTAAAGAATCTGCCTGCAATGCAGAAGACCTGGGTTCAAGCTCTGAGTTGGAAAGATCCCCTGGAGAATGGAATGGCTTCCCACTCTCGTATTCTTGTCTGGAGAATTCCATGGACAGAGAAGCCTGATGGGTTATAGTTTGTGGGGTCGCAAAGAGTCAGACATGACTGAGTGACTAACACATTCACTTTTTCACTTTCATGAGAATATAAATACTCTGTCACATCTCTCTTTCCACTGTAACAGAATTTGTAGTCATGGTACATGTAAACCCCTATGAATATATAGTATGGAACTTTTCTCATCTTTATCTTTGCCACAGGATAATGAATTACTCTTTTCAAATGAAATGCTGAAAAAAGAAAAAATTAAAAGCAAAATAATTTTTAAAATCCTGATTCATTTTAAGTGCAATAAACTTTAACAGTAATAAATGTAAAATTATTTAAGGCATGAAATAAGCACATCAACTTTTTAAGCTAACATTCATTTTTCCTGGGGCATCAGCTTCCTCTCACATATTTATAAATACCATGGTGATTAGGAGAACATATAAAGCTAAGCCTTTGGTTGCTTTATGTAATCTGAACCTAGTTCTTTGGGTGAATAGGACAAAAATACTCCCAATAACTCATTTGAGGTAAACATAGCTTTACAATCAATCAACAGAAGGGAAAAGGAAAGAAAACAGACTCAGGAGCTGTAGTAAAGTGAACTTCTAATTGTTCGAACAAATTACAAGTGTCTAAGACTCAGGCCTAGAAAGTATATTTCTGAAGACTAATTGGCATAGGAACATTTTAATCACATTGTCAAAATACTATTTTTACACATGCTAACGTAATCAGATTTTTGTTTCCTATTTCTCAAATATAATGTGTTTAACTATGATGAGAAAAAAAAATTTTATAAGAGAATTTGAAGACCTTCAGTTCAGTTCAGTTCAGTTCAGTTCAGTCACTCAGTCATGTCCAACTCTTTGCAACCTCATGAAACAGCACATCAGGCTTCCCTGTCCATCATCAACTCCTGGAGTCCACCCAAACCCATGTCCATTGAGTCAGTGATGCCATCCAACCATCTCATTCTCTGTTGTCCCCTTCTCCTCCTGCCCTCAGTCTTTCCCAGCATCAGGGTCTTTTCCAATGAGTCAGCTCTTTCCATCGGGTGACCAGAGTATTGGAGTTTCAGCTTCAACATCAGCCCTTCCAATGAACATTCAGGACTGATCTCCTTTAGGATGGACTGCTTGGATCTCCTTTCAGTCCAAGAGACTCTCAAGAGTCTTCTCCAACACCACAGTTCAAAAGCACCAATTCTTCGGCACTCAGCTTTCTTCACAGTCCAACTCTCACATCCATACATGACCACTGGAAAAAACATAGCCTTGACTAGATGGACCTTTCTTGGCAAAGTAATATCTCTGCATTTTAATATGCTATCTAGGTTGGTCATAATTTTGCTTCCAAGGAGTAGGCATCTTTTAATTTCATGGCTGCAATCACCATCTGCAGTGATTTTGGAGCCCCAAATATAAAGTCAGCCACTGTTTCCACTGTTTCCCCATCTATTTCCCATGAAGTGATGGGACTGGAAGCCATGATTTTAGTTTTGTGAATGTTGAGCTTTAAGCCAACTTTTTCATTCTCTCTTTCACTTTCATCAAGAGGCTCTTTAGTTCTTCTTCATTTTCTGCCCCATAAGGGGGGTGTCATCTGCATATCTGAGGTTATTGATATTTCTCCCAGTAATCTTGATTCCAGCTTGTGTTTCTTCCAACCCAGCGTTTCTCATGATGTACTCTGCATATAAGTTAAATAAGCAGGGTCACAATATACAGCCTGGATGTACTCCTTTTCCTATTTGGAACCAGTCTGTTTTTCCATGTCCAGTTCTAACTGTTGCTTCCTGACCTGCATATAGTTTCTCAAGAGGCAGGTTAGGTGTTCTGGTACTCCCATCTCTTTCAGAATTGTCCTCAGTTTCTTGTGATCCACACAGTCAAAGGCTTTGGCATAGTCAATAAAGCAGAAATAGAAGTTTTTCTGGAACTCTCTTGCTTTTTCCATCATCCAGCGGCTGTTGGCAATCTGATCTCTGGTTCCTCTGCCTTTTCTAAAACCAGCTTGAACATCAGGGAGTTCAAGGTTCACGTATTGCTGAAGCCTGGCTTGGAGAATTTTGAGCATTACTTTACTAGCATGTGAGATGAGTGCAATTGTGCAGTAGTTTGAGCATTCTTTGGCATTGCCTTTCTTTGGAATTGGAATGAAAACTGACTTTTTCTCCAGTCCTGTGGCCACTGCTGACTTTTCCAAATTTGCTGGCATATTGACTGCAGCACTTTCACAGCATCATCTTTCAGGATTTGAAACAGCTCAACTGGAATTCCATCACCTCCACTAGCTTTGTTCACAGTGATGCTTTCTAAAGCCTACTTGACTTCACATTCCAAGATGTCTGGCTCTAGATTAGTGATCACATCGTCATGATTATCTGGGTCATGAAGATCTTTTTTGTACAGTTCTTCTGTGTATTCTTGCCACCTCTTAATATCTTCTGCTTCTGTTAGGTCCATACCATTTCTGTCCTTTATTGAGCCCATCTTTGCATAAAATGTTCCCTTGGTATCTCTAATTTTCTTGAAGAGATCTCTAGTCTTTCCCATTCTATTGTTTTCCTCTATTTCTTTGCATTGATTGCTGAGGAAGGCTTTCTTATCTCTCCTTGCTATTCTTTGGAACTCTGCATTCAAATGGGTATATCTTTCCTTTTCTCCTTTGCTTTTTCTTTCCCTTCTTTTCACAGCTATTTGTAAGGCCTCCTCAGACAGCCATTTTGCTTTTTTGCATTTCTTTTTCTCGGGGATGGTCTTGATCCCTGTCTCCTGTACAATGTCATGAACCTCTGTCCATAGTTCATCAGGCACTCTGTCTATCTGATCTAGTCCCTTAAATCTATTTCTCACTTTCACTGTATAGTCATAAGGGATTTGATTTAGGTCATACCTGAATGGTTTAGTGGTTTTCTCCACTTTTTTCAATTTCAGTCTGAATTTGGCAATAAGGAGTTCATGATCTAAGCCACAGTCAGGTCCCGGGCTTGTTTTTGCTGACTGTATAGAGCTTCTCCATCTTTGGCTGCAAAGAATATAATCAATCTGATTTTGGAGTCGATCATCTGGTGATGTCATTGTGTAGAGTCTTCTCTTGTGTTGTTGGAAGAGGGTGTTTGCTATGACCAGTGCGTTCTCTTGGAAGAACTCTATTAGCCTTTGTCCTTCTTCATTCTGTACACCAAGGCCAAATTTGCCTGTTACTCCAGGAGTTTCTTAACTTCCTACTTTTGCATTCCAGTCCCCTATAATGAAAAGGACATCTTTTTTGGGTGTTAGTTCTAGAAGGTCTTGTAGGTCTTCATAGAACTGTTCAGCTTCTTCAGCATTTCTGGTCGGGGCATAGACTTGGATTACCGTGATACTGAATGGTTTGCCTTGGAAACGAACAGAGATCATTCTGTCGTTTTTGAGACTGCATCCAAGTACTGCGTTTTGGACTGTTTTGTTGACTCTGATGGCTACTCCATTTCTTCTAATGGATTCCTGCCCACAGTAGTAGATATAATGGTCATGTGAGTTAAATTCACCCATTTCAGTCCATCTTAGTTCGCTGATTCCTAGAATGTCAATGTTCCCTCTTTCCACCTCCTGTTTGACCTCTTCCAATTTGCCTTGATTCATGGACCTAACATTCCAGGTTCCTATGCAATATTGCTCTTTATAGCATCAATCCTTGCTACTATCACCTGTCCCATCCACAATTGGGTGTTGTTTTTCCTTTGGCTCCATCCCTTCATTCTTTCCGGAGTTATTTCTCCACTGATCTCCAGTAGCATATTGGGCAACTCTGACCTAGGGAGTTTATCTTTCAATGTCCTATCTTTTTTCCTTTTCATACTATTCATGGGGTTCTCAAGACAAGAATACTGAAGTGGTTTGACATTCTCTTCTCCAATGGACCACATTATTCCTATATATAGTTTAATATTATTAAATTAAAAGGAATATCAATTTTATTCTTGTCATCTATAAATATCTCCTCCATAATATCCTGGGCAAATGGTGTCAGTCATTCAAGGATCAAAACTTATTTCCTTCAAAAACAACCTAATCAGCTGTTGAGCATTTTTAAACTGTTAAAATGTTTTCCTTTTTATTAAGTCAAAACTCACCTTCTTATAAACTCTATCCATCGGCCACTACTCTTCTCTAGGAACTTCTGAGTCTATTCTTACTTCTACACTAAAGCCTCTAATTTAAAAAATAAATAAAAAGCTCTCATATCCTTTTCTGTCCTCTTTTCAGACCCATAATTCATGAAATATGGCTTCTAAGTACCTGATCTGATCACCCTCATATATTTTGAACACACACACACTCTAAACAATTTATCAGTGGCTTGGATGAAAAGTGAACTTGTTGAAAGCTATAATTTTTAAGTAAATAGGGAACAAAGTATCCCTTATTTATCTAAGCTCATGATAATTAGATTTTTCACCATAATTTATAATCATTCATAAAAACGACTTTGCAACTTTTCAATTTGTATCTTTAGTAGGTTGATTCTTTAATATATGGCAAATTAAAATAGCTAACCTTGGCTGCAACCCAGGACCTACAATGTGTCACTTTTGTAGAATCTTAAAGTATAAGTGATAAATTATTTATTCCTCCCCTCCTTTTTCTCTTTCTCTTTTGATAACTCAAAAAGTTCAAGATAGAGTTGTGATTATTTTTAAGCTAGGCTATATGTGAAATATGATGAGAATAAACCTAAGGTTTCTAAAAGCACCTATGACACTCTTCTATCTTTTCTATAACAGTTTTTTTTTTTTTTAGTCATTGTGAACAGTTAAAGTCCTTTTCTTGCAGTTGTTTCCTCATCCTTCTGCCCCTTAACAGTCAACCCATTTTTTACATGCTGTCTGCTCTTTCTCTCTCAACAAAAGCTAGTCTAAAAATATCATGCTCTTTATATAGAGATCCATATTGCTGATTAGGTTTCACTGTGTTCTCTCTGATCAATAGGTGATTTTATTTTGGGGGCTCCAAAATCACTGCAGATGGTGACTACAGCCATGAAATTAAAAGACACTTACTCCTTGGAAGAAAAGTTATGACCAACCTATATAGTATATTCAAAAGCAGAGACATTACTTTGCCGACTAAGGTCCCTCTAGTCAAGGCTATGGTTTTTCCTGTGGTCATGTACAGATGTGAGAGCTGGACTGTGAAGAAGGCTGAGTGCCGAAGAATTGATGCTTTTGAACTGTGGTGTTGGAGAAGACTCTTAAGAGTCCCTTGGACTGCAAGGAGATCCAAGCAGTCTATTCTAAAGGAGATCAGTCCTGGGTGTTCTTTGAAAGGAATGATGCTAAAGCTGAAACTCCAGTACTTTGGCCACCTCATGCAAAGAGTTGACTCATTGGAAAAGACTCTGATGCTGGGAGGGATTGGGGGCAGGAGGAGAAGGGGACGACCGAGGATGAGATGGCTGGATGGCACCACGGACTCTATGGACATGAGTCTGAGTGAACTCCGGGAGTTCATAACGGACAGAGAGGCCTGGCATGCAGCAATTCATGGGGTCGCAAAGAGTTGGACCCAACTGAGCGACTGAACTGAACTGAGGCTCATTTTTGTAATCTCTGGTCTCTTCCTTGACAGTTGTTTTGAATTAAAATGCTCATGTCTCTTTTATTCATGAAAAAAACCCTTCTCATTACCCTAAACTTTCTTCCTGAATATATGGATTACCCTTTCCCACCAGAAGTTTCAATAGAATCACTCTATACAGGATATTTTCATAAAGCTTCTAACTTTGACCTCCGTCATCCTTACTGCCTCCAATAACAAAATTATTTGCAAAATGTCATGTAATTTTGTATGTCCTGGCCCTCCTCTCTTACTCTACTCAACTGACTGAGCAGACACAGCTGGCATCTGTTTTCTTATTCTTCTTTCAGAACAGAAATCTGATTTCATAGAGACATCCAGCCCTATTTCAATGAAAGGTGACCCCATGCCCAGATCTGCCAAGAGAACATAAGTTCACACAGTAGTTTTCTTCTGTCTCTTCTAGAAGCAATGGATACATGACCCAGAGTTGGGCCAAAGAAAAGTGTGTGGATTTAAGAATCATTTCCCTCACTTATAACATCATTCCTTTTGACCCTGGATATTATTTTTGTAGTGTTAAACATGAAACTAATATAATCATCCTATCTCAAAAGTGAAGTCAGGAGAGTGAATATATTAATAGAAGAAAAGAATCTGGAGTCTTGATGCCAAAACTGATACAACCATTTTAGAAAGTTTTATTTTAATTTTATAGGGCCTTATCAGACCTTAATTTGCATCACAGTTCTGTATAATTCTCTCCTGTCCTTTAATAAATTGTAAGTTATTTGAGGACAGTTGTATACCTTTCGTACACACATAGCATAGTGTCTTACAGGAAGTAGACTTTCAGTACATGGTTGTTGGTTAAATAAATGAGTATTCCTCTACTACTTGGCTTATCTTCTTAGCTCATAGTACTTTTTCTTAGTTTTAAGATTAAGATTTAAACCTTTCCTTAGTTAAGATTAAGTGTTCTAATACCAAGTAGCATAATGACATTCATTTGACTATAGCTTTTACTTTTAATGAACTAGATAAAGCACCCAGTTCCATGCTGAAGGCAAAATAGCTTAGGTACAATCTTTTAACTATGAAAAATAACTAAAAAGACATGAAAATGTTATATTTGGGGGGTGAAGAAGAGCTGTTTAAGTAGTACAGATGGTATTTCCCATGGTGAAAAAATTTTCAATTGACATGAAAAACATGTGGCATTTCATAGAGTTTCCGTATTTTCTCCTCTATCACTAGCCCATGGTTATGGACACAATACCAAACCATGAAATCACGCATCTAAGAAAGGACAATGAGAAATGTTTCCCAATTACCACTGGCTAATTTCATTAATCTCCTCAGAGGCATGTGCAAATTTGAGATAACATACTCTGCAAGTCCCAGTGCTTCAGAAGCATTCATTTATGTAATTCAGATCTAATTATATAATTATTAAATTTAATGCTGGATTTAGAAACACTGATAAGTAACAATACCTTCATTTTTCTAAAGCATTACTTTTGTTCCTCGGGAATGAAAAGTCAGTGATTAAAATATCTTCAAATACATTTCCCGGTAAGCCATACTAGCATTGGTGTGATATGAGGAAAGCTGTTTGTTTTTTTAAGTCTCTCAATGTTTGGGGCCACCTGTCAGCTAATCCCAATTAGAGGCAGTGCCTGATTAAACTGCTCTCTCTAGAACCATTCTGACAACTTCATTATTGCTTCAGTTTATGATAGCAGAGCAGCCATGTGGCATTGCAGAAAGTCTTGACAGCTTAGAGAGAGCCCATTTGGGTGCATAGGACATAGGTTTTGAAATTGTGCACAGTTGCAAAGTTTTGATTGCATGAATTATACATGAGGGTTGACCAGCCATTTATGCTCAATGATTTTAGCCAATCAGCACAGATGCAGGAAAGAAAGTAGACTGGGAGAGAGCAAAATCATATATATAATATAAATCAAAAATAAAACTCAGGAAAGCACTTTCTTTTGGCTCTACCAACCCAATGCATGACATTGCAAACCTTGGCAGAACACATTACGCTACTTAATAAAATTTCTCAGGTAGACTAGGAATTTGAAATAAATAGAGGAGAGTAGAAAGGAGAACAAAATTTAGATTCTCTGCTTGCAAATCACTCATACATCAGTAGGTTCTATAGGTGGACATAGGCAGGGTTTCTGGAAGCTCACCTTGTTACCTTATCAAACATAACTCTCCTCCTTGCACCAAATGTTTCTCTATTCTGTTATCCATTCATTATATTAAAGCATGGGGGTTTGCTGTCTTCTTTTGATTTTTACTTTAGTTGGCTTTAAAGAATTTCAAATGTTTACAAAAGAAAGAAGCAACAATATTTATACATAATTCAGAGAGATGATTATGCATTACTTCTGTGGATAAAAAGAGAATCTTGAGTTAGTACTGTAAATAAGATACTATTTGTATTGATATTTTAAATATAAATTTAATAGGGATAAGAAATTAATTTTTATAAAATACACAGTATAAATTGTAAAGAAAAAGAATCACAACAAAAAGGAGTGCTTTTCTTTTTCCTCTTATCCTTCATTTACATGAGAATAGAAAATGCTGCGCTTTTTTCTACCCTTTTATTATTTAACAGAGGTTTTCATATCAATTGCTATTATTCCTGGGTTAAAAAGCACATTTCCTGAGAGTGTAAAATAATTGAGATCTACTTTAAAAAACAAACCACTTTCTTACCAACAGGACAGCAGTGAGGCTGTTCATAGAGAAGAATGTTTCAGGGTCACCATTAAATAAATTTGCAAGGCTGCTGGCTTCAGAACAGAAGGAAGCACAGGACGTCAGCTAGGGAAAATTGTGTATTTGTCAGCACTGACAGTTTGCTTTATAGTGGACCCTCCTCCTCTTTAAAGTAATTCCCATTCAGTTTATGGTAGATTGGTATACAATGAGGTCAGGCACGGCAAATCAATTCTGATATGATTGCATTTTAGCCATAGTCATATTTCTCCTGGAAATCGTGCCAGAATCAGCTATTCATCTCACAGGAACATTGATTTCCCTACCCTTACGCTGTTACTCTAGTCCATCTTCCATTCAGCAGGGTTCCTCCTTTAAGGAAAATCATGTAGGTCCCAACACTCTCTCCAGGGGTGACTGTGTGCACAGACGCATAGACAGGTGTCTTTATTTAATGGCTTTGACCACTGCATAGTATTATTTGGTGCCTCCCCACCTAAGGTTGTATAGGTAATTTTGCCCTTATGCCATCTTTATTTTGGCCCATGGGACTACTACTGTGATTAATGCTGTGTTTTCCCCTTTCACATAAAGAAATGGGCAAGTAGGAAAGAGAGAAAAACACACCTAAAACCTTTCCCTGCTCAGTCTTCCTTTTCTAGTATTCAGCTCCCTTTTACTCTGAGCGGCTAGTTATCACTATCTCTCCTCCCAGTCAAACACCCAAATCCAAACAATTTCTATTATTCTTAGAAGGTCTCACGGTCTGTTTTTAGGTTGAAAAAAAATTCCCCAGATATCTGTGAGGTCTCAAGGTTAGGTTCCACAGAGAAAGTCAGAAGTTCGCGCTTATTCCTCATCATGGCAAGACTTGCAATCACTGCATTCTTACATTTTCCCTTGTTTGGTTAGATTCAATTGTTGTTTTAGTGAGCATTCCATTTTTTCCTCCAAACCTTGGTCTCCATGGAAAGGAAGTTCTCCTTGTCCCACTGATATTTAGGGTGTAGCCATATGGTTTTCTTTGTGCAGTGGTATGATAGTGTACACAAAAAGACAGCATATGCATATGCCTTTAGGCAAACATTGTTGGGCTCTGGTTTTTTCCCCATAAGAGTTTCCCCCAGATTGCTTCTGGCTCTTATAGTTCTACCTCCAGAATGAATTTACTTGAACAGACATGAATTCAAGCACAGGCTCTGAAACCAAGGTAGTCTCACCCAAATCTGAAGTAGAGACATTCTAGGCAAATCACAGCTCTTTAGTGGCTTCCCAGGTGGGCTGAGCGGTAAAGAACCCGCCTGCCAGTGCAAGAGACATAAGAGATGTGCGTTTGATCCCTGGGTTGGGAAGATCCCCTGGAGGAGGCCATGGCAACCCACTCCAGTATTCTTGCCCAGAGAATCCATGACAGAGGAGCCTGGAGGGCTACAGTCCATGGGGTCGCAGTCAGACATGACTACAGCAACTCAGCATGCACACGCACGGATATATAACAAAGAAGTACTTGTTTTTGTGTGCCACAAAATTGTACGGTCACTTGTTATGCAAAAACCAAACAAACAAACTGGTTAACACACAGTTGGTTCTAGAATCATGGTTCTGCAAAAATTAAAACCTAAAATATGTGGCGGTGATTTGGGGAACTGGCAAGCTGGTAAAGAAGTTGCTAAATGCAGTTGAGAAAAAAAGACCTGCACCATGAGGTGGCAAAATATTTGGTAAAACTAGAGGTAATGAAGTAAAAATGAAAAGTACACACTGAGCTGGCAGTGTTGGGAAAATATTTTCAAAGTGTAAGCTATTTGTTAATCAAGTATATTAGTGTGATGGTTAATCTTATGTGTCAGCTTGACTGGGCTAACGGATGCCCAGATTGCTGGTAAAACATTACTTCTGGATGTGCCTGTGAGGGTTTCTGAAAGAGATTAGCATTTGATTTAGTTGACTGAGTAAGGATAGCCACTTTCATCAATGCGAGAAGTATCATCTAATCAGTGGGGAGTTGAAGAGTAACAAAACGTGAAAAAAGGGAGAATTCTTTCTCTCTTCTTGGAAGGGTGCATCCATTTTTTCCTGCCTTTAGATATCAGAGCTCCTGGTTCTCAGACCTTCAGAACTGAGGATTTACACCATGTGCATTCCTGGTTCTCTGGGTTTTCAACACAGACTGAATTGTGCCACCAATTTTCCTCACTGTCCAGCTTGCAGATTGCAGGCAGTGGGACTTCTCAGCTTTTACAACTGTATGACCCAATTCCTATAACAAATCTCCTTTTCTATATATGCATGTATCTAGCTATCCTAATGGTTACGTTACTTGAGAGAGTCCCTATTAATACAATTAGTTATGATGTTAAAAGTAGAAGATAAATTCAGAAAGGAGTTGACCCATTGGCAAGCAAAGTTATGAGGAAAGAGAAACAGCCCAGAATCTACAGAATCAAAGAATTAAATTGGTGCTAGGGCAATGGTGAAATCAAAAGTGTATTTGCAAAACTTTTTTTAGACCTCTAAAAAAAATAAGGTGACTATAGCAGATTCTTTCAACTGACTCAACAGGCACTTAGAAAGTCTGATGGCAGCAAAATTAAATTACTGATAAGTAAGTCTAAAAAGAAAGACAAGCCTGAAAATAAATTGTGGGTATAGCTTTGAGCAAATAAAACTTGCTAGAAACAAAGGCATAAAACACATACAACATTTTTGAAAGAGCTATATTGGCAAAAGTACAAGCAACCCAGATTAAATGAAACTGAAATTGAATCAAGTATAAGAAGAAGACTGGCTTCCAAATTTCTAGATGCAGAAAGAGGCTGAAAAGCTGCGCATTCACCAATGAATGACATATTTCCCAATGCTTTCTTTAGAAACGACCAATACTTTCTTTAGAAAAGGGAATGAAAAAACTGAAGCACTCCCCCAAAGGTGAATCTAAGAACTGAGGAAAACTATGGACTGGAAAGCCACTTTGATGAAGTTAATTGGGAGCTGATGAAGTAAACTTCCTTAACAGGAAAAGGCCCTGGTAGCATTTGCTTGGCCAAACTTGAGAATTTTTATGTATCAGTGAATGCTATATTCTTGTCTTTTTGGATGGGGTTGTTAATGTACTTATACTGCCCCTGTTCCATTTTATTATGCTGAGTATATAGAGAGTAAATAACTCTTCCTTTTAGTTCCTTGGTTTCTTGTTTTCAGAGGGGCAAATTCTTGGCATAATGGAAACCACAAGATCCTAGGCAATGAACTTGATGCCATGAATGAATGAAACTTTTCAGTGAGATTTCTGTCATATTCTATTTAAGGAGACATTAACTTCATGAAGAAAAGAAGTAAATATCTGTGAACAAGAGGGCACATTGTGAAAAGATTACTTTTCAGCATTTATTCATTCCTGCCCTTGCCTCACCAGGAATGCAAGTGTGGTGCTTATTTGCCTAACTGAACTTGGCTTAGATCAGTTGAACCATCGCTTTGGTCAGTGGGATACTAATGGATGTGATGCCAGCGAGGCTTATCATGTACCTCAATGAACGCACTCTAGAGATCACTACAAGATGAGATTCCCCGGGACATCTGTTGTTCCTTTATCTTGGTCCCTGAACGAGACACCCGGAGGTAACTGAACCCCATTTGTAACCAAGCTAAGTTGGATCCACAGTCTGAAACAGCTGCTCTGGCTGAACCTTATATTCACAGCTGAAGCAAATTTACTGAAAGGAGTAACTGATACATGAAGAAAAAATAAACACTTACTCTGGTAAGTCGCTGCAATTTTGTGATTATTTCTTACACAGAGAAACTTGGCTGATATGCCTTGCCTATCCAGAGTCTAGACTTGCCTAGGTTTCCTCATGTAAATATTTATTTGATGATTCCTGTGTTAATAACACAGAGTATTCATTTGGCAATGAAAATATATAGTCTCTGTCAGTTTGTTATTTCCTGTCTTCTCAGATATTGTTACTTTCCCTGTACAAGAGAACTTAAAACTATTCATTTACTTATGGAGTCCTTTATATACACATTGGCTTATTAACACAATTATCCTTCAATTCTCTAAACTTCTCTGTTTCAAAAAAAAAAAGTCCCCAGAATAATCATTCATTTTCCATACAAAATATATTTTGATCAAATAGTATGTGCAATATACATGAATAAATACTTCCCAATTTTATTGAAGGCTTATTATGTACAAAACATTTAAAAATAGCTTTTAAATAAACTATGAGTGACATATGAATTAATATGCTTATGTTACATAACTGTAAACAAATTTAGAAGGATATGGGTTATTTTTTAGTGAATGTGCACTTCAGATATTCACAATATATTTTCTCAATTTTTACTGAAAATCTATCAGTGTCATAAGTCTCTAACACACACATATATAAAACTCTGAGTCAGTGATCTAGAAAATGCCTTTTATAAAAAAGAATCATAATTTTGAAAATTGTGAGTATATTATCTGCATGAATAAAAGCTCTTAGCTCTCAATAAGGAATATGA
The DNA here is from genome assembly GCF_014754425.2 of Oryx dammah. Classification (NCBI taxonomy): domain Eukaryota; kingdom Metazoa; phylum Chordata; class Mammalia; order Artiodactyla; family Bovidae; genus Oryx; species Oryx dammah. Next base: position 22,560,840 of record NW_024070188.1, on the reverse strand, counting down.
CCCTTTCCTGCAAATGTGTTCTGTCTCTGTACACACCACTAAACAATAAAGAGTAGAGTTAACCATCTATATATTTTCAAATCCCTGAATGCCTGACTAAATTTTTTACTTTGTCAGTTGAATGGATTAGATTCACATATAGACTTCATTGGTGGTTCAGGCGGTAAAGGATCTGCTTGCAATGCAGGAGACCTGGGTTCAATCCCTGGTCAGGCAGATCCCCTGGAGAAGAGAATGGTTACCCAACCCGGTATGCTTGCCTGAAAAATTCCATGGACAGAGGAGCCTGGTGGGCAACAGTCCCTGGGGTCACAAAGAGTCAGACATGACTGAGTGACTAACACCCACATGTATCACCACAGATAATTCATCAGCTACAGACCTTTCCTCTTGACAGTATGATTGATAAATGGTAAATTTGTGTCAGTTGGTGCTTTCACACACATTCATACACACACACAAACACAGCAAAACCCAGAACTCTAGGGCTATTTCTTTTTAGACCTCAATATCTATTTTATTCAATTATCTGTATTTTGAACTGAATTGTATCCTCCCCTCATATGCATACGTCAAAGCCCTAATCCTCAATGAGACTATACTTGGACATAGGGCTTTTAGGAGGTATTTAAGATTAACTGAAGTCATGAGAGCAGAATCCTAATCTGATAGAATGAATGACCTTTTAAAGAGAAAGAGAGGGGTTTGTCCGTGTATACACACCAAGGAAAGACCATGAGAATATACAATGAGAAAGAGGCTGACTACAACCTAGGGAAAGAGCCCTTCAGTTCAGCTGAGTTCAGTTCAGTTGCTCAGTCGTGTCTGACTCTTTGCGACCCCATGAATCGCAGCACGACAGGCCTCCCTGTCCATCACCATCTCCCGGAGTTCAATCAGACTCACGTCCATCGAGTCAGTGATGCCATCCAGCCATCTCATCCTCTGTCGTCCCCTTCTCCTCCTGCCCTCAATCCCTCCCAGCGTCAAAGTCTTTTCCAATGAGTCAACTCTTCGTGTGAGGCGCCCAGAGTACTGGAGTTTCAGCTTTAGCATCATTCCTTCCAAAGAAATCCCAGGGCTGATCTCCTTCAGAATGCACTGGTTGGATCTCCTTGCAGTCCAAGGGACTCTCAAGAGTCTTCTCCAACACCACAGTTCAAAAGCATCAATTCTTCGGGGCTCTGCCTTCTTCACAGTCCAACTCTCACATCCATACATGACCACAGGAAAAACCAGAGCCTTGACTAGACGGACCTTAGTTGGCAAAGTAATGTCTCTGCTTTTCAATATGCTATCTAGGTTGGTCATAACTTTTCTTCCAAGGAGTAAGCGTCTTTTAATTTCATGGCTGCAGTCACCATCTGCAGTGATTTTGGAGCCCCCCAAAATAAAGTCTGACACTGTTTCCACTGTTTCCCCATCCAGACACCAAATCTGCTGGTACCTTGATCATGGATTCTGCAGGCTTCAGAAATGTGAGAAACCAAGTTTTGTTGTATAGCCACCCAGTCTATGTTCGTTGTTGTTGCTGTTGTTATGGGAGTGTAAACAAAAAACGTTGCCTGCCACTCCAGTGGGCTATGAATGTCGCCCATCATCACCATCAAGGCATCACCTCACCCCTGCACCCCGACACTGTGCACCCAGAGGGGGTTTAGGATGGAAACAAACAAACAGGTACTAGCCCTAGATAGTTCAGATGCATATCTAAGGAATAATTTCAATGAGCCCAGGCTTTTGCATCTTCCCAAACACAGAAAAGCACTGAAATCATTAACTTGAGATGTCTGTGTTGTGTGATGTGCAGGAATCTCTTGATGTTTGACTACAGGTTTTTGTTGTTTTTCCTGCAAACATTCCTATATATCCTGGCTCCTCCCTAACCTCTCTGGAGCAGTTCCTCTGAGTTGAAAGCCTATCTCCCAGGCTCTCCTCCTCAGTAAAGTCCCTGACTAAAACTTAACTCACAATTTTTAAGTTGTCTTTTTTCTTCAGTAAACAGCGGCCTGAGGTGACTAAAGCATGATACAAGTAAAATACCACATGAAAAGTTTTTTAAAGTTTAAAACAGACTTATTTAATACTAACAGCTGATGAAAATGTAAAAGGAATCCCCTTTAAAAGATATCACTTAAAATAAGTTAAAAATGTAAGCTTCTAAGAGATGACAGTTGTAATGGAATATTATATAGAATTATTTTTAAACATTTGGGAAAGTAAAAAAAAATCTAAGAAAACAAGGTGGATAATGTTTGCCTTATAGAAAAGCACCATATCTAAAGATTAAAAGTTTTGTAACCCAATACTTTGCATTCATATTAGAGGAAGGCAGAAACACATTTCCCTAAAATTTCAAGTTTTTCAATATATGACAAAACATATATTTGAATTAGGAAATTGGATGACTAACATTTTATTGCCTTTGAGTATAGTTATAACATAATCAGTGAAGAAGTACTTATTAAGTGTTTACTATATGTCAGTATTACTCCAAGCACTAAAATTCAGCAGTGGATAATATAGACAAGGTCTCCATTCTCATGATAGTTATTCCTAGTGTGTTGGAGATAAAAATAATTAGTGAGAGTCAGAGTAGACCAAGGTGGCAACATAGGAGTCACCTGAGCTTCCTTCTTCTCAGAAACACACAAAATGTATAGCTACGCATGCAGCAAGTCTCAGAAAAAGATCCAGAAGCTAGCTGACTGACGCTTGCACAGCAAACAAATGAGAAAATACCCACATCAAAACACATAGGAAAGGCTGAGACACACTTTTGTCATAAATCCCACTCATGTCATAGCATCATACAATCAGAAGGGAACCCTTAATTCCCAGCTTTTCTTCAAAAAGAGATTATTGACATTAAGCATGTTCTTATAAATCAAAAAATAATAAAAGATCTATACAAATCTCTGACTCCAACATACATTAGCTCTGCTTTTCCCAGGTGGTTGAATTGAGTATTTCAATTTATATAGGGAAAAATATGCCAATCAGATGGAATTGCTTAGATACACTGCTTCAGTGAGTTAACTGAAATTTTTTGCTGTTTTACAGTAAGTCTGATAGATGACATTTCATGAGAAAACATTTCAATAACTTTATTTCTCCTAGATTTTTGGGTGAAAGGAAGAGAAAACTTGTGTATGTATTTGTGTGTTTCTTTTCAAATGCTAATGATTGTTGTTAACTATGCTAGAAACTATGTTAACCATGTTAAACATTTGTTAACCATGATAGACTAAATTCCACAACACAAATTTTTAGTTTGGTGATATCAATTTATCTTTTCTGCATCTTTACACATTTCTAATTCGAATCTGTTTACTTTGACTCAGCATATTTTACCTTAAACTAAAGTTTATCTGACTTAAATGTTAGCTGATGATACTGGAGGTATGTCATTAAATTCTTCAAAGATCAAAATATAATGGTATATTTAGTGTTCAATATGATTATGATTGAAGAAGACATATTTAAAGATACTGGAATTATCCATGTGGCCTAATAAGCTTTTATATTAGAGACTATAGCTTACATTTTTAAAAATTATAATTGCCTATTCTCCCAAAAATATAATAATTGCAGAGGAACTCCACTGTCTAAATGATTTACTGATTATTTTATTTCTATTCTGTTCTTAAATATTCTTTCAATTACTAATTGCTTTGTTATTAGTATTTTTAAAGGTTTCTTGAGTTATGATTTCATATACAATTGTTAAAATGATTATAAACTCCAAAAGATTTAAAAACATGAAATTATACTTGATATACAAAATATTACATGTAAACAATATATTTTGTTAAATATGAGTCAATATTGATATTTCAGCCAGTAAATTAAGTATGTTACTCTTTTCAGTCCTATCATTTTAGATACATTAAGTAGATGAAGTCTAATAAAGATAGCAATTGATTATAACTTCTCTTGTGTATACTCAAATTTTTAATGATGTTAAACAAAAACTGAGGATACTATGCTTAAGGAAGTAAAGGGGTTCATGGTACTCTAGAGAAAAAATTTCAATGAAATTTTGGGATTACAGTGGAATAAGGAAATTTCTCTCTTCCTTAGAACTTTAAAAAAATAAATTCCACAACACAAATTTTTAGTTAAATGTAAGCAGCGGAAAACTAGATATCAGGAATCAAAATCTATATAAGGAAAGATATAAAAGATACCTTCAAATATGAAAATGTCATCATAAAACACAAGAATAGATATATTACTTCAATGGATAAAAGTTTCCAAGAATAAAGTTCTCTAAACACTCTAACAGAGAACATTCTCATAAGACAACAGTGTAATTTCACTGCCCCTGGAGGATATGTTTGCTGAATTAAAGCCTTATTAAGCTTAAAACTAAAGCAGATTTGTTCTGCACGCTTTCAGTGAAGGTTCTATGGTTCTCTACATCCTTGAACCATTGTTCTTATAAAATATTTGCCATGATTTCATCCATGATTATAAAATTTACAGGTAATATTTACATAATATATAAGCTCAATATTTACAAAAACACCCAATTTTTGCTAACAAGTATAAATAGAGATCCAGAAGATAAGTATTCTAGACTGAGGGTTGGCAAACTAGGGTCTGATTGCCAAATCCAGATCATTGTCTGTTTTTAAAATAATCCAGTGACTAGTAATGGCTTATATGTTTTAATTGGTGGACAAAATCAAAATAAGAATAATATTTGATGATGTAAAAGTTATACAAAATTCAAGGTCTGGTGTTCAAAAATAAAATTGTATTGTAACCTCATCACATTCAGGCATTTCTATATTGTCTACAGATGCTTTTTTGCTACAATGACAGAGCTGAGTAATTGGAACAGAGACTTTGTGGCCCATAAGGCCTAAAATATTTACCATCTGGACTTGTACAAAAAGATCACCCACTTTTGTTCTAAACTACTAGAGGACACTAGTCTGTACACTCTGGAGAAGTAATTACCAATGTAAATAATGATAATAATAATACATACACTGTTATATGGATTCAAGGAAGGAGAAAGAATTCTCAAATATTTTGCCAGTCAAAAGAAGTCATCACATTCTGAAAATTTATAATCACTATCATAGATTCAAATGATATCTGAAATAGTAATATCCAACCCAGTCCTCCACATCGAGGTCTTTTCTGGTATTTCCTGTTACAGAGAACCACCCAACAATTAGTAGGGAGGTAAAAATTTTGCTTGTCATCTCCCTCTCCCTCAGATACAATATCCATTTCATTAACAGAGCCTGTTGATTTTACCTCCTTCTTTCCATACCTCTCCAGCCCCATTATTATGTTCCTAGCCTGAGCACTCATCTATCTGAACTATGACAACTAATTACCTTCTAACTAATTTCCCAATATTAACATTTTAAAATACATACTTTAGAGAAAAAATGGTATAAGCTCACTATAAAACACAAAAAAAGTGCAAAGAAATTAAAACAGGATCGTTGAGTCAATATTTATTTAAACCTATTATTTCAACCAAATTTCAACCTATTATTCTGTCATGCCATATTCCTTCCTGATCTCTTTAATTTCATTGCACTCATCCATTGGTTGGCTTTATTTTGTTATCAAGTAATGTATCTTTCATTAATAACTCAAGGGAAGACATCTTTTTAGAATTTTTTGAATTTTAATATCATGCCTTGAGAGAAAACTAAACTGAGCATGATAATCTTAAACTGTCCAATGTTGTCTCTTGGCATCCTATAAAATATGGGGAAAAAAGCTTTGGCTTTCTGTACATTTGTTATTATTATCATTAACCTTTAAGTTCTAAATCTCACAATGTATGCTTCAGTATTGCCTTTTTTAAAAAATCAGATTTTGTGGGATATGTATCACCTTTATGATAGGAAAGGCAATTTTATCATCCTTTTTTTTTTCTTTAAATTTATTTTTTATTTTACTTTACAATTCTGTATTGGTTTTGCCATACATTGACATGATTCCACCACGGGTGTACATGCGTTCCCAAACATGAACCCCCCTCCCACCCCCCTCCCCATAACATCTCTCTGGGTCATCCCTGCGTACCAGCCCCAAGTGTGCCATATCCTGCATCCGACATAGACTGGCGATTCATTTCTTACATGATAGTATACATGATTCAATGCCATTCTCCCAAATCATCTCACCCTCTCCCTCTCCCTCTCCCTCTGAGTGCAAAAGTCCGCTATACACATCTGTGTCTTTTTTGCTGTCCTGCATACAGGGTCATCATTGCCATCTTTCTAAATTCCATATATATGTGTTAGTATACTGTATTGGTGTTTTTCTTTCTGGCTTACTTCACTCTGTATAATTGGTTCCAGTTTCATCCATCTCATCAGAACTGATTCAAATGTATTCTTTTTAACGGCTGAGTAATACTCCATTGTGTATATGTACCACTGCTTTCTTATCCATTCATCTGCTGATGGACATCTAGGTTGTTTCCATGTCCTGGCTATTATAAACAGTGCTGCGATGAACATTGGGGTACATGTGTCTCTTTCAATTCTGGTTTCCTCAGTGTGTATGCCCAGCAGTGGGATTGCTGGGTCATAAGGCAGTTCTATTTGCAATTTTTTAAGGAATCTCCACACTGTTCTCCATAGTGGCTGTATTAGTTTGCATTCCCACCAACAGTGTAGGAGGGTTCCCTTCTCTCCACACCCTCTCCAGCATTTATTGCTTGCAAATTTTTGGATTGCAGACATTCTGACTGGTGTGAAGTGGTACCTCATTGTGGTTTTGATTTGCATTTCTCTAATAATGAGTGATGTCGAGCTTCTTTCCATGTGTTTGTTAGCCATCCGTATGTCTTCTTTGGAGAAATGTCTATTTAGTTCTTTGGCCCATTTTTTGATTGGGTCGTTTATTTTTCTGGAATTGAGCTGCAGGAGTTGCTTGTATATTTTTGAGATTGGTTGTTTGTCAGTTGCTTCATTTGCTATCATTTTCTCCCATTCGGAAGGCTGTCTTTTCACTTTGCTTATATTTTCCTTTGTTGTGCAGAAGCTTTTAATTTTAATTAGGTCCCATTTGTTTATTTTTGCTTTTATTTCCAGAATTCTGGGAGGTGGATCATAGAGGGTCCTGCTGTGGTTTATGTCGGAGAGTGTTTTGCCTATGTTCTCCTCTAGGAGTTTTATAGTTTCTGGTCTTACATTTAGATCTTTAATCCATTTTGAGTTTATCTTTGTGTGCGGTGTTAGAAGTGGTCTAGTTTCATTCTTTTACAAGTGGCTGACCAGTTTTCCCAGCACCACTTGTTAAAGAGATTGTCTTTACTCCATTGTATATTCTTGCCTCCTTTGTCAAAGATAAGGTGTCCATATGTGTGTGGATTTATCTCTGGGCTTTCTATTTTGTTCCATTGATCTATATTTCTGTCTTTGTGCCAATACCATACTGTCTTGATGACTGTGGCTTTGTAGTAGAGCCTGAAGTCAGGCAAGTTGATTCCTCCAGTTCCATTCTTCTTTCTCAAGATTGCTTTGGCTATTCGAGTTTTTTTGTATTTCCATACAAATCTTGAAATTATTTGTTCTAGTTCTGTGAAAAATATGGCTGGAAGCTTGATAGGGATTGCATTGAATTTGTAAATTGCTTTGGGTGGTATACTCATTTTCGCTATATTGATTCTTCCGATCCATGAACATGGTATATTTCTCCATCTATTAGTGTCCTCTTTGATTTCTTTCATCAGTGTTTTATAGTTTTCTATATATAGGTCTTTAGTTTCTTTAGGTAGATATATTCCTAAGTATTTTATTCTTTTTGTTGCAATGGTGAATGGAATTGTTTCCTTAATTTCTTTTTCTACTTTCTCATTATTAGTGTATAGGAATGCAAGGGATTTCTGTGTGTTGATTTTATATCCTGCAACTTTACTATATTCATTAATTAGCTCTAGTAATTTTCTGGTAGAGTCTTTAGGGTTTTCTAGGTAGAGGATCATGTCATCTGCAAACAGTGAGAGTTTTACTATTTTTTTCCACATGCCATATTTTCTTCCTGATAACACAAATTAGACATCTGCTGATTTCCTTTGTATGTCTTTCAGAAATACTATTCCTGCTAATATTATTTGTCCCATTTAATTTTTTATTTTTTGTAATTTTTCTCAGTTCTCTAATTTATGTTTGTTGAGGTGCTTTAAGATAAATGCATTCTACTTTTATCTCTAAACTTTAAATCACCAATGATGCTTTTCTTCCATTTCTTTCTCAGGTATCTTAGTCCCCTTTGATTCTTTTTTGCTGATCTGGAATCGCTTCTTTAAACTCTTCTTTGAATCCCCATAAAACAGGTATAAACATACACATTTTCACAATTGCCACATTCCACATCTCTTCTGATTATAAAGATAATACTTGCTAGATGTTACTTTCATCTTCCTTTCTTTCCAATTTGTTGTTGTCGTAACTGTCATGTGTTTATAAGTTTCTGCAATTGTTTGCTCATTGTATTTGTTTTAGTTTTATTTACAGCACTCTGAACAAGTCCTGCATCTGTTCCACTCTGCAATGTGACTGGTGGCATTCAGCATAGTCTGAAATACAGTGATAAGAGACTCTCCTGGGGCTATCCATTAATATAATTTCAAGTCCCGAATGAACCACTCACCCAAAATCCACTGTATTAATTTGGTGGTGGTTGTTGTTTAGTTGCTCAATCATGTCCACCTCTTTGTAACCCCATAAACTGTAACCCATCAGGCTCTTCTGTCCATAGGATTTTCCAGGCAAGAACACTGGAATGGGCTGCCACTTCCTTCTCCAGGGGACCTTTCCGAGCCAGGGACTGAACCTGCATCTCCTGCATTACAGATGGATTCTTTACTGCTGAGCCATCAGGGAAGCCTGCTCTTTTGGTTAGGTGCAATTTTATGCTCTGATTTTGGAAATAGCAATTTGAAGTTATTCATACTCTCTGGATTTTCATCTCCTAATCCCATGTCCCTTCCACTCTCAGCTTTCATACACTTTCCCTCCAACAGGCTCTCTCACCAGGAGGAGGAGGTTACTGTTGTTCAGTCACCCAATTGTATACAACTCCTTGTGACCTCATGGACTGCAGCAGGCCAGGTATCCCTGTCCCTCACCATCTCCCAGAGTTTGCCCAAATTCATGTCCATTGCATCGGTGATGTCATCCAGCCATCTCATCCTCTGACACCCTCTTCTCCTTCTGCCCTTAATCTTTCCCAGCCTCAGGGGCTTTTCAATGAGTCAACTCTTCACATCAGATGACCAATATACCAGAGTCTCAGCTTCACCATCAGTCCTTCCAATGAGTATTCAGGGTTGATCTCCCTTAATATTGACTGCTTTGACCTCCTTGCTGTCCAAGGGACCTTCAGGAGTCTTCTCCAGCACCACAGTTCAAAGGCATCATTTCGTTGGTGCTCTGCCTTCTTTATGGTCCAGCTCTCACAACCACGTGTGATCACTGGGAAGACCCTAGACTTGACTATATGGACCTTGGTCGGCAGAGTAATGTTTCTGCTTTTCAACACACTGTCTAGGTTTGTCACAGTTTTCCCACCAAGAAGCAAACATCTAATTTCATGGCTGCAGTCACCATCCACAGTGATTTTAGAGCCCAAGAAGAGGAAATCTGTCACTGCTTCCACCTTTTCCCCTTCTATTTGCCATGCGGTAATGGGGCCGGATGCCATCATCTTAGTGTTTTTAATATTTAGTTTTAAGCCAGCTCTTTCACTCACCTCCTTTACCCTTATCAAAAGGCTGTTTAATTCCTCTTTGCTTTCTGCCATTAGATTGGTATCATCCACATGTTTGAGGTTGTTGATGTTTTTTCACCTATCTTGATTCCAGTTGCATCCATCCTGGAATTTCTCATGATGTGCTCAGCATATAGATTAAACAAACAGCATGACAGCAGACAACCCTGTCATACTGCTTTCTCAATCTTGAGCCAAAAATGTGTTCTATACAGGGTTCAAACTGTTGTCTCTTGACCCACATACAGATGTCTCAGGAGACAAGTAAGATGATCTGTATTTTCATCTCTTTAAGAGCTTTCCACAGTTTATTATGAGCCACATAGTGAAAGGCTTTGGCATAGTCAATGAAACAGAGTTAGCTGTTTTTCTGGAATTTCCTGGTTTTGTGATCTAGAGAGGAGGAGGTTAATAGATGATAAAGTTGTCCTCCTACTTTCCCATCTCTTGCAACACTCTACTCTGAGACCTGGAACTAGCAGGGTCTGGGACTCTCCCTACTTTGCCTTTGATCCATCCAAATTCTTTGATCTTTTTCTATTAATCAAGGGAAAATTGAGGGTTTTTTTTTTACTTTCAGAGATATGGGACTTTCTATACAAGATATCTCTGAAAGTAGGGGAAAAAACTCAATTTCCCCTTGATTAATAGAAAAAGATCAAAGAATTTGGATGGATATTGGACTTTCTATACAAGATATTGGAGAAGGCAATGACAACCCACTCTGATACTCTTGCCTGGAAAATCCCATGGATGGACGAGCCTGGTAGACTGCAGTCCATGGGGTCGCCAAGAGTCGGACACAACTGAGCGACTTCACTTTCACTTTTCACTTTCCTGCACTGGAGAAGGAAATGGCAACCCACTCCAGTGTTCTTGCCTGGAGAATCCCAGGGACAGGGGAGCCTGGTGGGCTGCCGTCTATGGGGTCGCACAGAGTCGGACATGACTGAAGTGATTTAGCAGTAGCAGTAGTATACAAGATATATTCAACCTGAGGTTTTTATTTGTGTTAGCTTTTAACATGGTGTCCATGGTGTTTGGACCATTTTTTAAAAGTATTATTTGGCAAATATTATTTAAAATGTGTTGACACCATAAGTATTGGATACTTGAAAGTGAAAGGGTTAGTTGCTCAGTCATGTCCAACTCTTTGTGACCCCATAGACTGTAGCCTGCCAGGCTCCTCTGCCCATGGAATTCTCCAAGCAAGAATATTGTACGGGCAGCCATTCCCTTCTCCAGGGGATCTTCCTGATCCCAGGATTGAACCCAAGTTTCCTGTATTACATGCAAATTCTCTACCATTTGAGACACCAGGGAAGCCATTTGACACTTTATGCACACACACACACAATTTTTCTTTCTATATGTTTCAATAAATAAAAGTACTTTATTTCACCAACTTTAACCCTATGTCTACATATTTTAACTTTCTCATCCAGTCAATTATCTCTATAGGCAAAAGCATTCTTTGAAAAATACAAATGCTACTACTCATCTCTTTGTGAAACCCTTCAAAGAACTACATTTCTCTTAAACAAACACTAACACTGGTTGTAAAGTCTAGATGTCCTTGCATGATATGTCCTCACTCCGCATCCTCACCTTGCAGGTTGGCATCTTTCTATAGTTCAAATGTACTGACTTTCTCTGCTGTTCTCATTTGACTCAAAGCCTTGTGCATGTAGATGGTGAACATTACCAACCCACAATTTTGCCAAATTAACAGGTCTTATGACTCAGAAGTCAGAGTTTCTATCGTAAGAAAAATCTCTGACCTCCCTATACTATCCTTTTTGGCTTCCCTGATAGCTCAGTTGGTAAAGAATCTGCCTGCAATTCTTGGATTGGTCTACTCAAAATCTGCAGCACTTTTTCAAAACAATCAGAGTTAGGACATTACACACTTATCAAATGAATCATTCAATGAGGAAAATGAATAACAGAGAAATACCTTGAAAATCATATTTAACCATTTTAAATGGTTGACAGAAAATTTTTAAATAAAAATATAAAGCAATATTCATTTAATAATTATCAATTATTACATCTTGATATGATTCTTCATTCAATAAGACCTATATTATGTGATATTTCAGCAGTTTTGCTTGATTTCTTCTGAAAATGATTCTCATAAACTTTTTGCTCCTGTGCTCACATACTTTCTGTCACCTCCTCACTGTCCCTCTCTATGTATATATACATACATATATACACACACAATTACATGTGTATATGTGTATACATATGTATGTATAAATTAACTTACAATGAATTATATAAAACCTTATCATACAAACACTTATAAGGGCATTAAGAGCACAGGAAACTTATAATAAGTTTCTGTCCTTGATTCTTAGGACCCCAAACAAGGTCACATATCTGAATTCACATGCCTTATAAATTATGTAAGTATCAGACTACCTTGTTCAGTTTTCAATACAATGAAGGATTTTCTCAAGGTTAATACTTCAATTTATTGCAAAACATACATTGTCCATTTCAGACAACATGCATCTAGCAACTATAACTTCTTTCAGCTCAAAACCTAACATTGACAATATTTTCAAAAGAGCTTAAAACTCTATATAGAAAGTATTTCAAATGTCAATCTATCTTTTGATCCAATTTATGAAAAAATCAGCTTTAGTTTGAATGCTAGGGTCAGAATACTACCGCTATGCTTACAGTGCTTTCTCCGTATGTTACAAAGTTATGAACAAAACACATTAAAAACTAATGAATAATCAATTGGAATATTAGGGCCAAACTGCATTAGCTATATCTATTTTCTTGCTCACCCGTCAACAAAGCCCTTGAGAATGACATTTAAGTTTAAGTAAACATGTCAAACTATCTTGGCCTTCTACATGTCCCATCATTTGCTGTTCACCTTTTCTTTCCTTTGATTATTTTGATCTTTACCTATGTCACCTTTTTGATGCAGTTCTGAGTTTAAAACCTATGTGATGAAATTCTCAAAAATAAAAAAGTTTTTAAAATGTTAGCCTTAATGTAATTAAAATTAAATTTGCTTATTGAAAACGTTTATACCCAATCATTTATTATATGAATAGCTGTCTTCTTTCTACCCATATGGTTGGTTCACTGCACACTAGCCATGCTCTCTAAAGCAAAAGGGGAACCTGCCTAGAAAAAGCAAGAAAGCATCCCATGGGTCTTTTGCCAATTTCCCTTCTAATGCCCCTTCCATTTAACCCAGCACTTCCTCTCTTTCCTATTTAATAAAAAACTGCTTTCAGCTCCTGCCTGATTGCTAACAAAAATCTCACAATAAGCAATCATATCAACTCACTGAAAGACATCTGACTTACAAATCAATTGTTGGGAGGACAAGCCTTAATTATACCTACTGCAGTGCATTCCCTGAACAATGAACACAAAGTTATTATTGGATGTGGATCATATACGATTCCTTCCATCCATGCTCAAAGCCGTCCTGCAGTTTTCAGAGCATCTCAGCCTGTTAGCTCATCCCTTCCTTGTGAGGCAAGAGTCATCTCTTCCTAACCCCACCTTTGAACTTGATCCCAATCATGAAAAGGACTTTGCAAACTCATTTACCATTCTGAGTCCTTTCTGTCATTTTTCTTTTTAAGACATTTCTCAGAACCCCTTTGTTTCTCTAATTTCTCTCTTTTCTCTTTCTGAGTTTCTGTTCCAGAATGATAGATCTCACACCCCACCTTCCCACCTGCCCTAAACTCATTCTTCAACATATAATCATTAAGTATTTTCTTTCATCAAGGTAGCTGGCATCTATGAGCAGTAGTCAAAGTTTGATTTGTAGGAAGTCTTGAGACAATCAGGAGAGGGGAGGGAAGGGAATTAAAGTCCCCTGTTAATACTGATAATTGATGTTTCTACAAGAGAAATTGCTTTATATGAAAGTCAAGGGGACTTAAAAAGTTATGACTTAACCTAATGGATATCAAGGTTAACTAAATAGAAACATCTCTTTCTTTTTTAAATTTTAAAAAGGCTATTTTAGACCAGTTTTAGGTTTATAGAAAAATTGAGCAGAAAATATAGAGAATTCCCATATACTCCCTGCCCTCACAAATGCACAACTTCCGAGAGAACAAGATGGCAGAGGAGTAGGTGTACATGGAGTACATCTCTCTCCATGGATACATCAGGAATACACCTTCAGACACAGAAGTGCATGCAGACCACCAGCTGAGAGAGAATAGGATTATCTGACCAGTGGAAAAGAATATATAAAACCATGCAAAACTCAGTAGGATGAAGGAACTAGGGGAAAAACAGGAGTGTCAGCAGGACTGGACCTGCCCTCAGCAGGTGGGGGAACTGAAGCGGGGTCTGATCCCCACATTGGTGCAATTGTCTGAGTCAGAGGAGAAACATTTAAGGCTGAGAGGGAAACAGCTGATCTGTGGCAGCCTGCATGGAATGAGACTCAGACAGTCCTTGCCACAGCCATACATACCCCAGACAGGGACACAGGTCCCCTGGAATGCACAGCATCTGGGAGCTGGAGTTTAGGGATTATGAAGCAATCCTAGGGCAAGGGCTGCTGTTGACTGTGGAGAGATATATCAAGGGGATGTGAGGGAGGAGATCCTGGTAGGAAATGTCAGTGGAGGAAAGCCAGGCAGCCATGGAAGCAAGGCAGTACTTCTGAGTCACAAGTAGGGGATGGAGCCATCACCATGGCCTCTCTCTCCCCACACGCCAGCATTGGTAGCTAAACAATAGAGAGGCTGGCCCATCAAATGCCTGATGCACTGAACTACAGAGTAGGACCCCACCCAGGTTGCCCCTTTAAGTGCCTGATGCCCCAATCTACAGAGTAGGACCCCAGCCAGGGGGCCCTCTCCATGTGCCTGACACACAGAACAACAGAAGAGGACTCCAAGCAAGGGAGCCCTCTAAGTGCCTGAATGGTCAGAGCTCTGAAGAAAGACTGGCCAAAGAGGCCTTCTGATTGCCAGCTACAAGAGGCTCAAGAAAGGACTCTGATAGGGCCAAAACTCCTGTGGCAGAGGCAGTCCATGTCCCTGAACACCTTGCCCTGCCAGAGTCCCCACAAGCCAAGCAGCTGTGCCACCTGCATGCTCAACACTTACTGGGGCAGAGCTGCCACACGCAAAAAAAATCTTGTGTCTATGTGCACAGGGTCGCTTTGGTCATGTCCAACTTTTTGCAACTCTGTAGACTGTGGCCTGCCAGGCTTCTCTGCCAGGGGGGTTCTCCAGGCAAGAATCCTGGAGTGTATTGGCCAATACTGATTGCCATACCCTTCTAGAGCACTATATTTCCTGCTGCCAGAGCCACCAACTCCTCTGAGTATCAGGTGCTTCCAGAACCCCTATGACCCAAACAGCTGCACCACCTCCACACCTGGCCTTCACAGGGGCAAACCCAAGTCCTCCAGGGCAGCATCAGGAGTAAACCCCATTGGATGAGCCACATGCAGAGGTGGAAATAAAAACACAATTGAAACCCAGGGGCAGTATGGCTAAAGAAGACCCCAAACCATCCCACCAGCTATACAAGCAGCAGATTAAATCCACATGCTCAACTAGGCAGACTCTGTGTCTATGGAATATAGAAAAGGACATTGAGAGCTCCCACAAAAACAAACACACTAGTTCTGACAGCAGTGGACATTGGAGGCAAGAACTCATGGGAATAGGAACAGATTAGAATCTGAGCTCCTCCCAGAGATCAGCACAGTGTTGGAGGGCATCCTAGGGAGGTGAGGTGGGCTGTAACTCTCAGCAAGTGAAAGGACTCTGACAGCAGTGACTCAAGAAAAACATTTATTATTCTTATGTTTTGAGTGTTCTGTAGATTCCTTTGGATTTTTTCCCCCTCCCTCTGTTGTAGTTGTCAATTTTATTGGCACTATGAAATCTAATTCAGCTTTTGAACATTTTTCCCCCCTCAGTAATATTTTTTATTGTGTTATAAACCTCTGCCTCTATGTTGGGCTTTTGCAGTTCTGTGAAGTTTTCCTTATTTTTTTCCTTTAAAAAATATTTTTATACTATTATTATTTTTTTCTAAATTTATTCCTTTATTTGCTTTTCCTACTGTTCTTTTCCCCTTGTAGTTAATCTTTAATGTATATAAATCTTTTTTATCTACCTCTATTTAACTTTGCATATGTATTCTTTCTTTCTTTCCTTTCCTCTCAACATATTTGTTAGTTTAATTTTCATTGCTTTATTCCCCAATTGGCACTTTGCTTTACTTTTATTTTCCAGTTTGTGCTTTACCTAGTTTTGTCCTTAACTGATAAGTATAATTTTTGATTTCCTTTGTTTACTACGTCAATCAACTGTATTTTAGTTGTAATGTTTTGACTTTGCTTACGGATATATATGTGTAGATTCCATTATTTTAATTACTATTTTCCTGTCTTTGTAACTGCCATTTGTCTGGGGTTCATCTTTGGTTTCTCGTTTTTGGGTATTTGTTTTAATCTCACTTAATGCCATAACAAACTGCTTGTGGAGTCTTCATTCCTGACCAGAGATCAAGCCCTGAGCCTTTGGAGTTGGAGCACTGACTCCAAGACCCTAGATTACCAGAGAACCAGTCCTAGGGAGTATCAAATAGTGAGAACTCACACAAAGGAAACCACTTGACTACAAAACCTGGCATGACCCAACCACCAGTAGCACCCTGTACAGCACGCCTCATCTAGTGGATCCATGTCAATGTATGGCAAAACCAATACAGAATTGTAAAGAAAAAAAAAAAAAAGAACAAACAAAACAAAAATACAAACCCAATCATCAGCAGACAGGATTACCACCTCACTCAGCCTTTACCCATCAGAAGAAAAACAAATAAACAAAAGCCTTAGGAGGGCAGAAACCAAAAGGAAGAAAGAATTCAACCTTGAATCCTGGGAAAAAAAGACCTCAAACACAATAAGTTTAAAAAAATAATGAAAAGGCAGAGAAATACTACACAATTGAAGGAACACATTAGAAACACATAAGTCCAAATAAATGAAGAGGAAATAGGCAAACTACCTAAAAAAGAATTCAGAATAATGATAGGGGTCCCAAAAGAAGAAGAGAAAAAGAAAGGGTATGAGAAATTTTTTGAGGTGACTATAACATGGAAAAGGAAATAGTCAATCAAGTCCAAAGATAAACCCAAGGAGAAACATGCCGAGACACATACTAATCAATCTAACAAAGACTAAATACAAAGAAAGAATATTAAAATCAGCAAGGGAAAAGCAACAAGTAACAGCTAGCCTTTCAGCAGAAAATCTGTAGGCAGAAGGGAATGGCAGTTTAAAGTACTGAAATGTACACCTGTGGTGGATTCATGTCAATCTATGCCAAAACCAATACAGAATTGTAAAGTAAAAATTAAAAATAAATAAATAAATTTAAAAAAAAAAATAAAGTACTGAAACGGAAAAATCTACAACCAAGTACTGAAATGGAAAAATCTACAACCAAGATTACTGTAGCTAGCAAGGATCTCATTCAAAATTGATAGAGAAATAAAAAGCTTTTCAGACAAGCAAAAGTTAAGATAATTAAGTACTGCCAAACCAGCTTTACAACAAATGTTAAAGGGACATATATAGTCAAGAAATACAAGAGAAGGGAAAAGATCTACAAAATCAACCCCAATTAAGAAAATGGCAATGGGAACACATATATCTCCAAGCAAAAGTCACAGACTAGCTGAATGGATATAAAAACAAAGACCCATATATATCCTGTCCACAGGAAACCCAGTTCAGACCTAAAGACACATATAGACTGAGTGTGAGAGGATGGAAAAATATATTCCATGCAAATGGGAAGCAAAGAAAGCTAGAGTAACAATCTCATAACAGACAAAATAGACCTTAAAATAAACAAGATTACAAGAGATAAGGAAGGAAACTACATAAGGATCAAGGCATCAATCCAAGAGGAAGACATAACAATTGTAAATATGTATGCACCCAACATATGAGCACAATACATAAGACAAACACTAACAAACATAAAGAGAGAAACTGACAGTAACACAATAAGAGTAGGAGACATTAACACCCCACTCACACCAATGGAAAGATCATCAAAACAGAAAATTAATAAAGAAACACAAGTCTTAAATGATACATTAGATGAGAAGGATCTCATTGATATCTTCAGGATATTCCATCCAAAGCAAGAAGAATACATCTTCTTTGCAAGTGCTCATGGAACATTCTCCAATGTCCCAAATCAAACCTCAGTAAATCTAAGAAGATTGAAATCAAATAAAGCATCTTCTGCAATCACAATGCTATAAGTTCAATTCAGTTCAGTTCAGTCACTCAGTCATATCCAACTCTTTGCAACCCCAAGAACCACAGCACACCAGGCCTCCCTGTCCATCACCAACTACCAGAGTCCACCAAAACCCATGTCCAGAGTCAATGAAGCCATCCAACCATCTCATCCTCTGTCGTCCCCTTCCCCTACTGCCCTGAATCTTTCCCAGCATAAGGGTCTTTTCAAATGAGTCACTTCTTCATATCAGATGGCCAAAGTCTTGGAGTTTCAGCTTCAACATCAGTCCTTCCAATGAACACCCAGGACTGATCTCCTTTAGGATGGACTGGTTGGATCTTTCTACAGTCCAAGAGACTCTCAAGAGTCTTCTCTAACATCACAGTTCAAAAGCATCAATTCTTCAGTGCTCAGATTTCTTTATAGTTCAAATCTCACATCCACACATGACCACTGGAAAAACCATAGCCTTGACTAGACGGACCTCTGTTGGCAAAGTAATGTCTCTGCTTTTTAATATGCTGTCTAGGTTGGTCATAACTTTCCTTCCAAGGAGTAAGCATCTTTTAATTTCATGGCTGCAATCACCATCTGCAGTGATTTTGGAGCCCCCCAAAATAAAGTGTGACACTGTTTCCACTGTTTCCCCATCTATTTCCCATGAAGTGATGGGACAGGATGCCATGATCTTCGTTTTCTGAATGTTGAGTTTTAAGCCAACTATTGCACTCCCTTCTTTCACTTTCATCAAGAGGCTCTTTAGTTCTTCTTCACTTTTTGCCATAAGGGTGGTGTCATCTGCATATCTGAGGTTATTGATATTTCTCCCAGCAATCTTGATTCCAGCTTGTGCTTCTTCCAGCCCAGCGTTTCTCATGATGTACTCTGCATATAAGTTAAATAAGTAGGGTGACAATAGACAGCCTTGACATACTCCTTTTCCTATTTGGAACCAGTCTCTTGTTCTATGTCCAGTACTAACTGTTGCTTCCTGACCTGCATACAGGTTTCTCAAGAGGCAGGTCAGGTGGTCTGGTATTCCCATCTCTTTCAGAATTTTTCACAGTTTATTGTCCACAGAGTCAAAGGCTTTGGCATAGTCAATAAAGCAGAAATAGATATTTTGCTGGAATTCTCGTGCTTTTTAATGATCCAGCAGATGTTGCAATTTGATCTCTGGTTCCCCTGCCTTTTCTAAAACCAGCTTGAACATCTGGAAGTTCACGGTTCACATATTGCTGAAGCCTGGCTTGGAGAATTTTAAGCATTACTTTACTAGCGTGAGATGAGTGCAATTGTGCAGTAGTTTGAGCATTCTCTGGCATTGCTTTTCTTTGGGATTGGAATGAAAACTGACCTTTTCCAGTCCTGTGGCCACTGCTGAGTTTTCCTAATTTGCTGGTATATTGAGTGCAGCACTTTCACAGCATCATCTTTCAGGATTTGAAACAGCTCAACTGGAATTCCATCACCTCCACTAGCTTTGTTCATAGTGATGCTTCCTAAGGCCCACTTGACTTCACATTCCAGGATGTCTGGCTCTAGGTGAGTGATCACACCATCATGATTACCTGCGTCATGAAGATCTTTTCTGTACAGTTCTACTGTGTACTCTTGCCACCTCTTCTTAATATCTTCTGCTTCTGTTAGGTCCATACCATTTCTGTCCTTTATTGAGCCCATCTTTGCATAAAATGTTCCCTTGATATCTCTATTTTCTTGAAGAGATCTCTAGTCTTTCCCATTTTATTGTTTTCCTCTATTTCTTTGCATTGATCGCTGAGGAAGGCTTTCTTATCTCTCCTTGCTATTCTTTGGAACTCTGCATTCAAATGGGTATATTTTTCCTCTTCTCCTTTGCTTTTTCTTTCCTTTCTTTTCACAGCTATTTGTAAGGTCTCCTCAGACAGCCATTTTGCTTTTTTGCATTTCCTTTTCTTGGGGATGGTCTTGATTCCTGTCTCCTGTTCAGTGTCACAAACCTCCATCCATAGTTCATCAGGCACTCTATCTATCAGATCTAGGCCCTTAAATCTATTTCTCACTTTCACTGTATAGTCATAAGGGATTTGATTTAGATCATACCTGAATTATCTAGTGGTTTTCTCCACTTTTTTCCATTTCAGTCTGAATTTGGCAACAAGGAGTTCATGATCTGAGCCGCAGTCAGCTCCCAGGCTTGTTTTTGCTGACTGTATAGAGCTTCTCCATCTTTGGCTGCAAAGAATATAATCAGTCTGATTTTGGTGTTGACCATCTGGTGATGTCCATGTGTAGAGTCTCCTCTTGTGTTGTTGGAAGAGGGTGTTTGCTATGACCAGTGCATTTTCTTGGAAGAACTCTATTAACCTTTGCCTTGCTTCATTCTGTACTCCAAGGCCAAATTTCCCTGTTACTCCAGGTGTTTCTTGACTTCCTACTTTTGCATTCCAGTCCCCTATAATGGAAAAAGACATCTTTTTGGGGTGTTAGCTCTAGAAGGTCTCGTAGGTCTTCATAGAACTGTTCAACTTCAGCTTCTTCAGCATTACTGGTCGGGGCATAGACTTGGATTACTGTGATATTGAATGGTTTGCCTTGGAAATGGACAGAGATCATTCTGTTGTTTTTCGGATTGCATCCAAGTACTGCATTTTGGACTCTTTTGTTGACTATGATGGCTACTCCATTTCTTCTAAGGGATTCCTGCACACAGTAGTAGATATAATGGTCATCTGAGTTAAATTCACCCATTCTAGTCCATCTTAGTTCACTGATTCCTAGAATGTCAATGTTTGTTCTTGTCATCTCCTGCTTGACCACTTCCAATTTACCTTGATCATGAACCTAACTTGACTAGATATCAATTACAAGAAAAAAAAAAAAAACACTGTAAGAAACAAAAATACATGGAGATTAAATAATACATTTCTAAATACCCAACAGGTTACTGAAGAAATCAAAAGGGAAATCAAAAAATTTCTAGAAACAAATGACAATGAAAACACAAAACTCAAAACCTATGGGATACAGCAAAAGCAGTTCTAAGGAGGAAGTTTATAGCAATACAATCCTACCTCAAGGAACAAGGAAAACATCAAACAGACAATCTAAATTTACACCTAAAATAATTGGAAAAAGAACAACAACAACAAAGTTAGTAGAAAGAAAGACATCATAAAGATCTAAGCAGAAATAAATGAAAAAGAAATGAAAGAAAGAATAATAAAGATTAATGATTAATAAAACTAAGAGCTGGTTCTTTGTGAAGACAAACAAAATTGAGAAACCTTTGGCCAGAATCATCAAGAAAAAAAGAGAGAACCAAATCAACAAAATTAGAAATGAAAAAGGAGAGGTTATAACAGACAATGCAGAAATACAAAAGCTTATAAGAGACTATTATGAACAAGTATATGGCAATAAAATGGATAACCTGGAAGAAATGGACAGATTCTTAGCAAAGTTCAATCTTCCAAGACTGAACCAGTAAGAAACAGAAATTATGAACAAGCCAATTACAAGCACTGAAATTGAAGCTGTGATCAAAAATCTCCCAAGAAACAAAAGCACAGGACCAGATGGCTTCACAGGAGAATTCTATCAAATATTTAGAGAAGAGCTAATGCCTATCCTTCTAAAAGTCTTTCAAAAACTCGCAGAGGAAAGGAGACCTCCAAACTCATCCTATGAGGACACTATCACCCTGATACCAAAACCAAAGACAACACAAAAAAAGGAAAACTACACACCAGTATCACTGATGAACGTAGATGCAAAAATCCTCAACAAAATTTTAGTGAACAAATGAAAAAGCTCATTCACCATGATCCAGTTGGGTTTATTCCAGGAGATCAATCAGTGTTGTACACCATATTAACCAACTGAAAGATAAACATCATATGATCATCTCAATAGATGCAGAAAAATCCTTTGACAAAATTCAGCACCCATTTATGATTAAAACCCTTCAAAAAATTGGCATGGAAGGAACCTACCTCAACATAGTAAAGGCCATATATGATAAGCCTATAACAAACATTATCCTCAATGGTGAAAAACTGAATGCATCCCCCCTAAGATCAGGAACAAGACAAGGGTGTCCACTTGCACCACTATTATTCAACATAGTTCTGGAAGTCCTAGCTACAGCAATCAGAGAAGAAAAACAAATAAAAGGAATCTAGATCAGAAAAGAAGTAAAGCTCTCACTGTTTGCAGATGACATGATACTGCACATAGAAAACTCTAAAGATAGTATCAGAAAATTACTAGAGCTAATCAGTGAATTTAGCTAAGTTGCAGAATACAAAATCAATACACAGAAATCGCTTGCATTTCTATATACTAACAATGAAAAATCAGAGACTTTAAGGAGTCAATCCCATTCACCATTGCAACAAAAAGAATTAAATATCTAGGAATAAACTTACCTAAGGAGACAAAAGAACTGTACACAGAAAATTATAAGACACTAAAGAATGAAATCAAAGACAACATAACCAGATGGAGAGATATTCCATGTTCCTGGGGAGGAAGAATCAATATTGTGAAAATGACTATACTACCAAATGCAGTCTATAGATTCAATGTGATCCCTGTCAAATTATCAATGACATTTTTCACAGAACTAGGACAAAAAATTTCACAGTTCATATGGAAACACAAAAGACCCTGAATAGCCAAAACAGTCTTGAGAAAGAAGAATAGAGCTGGAGAACCAACTTTCCTGACTTCAGATTATACTATAGTCATCAAGACAGTATGGTACTGGCAAAAAAACAGAAATAAAGATCAATGGAACAAGATAGAAAGCCCAGAAATAAACCCATCCACCTATGGGTACCTTATTTTTTACAAAGGAGGCAAGAATATACAATGCAGAAAAGACAAGTCTCTTCAAAAAATGGTGCTGGGAAAACTGGACAGCTACGTGTAAACAAATGAAATTAGAACACTTCCTAACACCATATACAAAGATAAACTCAAAATGGATTAAAGACATAAATGTAAGACCAGAACCTATAAAACTCAGAGGAAAACATAGGCAGAACACTTGATGACATAAATCAGAGCAAGATCCTCTATGACCCACCTCCTAGAGTAACAGAAATAAAAACAAAAGTAAACAAGTAGGACCTGATTAAACTTTAAAGCTTTTGCACAGCAAAGGAAACTATAAGCAAGGTAAAGAGACAACCCTCAGAAAGGGAGAAAATAGTAGCAAATGAAACAACTAACAAAGGATTAATTTCCAAAATATATGAGCAGCTCATACAACTCAATACCAGAAAAACACATAACCCAATACCCAATCAAAAAGTGGGGAAAAGACCTAAACAGACATTTCTTCAAAGAAGACATACAGATGGCTAACAAACACATGAAAAGATGCTCAACATTGCTCATTATTAGAGAAAAGCAAATTAAAACTACAATGAGATATCACCTCACACCAGTCAGAATGGCCATCATCAAAAAGTCTACCAACAATAAATGCTGGAGAGGATATGGAGAAAAGGGAATGCTCTTGCACTGTTGGTGGGAATGTAAATTGATACAGCCACTATGGAAGATGGTATGGAGATCCCTTTAAAAACTAAGAATAAAACTACCATATGACCCAGAAATCCCACTCCGAGGCATATACCCTGAAGAAACCAAAATTTAAAAAGACACACATATCCCATTGTTTATTGCAGCATTATTCACAATAGCTAGAACATGGAAGCAACCTAGGTGTCCATCAACAGAGGAATGGATAAAGAAGACACAATGGAATATTACTCAACCATAAAAAGGAACACCTTTGAGTCAGTTCTAATGAGGTAGATGATCCTAGAGCCTATCATACAGAGTGAAGTAAGTCAGAAAGAGAAAGATAAATATTGTATTTACTTATAGGGCAGCAATGGAGAAATAGACATAGAGAATAGACTTATGGACATGGGTAGAGGGGAGGTAGGGTGAGATGTATGGAAAGAGTAACATGGAAACTTACATTACCATATGTAAAATAGATAGCCAATGGGAATTTGCTGTATGGCTAAGGAAACTCAAACAGGGGTCTGTATCAACCCAGAGGGGTGGGATGGAGAGGGAGATGGGAGGGAAGTTCAAAAGGGAAGGGATATATGTATACCTACGGCTGATTCATTGTTGAGTTTTGACAGAAAACAAGATTCTGCAAAGCAATTATCTGTCAATAAAAAATTAATTAATTAAAAAAAAAAACAAATGTACAATTTCCCCTATTACCAACATCATTCACCACAGTGGTATATTTGTTACTATCCATGAATTTACATAAATGCAATATCACCACCCAAAGTCCACAGTCTATATTTGGGTTAACCCTTGGTATTTGCAGTCTATGGACTGGGACAAATGTTTAGTGACATGTGTGTCTATCAGTGCAATATCATACCAAGAAGTTTCACTGCCCTGCCAATTCTCTATGCTCTGCCCATTCATACCTCCCTCTTCTTCTACTCCTTGGCAACAACTACTCATCTTCTTCCATCATTTTAGTTTTGCCTTTTCCAAATTTATCACTGGAATCATAGAACACGTTCATAGCCATTTTCAGTTTTACTTCTTTCACTTAGTGATATAGATTTAAGGTTGTTCCATATCTTTTCATGGCTTAATAGCCTATTCCTCTTTAGTGCTGAATAGTGTTTCATTGACTAGGTATCTATTCACCTACTGAAGGATATCTCGGTTGCTTCCAAGTGCAGGCAATTATGAATAAAGCTTCTATAAATATATGTGTGCAGGCTTTTATGTAGACATAAATTGAAGAAACTCCTTTAAGTAAACACCAAGCTGGATAATTGCTGGATAATAACGTAAGGGCATTTTTAGTTTTATAGAAAACTGCTGAAGTAAGTCTTCCAAATTGCTGGAATATTTGGCATTCACACCAGCAATGAATCAGAGTTCCTGTTGCTCCGCATCCTCACCAGCATTTGGTGTTGTTAAGGTTCTGGAATCGGGCCAGTCTGGTAGGTTTGCAGTGGTATCTCTTTGTTTTTTAATTTACATTTCCCTAATGACATATGATACGGGACATCTTGTTTCCTATAACTACATACTTAATTCATAAGTTTAACCTAGGAAAGGAAAACAGGAAAATAATTCCAGGAAAAGACTGACACAAAGAAAACATCAAAACTCTTCTCCTGTTCTTGGAATCCCCTCTATAATTTCAAAAACAACCTGAATCACAAAGAAGTTGGCTATATTACACAAAGATTACTGCAGCAATGTATTTAAATGACTGTGGATTTCACTCATAATTTGAAAGACACTAAAATATAGACACATGAGCAATAAACAGCATATGTACCAAGGTACCCTAATGAGGACCAAGAGAAACATTATGGAAATCTGTAGACAAAATTCTAGAATGGATGAATATTAATGTAAAATTTGAATAATAATGGCCTAATAATGGAATGAACATATAACAGTCATATTTGTACCATGCTAATTTAAATACTTCAAAGGATTATAATTTTTATTGCAATGAGGTGTAGCATCTTAGGCATAGAAATTCTTTAAACAATTAATCAGCCATCAAGAGGGGCTCTGTTAAACAAAAGGTGGTGCGTAGAAGAAATTATTTTATTATTATCCTTTTGTTTCCATTATTAACATGTAACTGCTTTGGCATAAATATGTTCTTGAATTCTCTTTAAGATTTATCTCTAAATATCACAAATCACAGACCAAAGAAATCAGCATCTTTTCTTTGTTTAGCACAGTGACTATATTTCATAACAGCCAAGCAGCATGCAATTCAAATGTAAAGAAGACAAACACAGTCATGTTTTAGAATTTAAAAAGCTTATACCAAAGTTACCTCTTTCCACTTTAACAAAGAATAATTCTGAAGTAACAGAGGAAAATGACTTTCAATTAAGCCTAAACCATATACAAATCAAGTCTAATTAGTCCAGTCCTCTAAATATGATCTGCAATTATGAGATAAATCTACCCACAGAGATTTATTGAGCCTTATCATTTTTGAACTGAAACTTCAATGAGTCTGCCTTTAGCTGCACCCTGCAGTGACTGGCAAGGTTTGCCTAATCCTTCTCGTTCCGCAGGTGCACTTCCCAAACAAAATTCTGTAGGAAAATGATTTTGTGTCATTATTGCTGCTAGAACTAGATTTTCTCAGTTAGCCCCCTTTTTGTTTTCCTGTCCTTTGTGTACGCTCTTATGTTTTCCTACCAATGACAACTGGAAATAAACAATGGTAGCTCTGTTGTATTGAACAGAGGCAGTTTACTGCTTCTGACAACCATTTAATGCAATCAACAAAAGTTAAGTTTGTGTATAAGCACAAAATGGTCACAGAGATGGGCAGAGGTAGCAGAAGTGTGGTTCTGAGTGTACCCAGCATGCTGCATTTGTGATTACACTGGTCGCAGGATGGCACAGATCATGGAAAGAAGCATCAGCCTGAAGTAATATGCTGCCCTGAGAAACAATCTTGAGAAAGACCATCACACACACATGATGGAAACTATCGCTGGCAGTTTACCTTGTCCCCAAAGTACCATGTTCCTAAAACGCTACCAAACGCTTTGTTCATATTTGCTCTCATTGGCCAGGGAATGGTTTCCTTGACTTTTAACAATGTTAACAAGACACGAGGTTGAGCGAACTGTAGGAGAAGATGGTGAAGGACAGGGAAGACTGGCGTGCTGCAGTCCATGGGGTCCCAAAGAGTCAGATATGACTGAGTGAATGAACAACAGCAATCTAGACAAAGGATCTTTCTTTACTTAACACTGGGATTCTTCTGTTAAGAAAGTCATTGAGTTGTATCTTGCTAATATTGCAAATAACACTTTTTCCTCCTAGCAGATAAAAATGAGCTTCCTGGTTCATTTTTAACAAGACACATTCTTTCAGTTGTTTTGTTGGCTGCCATGATGAGACTGTTCAGATACATTGCTGTGTCATTCTTTTTCTTGTGAAATGCTTGCCAGCTAACCAGAAGAAGTTAACAATCAAAGCCAATTTAGGTAGTCCATGATACTGATCATGTGGTAACCTTGATTTCATTCATAACGTGAAACTAAAACTGACCACTCATAAGTAAATAAGTTGTTAGCTTTAGAATGTGTCATCAACAACAGCACTAACTACTAATTAGCTGAGATGTCACTTGATAAGGATGTTTCCTACCTTCAGCAAAGGCTCACACATTTACGTTCGTATATGCTAGTATTTCTATTAACACCACTCGAGTGGACTTCTCATCTCCTCTGTTACATTATAAGTTTTATCTGGATAGGAATCTGGCATTTGGTTTTTAGGCAAGTAATATAACATTAGTGCATAATACACACAGAGTTCAGTAAATCTAGTTGTGGGTAGTGATGATTACTTTGACAAAGATAATACTAAAGGCTTGCAGGCTAGCATTTAATATTTCTCTATCATTATCTGGCTACATGTTTTATCAAAAATTTCTGCATTTCTTACACATTTAGATGATTATAACCTAGGAGAATAGGTTTAAATTCCTTTCATATTGTCTCCTCCTCTGCCAAAGTTGTATCGGTTTTAAAATGTTCCCAATTTTATAACTATGTTTTGCCCTAACATAGTTTTTCTAAAGACTCAAAATTAGGTCACATAAGGGAGTATAGCCTAAAAAATTATCTCAAAGAGATAATAGCAGGCGGTGTTGACTGAAATACAACCAAATAGAAAATCAAAGAAATGTCGTGTTTGTGGAGATGGTTGAATGCATCATTGATTCAATGGACATGAATTTGGGCAAACTTCAGAAGATGGTGAGGGACAGGGAGGCCTGGCATGCTTCAGTCCATGGGGTTACAAAGAGTCAGACATGACTTAGGGACTGAAGAACAACAACTGGGTCAAATAGTGTCTCCCTAATATTTACAGCTACCCAGAACCATGAATGTGATTTCATTTGAAAGTAGGAGTCTTTGCAGATATAATTACTTGAGAGGCAGTCATATTTGATTAGAAAAGGCCCTAATTGAATGACTCATGTCTTTATAAGAAAACAGAGACACACAGGGAGAACACCAAGTGATGATGCAGACGAAAACAGGAGCAATGTGCCTCCCAGCCAGGGAATGCTGAGGACTGCTGGTGATTACCAGAAACCGGGAAGACACAGGAAGGATCCTCATAAAAGCTTCAGGGAGTGCATGGCTCTGCCAACATTCTGATTTCAAATGTCTAGCTTCCCTGGTTTGAGAGAATAAATTTCTGGTTTTAGCTATCCCATGTTTTACAATTTGTTATAGCAGCCTTAGGAAACTAATACAATTTCTATAATATATACATATATTTGTCCCATGTAATTTTAAAATAGGTTTGAAGGAACTGGTAATAAAATCACATATCAAATAAAAGTATTGAACAACAAGTCAATTAGGTGTTAGAATTGCAATTTTGTAGTTGGATGGAAGATTGGAGAGCATTACATTCAGGTAAAGTTATATTCTGAATACAAATACACTGGCTAGCAACACTGGACTGTAAGCTTTTTTCCTACTCTTTTCAGTAACAAGAAACAAAAAACCAACCAAGCAAAAAAAACCCCACTGAAGTATAAAGTAAAAGAGAGAAAGTATGTTTGCATAAAACATGGGCAACATAGATATGTTTCATTGTCAGACGACAAGACATATCTACCTTTGTCTGGAAAGGCTGGATTTTTCTTGACAATAAATTTTAAAAGAAATCCATTTAGCATAAGGACAAGCAACCAATATACTTTGATGGTTCCTATAACTGTATAGGACAGAATAATCATTGGTGTTCATGGACATGACCCTGAGTCATCAATAAAAGCTTCTATTCAACATATTCTGTTTCATAAAGCAGGGCTGTCTAATACATTTATAAAGTGAATATAAGGGAGCCTGAAAGAGATGACTGACAGGTTTAGTCATGCCTCGTGTCAGTGGGAAAAGAATTGGCAATATGACAGAGGGTGTTCAATGGGGTAAAGAGGGGCAATTTGACAGCTGGGAGGAGAGAGGTGGTAGGGGGCTTCAGATAGATGGAGAAAGGAGAGTGGCAAGGAGGACAGAGACTGGAAGTGACTCTTTCTGCCAGAAAAAAAAAAAAGAAATGTTGTAGAGGAGAGAAAGATGGAGCAGAGGAAGGGTGGAGGAATAACAAGATAGAGAAGTTTTATTCATTCCCCAGTTGTCACCAAGTGTGTAAGCAGTATCACTATCTGCCACTCACTGAGCATTTTCTATGTGTCAGTCATGAGCTAAGCCTTTTAGATACATTATCTCTTAAATCTTCAAAACAAGCCGGAGAAGTGAACACCATTATGCCCATTTTATACAGGTCAGGAAACTTTCCAAAACCACATAACTAGTAAATGGTGGGGACAATATTGGAGGCCAGGCTTCACTGAGCATGAAGCTCATATCTTAACCCTTTCCTTCTAAAGTCAATGAATTTCAGAGTAACTCAGGGAGTCACGCAAACAGCTGTGAATGCCAGAGAGATGATATACTTACCTGTGTCTTGAAAGGTTATATTTGTAACTGAATCTTTATGGAAAACTACAGAGGTAGAAAGGTAAACAAACACCTTCAGAAAGTTGAATTAGATAAACATCTTGCTAATTCATCCTTGGAAGAAGTGATAGGTATATTAACGAATGAGATTTTAGTGACATGGGGTAATTATGATTTCCAAATGCCGCTTATTGAATTATTCTAATATTACATCAGTTTGAGGTTACTTTCTAACTGTGTTCCCCCAAATTCTGGTGGTTAGTATTTTTTTATTTGAGTAGGTCACATTTGTTTTTTATTTTGGATTTTTTTTTTTTTTTTTTGGCCGATGTCTGACTAAAGATCTGAGGTAAATGTATTATCTTACACTAAGCACCAGCTAAGAGTTCTGAGGAGTTGGAGCCTGTATCTCATACTAGGAACTTTAAAATCTGCCTGCAGTAACAAGTATCTACCATCCTAGAACACTATCATGTGCCACCAGGGCTGTGTCTCAGGAAATTTGGGCACAGGTGCCCTGACAGCTGTATTAAACATTTTAGAGAGGTTTTTTTTATTTAAAATGTCTTAAATATGGCTTAATAGGAATAGGTACCACTTTCTCTCAGAATATTTACTCCCAGATGATAGCAAGTAAGTAGGCCTCACTACTGAGTGAAATTACACTTTAACTGAAATATTTATGAATATATACTTATACATTTACATCCACTTCAGTTCAAAGAATAAAGTTGATGTTTTGTTTAAAAGGAAAAACATGCTAAAATAATAAAATGCAAATGATTCTAGTAGATACATTTAAGAAATAAAAAGACCAGTTACATATGATTCAGGTTCTAAAACACTCTGACTAAATGTTACCTCTTTCCATCAAACATATGAAGTTGCTTAATGTATTAAATCTCACGTGGTGTGGGAAGTCTAACATGATAGAAACCAGGGGGCAAATGTCGAGGTACCCTAGATTTACCTGTTCAGAAAACAAACACACTTGTAAATCCACACACTCTTAATAGAGAATTATAGGGCTCAGACTATTCAGTTTTCATGTTTATACTGAAGGACTTACCCAGGGAATCACTAAACCCTGACCACGCAGCCGAAGAAAACAGTCAGAAAGTTACACGTGCAGTGATCGTCACACATCGCTTAGTGGTGGGCTCACGATGGCATGAAGGACGGTCAGTATTTGACCGGGGGGGAGGGGTTGGATGAGTGGTCCTCCTTGACAGAATGACCTTGTTTAATACCCTTTGTGCCACTCACTCCTCCATTCTTGATCAGCCAGTTCCATTTATCATTCTAATTAGGCAGCATCTTGCCAGCTCAATCAGCCTCAATTACTTTAGGCCTCATTAGTGACTGACATTCTGTAACAAGTGCACATTGAAGGAGCAAGGTCAGATAAAGAAGTTGAATACGTACGGAACAAGTACAAACATTTCTCTCTACGTGAAGGTTTTAGTTTTGGTATGACACTCATAAGATACTTTAACTTTTTAAAACACAGATTATAGCCCTGCAGTAAAATATTTTGTTTACATTTAACACCATCTCAATGTTCTCAAAAGTTGACATCAAATTCTCTGGCCAGAGAACTTAAAACAACGTTTAAGTTTACAGATAACAGTTATCCATCATCAAAATGAATTCTATGGTAAATTTTGTGTCCTATAAGGTGATTTGGCAAAATAAAACAGAAAGAAAAAGTTCCTTTAGAATCAGTGAATAATGGGTGAGATTTTCACCATTTCCATTTACTCAAACTTATAAAATTATATGTAATATTATGAAATCATTGCATTTGATGAATTTTAAATAATATCAATACTTGGAAGAGTATTTATGATATGCTATCAAGTAAAAACAATTATAGGTATATAAAATATGGATACATATGGCCAAGTTCTAGACAGTAATATGAAAAAAGGGTTCAACTGGTATAATTACTATCATTTTACTTTGTTTGGTTGTATAAGTTTAATGTTAAGACTTTTTAAGTTTTCTTATTTTTTAGGTGCAGATCAGTGACACAATATCAAGGTAAGAAATTTCTTGATTTCCTTTTTAGTTTCAAAATCCTGTAAATAATCTGCAATTTGTTTCCTAAACTAGGGGAAAGTTAATGGAACAGAATATGATTTCATTTGATAATCTATAAACAAATCTGTGCTATGTGTCAGGCACCAGTGATTTGAGTTTATATAAAAGAAAAAGTGTCTCTATCTAGGGGTACACCAATGAAAAGGGAAGACAGATTCATAAACAAGTAATTATCATGAAAAATGATAGATACTACAATATTGAATTTACTGAGGAAGAGACACCTAAATCTGTCCAAGGTGATCATAAAAAAAATGAGATTTACGGAAACTTTCAGATACAGAGGTATTTAAAAGATAGAGAGAGAGTGGAAAAAAAACAGGGGAGAGTGGCAGTCCCAGTGTGAGAAGGAGATGAGGAGAAAGGGAATGGGGGAATGGGTAGGGTACTGGGGCCAGGTGCAGCGAGGGGTGGGGGAGACCAGGCTGGCTAGCCAGAAACTTGGAACAGCAGCTGGGCGTGAAGGACTTGAGTGGGGACAGGAAAGCCCTATGTCCTGGGCTTTGCCCTTGAGAGTAGACAACCTCATTAATCAGCTGCAGGCATCGAGTACTAAGGTTCTAACCTTTGTTCTTCAAGCTTTCACTGGTCTTCCTTGCTTCATCTACCATTGCTTACTAACCCCTTAGCTGTAGTCTAGGTCTCTGGTTCTGAATTTGGGTCCAGATATTTGATTTGTTCCATATACTTTGAACAAAATACCTGGACTTCAACTCTGGTCTTGATACCCCTGATTCTGCTCCCAGATGGCGGTATACCCACAGTAGAGGCCCCCCAGTTCTTCTATTTCCCTAGATCAGCCAGAACCTGTTTTTCAGTCCACAGATATTAGTATGTCCTTATAGAAAATTATACCATTCAACAAGGCTGTATATCGTTTCACCGGGTTCAACACCAGTAAGTAAAATCTAAAATATATTCCAACAATAAGTTTAAATAACGCTTAAAAGTGTTGTTACAAATCCACTGTTGCATTCCATAAGATACACCATTCAATATATTTTTTTCAATCATTGTAATTGATACTTTTTAAGAAAAGAGTCATCAGGAAAATTGTTATGCTTACAGGACAGAAATGATGTATATTGGCAAGTTGATAAATGCAAAGATTTTTTTTTCTGAGAATAAAATTCAAATATGAGAATTTGTATAAAGTTTCAGATTTTCTATCAAAATAATTAAACATGTTTTCAGGTTTCTTCCAATAAATGAGTCACAATAGGCAATGTGTACTCATGATTAGTGGAAAATTATCTTACAGTAAAAATCATTTCACAAGTCTGAACAAATTCCCAGTGAGAAGCTAGACACATCTCCAAGATATGTTATCCTTTTCAACTATCAAACACAGGACATTCAATGTAAGAAAAAATGACTTCAAAGTATTGTTTAGTGACCTGAATAATATTAGCTCAGTCTAATATTTAACCTCCTGTACTTGGAAAATTAAGCAAGAAAATGTGTTTCTAGGTATTCCCTATTTGTTGTCAAACAGATAAGCAGGCTACTTGGCTATATCACAATACTGCAGAAACTAGCGTGTTCTTACAGGTAATATACAAATTTTTTTTTTAATGTTTATTTGTCCCTAGCAATCCATGAGTAAGATTGGGTACCAGCAAAAGAGAGGAAGTTTTATTGGCAACCACACTCTTCTACACTCCCCTCTGTGCTCCTCATTTCCCCTAAATTCTGAATCCACTCTGGGAATGTATGGCTCTAATTGCAGGCATTGTTTTTCATCTTCAGCAGGACCTAGGCAGCTTGGCTACATTTCTCCTAAGTTCTTGCTCACCACTACTCAATCTCCACCCTTTATAATGTGACAGTCATTTTTTCCCTTCTGCCATGAATTGATTAATGTGATATCCACTCTTAAACTGTGCTTCCAAGACCACCTGGTATGTATAACCTAGTAAACATCAGATAAAAGCCTACCGTATCGTTCATTTGCAACACTACGTTTGGTCCTGGCTGAGAAAATACACTGGAACAGATCCAGTGGTGTGTATAAATCAATTCTGTTCACACCCCTGAAAAGCTGCCTACTCCTGCCAGCTTGAGTTGTTGGCAGATGGAAGGCTGTGTGTGAAAACTTCTGCAGTTGTTTGCACCATTCCTAAAAAATACAAAGAGAATTATAGCAAAGGATAGTGGAAAACATTTCAGTGTCATGCATTACTGCTCCTGCTAAAACCTTTGTTTTTAACAGGGATACATAACAATCTGCCAAACACATTGAGAAGTTTGGATCTACCGCAGGACTTTAATTTTTCTACTCAAACTATCTTCATGTTTAACAGTTTTTAATTTGTTTTAATCTATAGAAAATTTCATAACCCTTTCTGAATATCTCAAAGATTGAGGTGCAGAGAATATAAAGAATTTATGAAGCATACACAAGCTTAAATACTTGACAGTATGCCTGCCACTTTACGTGTGTTACCTCTAGCAATAGAGAATAGTAGATACCAAATTTTCCCTGAGTTGATTTGGAGCATTTGTATTTTTGGAAAATCTTTTTTGCTCATATATCTGCCAACACATACATACTTCTCAACAAAGAATTAAAAAAAAAAAAAGGTACTACTATAAATTCAAAGATAGCAAGAGCCAATTAGCCAAAAATTACTTTGGTGGACACCATAATCTTCATGGGTATCTTTAGAGCTTTGAAAGAAGCCTCTAGGTATTACCACTGTTGCTTATATATAGTACTTTTTTCCTCTGATGTAATTCAAGCAGTATTTTACATATTTTTATTCTTAGAAGAACAAGTAAATCACTATCAACAAAACTAAAATAAATATCTAATGTATATTTGTTCCATAGTTCAGAAATCTACTAAAAATGATCATTCAGAGTGTTGAAGGCAAATTACCCCAAATGCAGAGTTGGCACACTAATTTTACCTCCCGGGCCAATTCCCATCAACTTGTTGTAGCTCCCTAGAGCAGCAAATGGAGCAGGAATCTCAGGTCTTACCAAGGTTCAGCCGAAAATAGCCTGACTTGTTACTGATTTCTGACAGTAGCATGGGTGGGACAGTTGTTGGTCTCTCATTTACACATTTTTAAAAGGATACATCTTCACAGACCAAAGTGCAATAAAAGTACAATGAGAATCAAAGACTAAGAAGGAGAGCAAACACAATTTTGAAAATGACATCATGTGCATTTTTTAGTTTTTAAAAATCCATTAATGACAGCAACAACACAGAAATTAAAGAAAAGTTGGAAAGTAGCCAGAAGATATTTAAGAATATTGGTTGGTAACCTCAGAGTTTACAATAACCTGATTAAGCCCCAGAAATAAAAAGCCTTTGCTCAGTTATAAACACTGTTATGATTAATCAGCTGATACTAAAATCAAATACTTAAATAATCATCTGCTGATTGAAGGCCATGGGAGCTGCCCAAGAATATTTGATTGACTTGCTCTTTGGAGGGGAGCAATATTAAAGGTTACTTTGTAATAATAGCCTATTATAAACTCAACCAGACAGGAAATAATACCACTATTATCTAGAGGTACAAGTTCACATTTCTGGATTCTTGAAGCAGAAAGTGACGCGGCAAAGTTTACTTTTAATTTAGACCAAACACTACTCCAATGTTGGAAGCAGTAACAAGAATATTTATCATGGGGAAATTTAGTCTTGAGTCACAGACACCAGGGAACTCCCCAGTCCATTCTAAGTGCTATTCTATTTTTTCAGCTCAGAGAACACCGCTATATTAGTCAGGGTTCTCCAGAGAAACAGAACCCATAGGAAAGATACACAGATAGACAGACAGATAGATAATTTAAAAAAAAAAAAGGAACTGGCCTATGTGATTATAAAGTCTGGAAAGTACAAAATGTGTAGGGTGGGTTGTCAGGCTAAGGATTCAGGAAGTGTCCACGTTGCAGTTAAAGTATAAAGGCTTTCTACTACAGAATTTTCTTCTAGCTTGGGGGAGATCAGTCTTTTTTCTGTTCAACTGATTGGATGAGCCACTGTATTATGAAGCGCAATCTGCTTTACTCCACCAGCTTAATTGTTGGTTTCATCCAATAATGCCCTCATGAAAACATCCAAAGTAATATTTGACCACATGTCTGGAAACAATGACTCAGACAAGTTGACACATAAAATTAACCATCACAACCACTAACCAAAGAGAGATAAAACAAAACTCCAAAACCAATTATTCCTGTTACATGAAGGTGGCATGAAATCTTGGAATGTATCCTCTCCTTTGCTTAAGGAGTCAATTAAATGAATTTCATCAGCTATTTATTGAATTATGAAAGATTATTTGTCATAAAAGTGATCAAAATAGTATTCCCATTCCTCATGCTCTTCTGCAGTGTAATTTTGCTATTTCCCCAACAAAGGGAGGGGGTCTAATTTCCTTCTCTTGAGTCTGAGTGGCTTTTGGTGATTCAGTTATAACCCAGAGTCTAGTGACGGTGAGAGTGCAGGCTTTCTGAAGGCAAGTCAGACAAATGACTAAACTTCTACCTTGATCATTTAGACAGTTACTCTCAGGACTCTTCCTCTTACAGGTGCCATGCTTTGAGAAGCCAAAGGCACAAGGAGACATCAAGTAGAGTCTCAGATCTGAAGTCATAACTAAGCCCATTCTTTGAGTCATCCTATCTCAGATGCAAGAGGCATGAGTGCCGTAGCCTCTAATAATTTCTGCCTCCAGCCACTTCAGTCAGCCACGTGCCACCGGTCAAGTCCCTGGACAACATGGAGGAAGGAGAACCCATCCCCACTACGATCTATCCAAATTCCCAGCCACAGTGTATGTGAGCATAATAAAATGATTGTTGATATTTGCTACTCAGTTTGGAGTAGTAGTTTGTTAAATCACAGAGATAACCAGACTAAATGTGACTTACTATGTGTAAGCAAATATATACAAAGCACCATGAGGGATAAAAAGCAAAATAAAATTAAGTTATTGATGTTCTTCTTTATATATAAAGAAGAAAACAGAAGATATAAAAAGAAGATATCTTTTTTTATTTCAAAAAAAGACCAGTTTCTAAGCCTCAGAGTATATTACTCACTATTAAGTAACATGCATAACATCAGTAAAACAGCAATATTTTTAAACATAATACTTTCTTTAAAAAATGAACAGAAACACAGTTTGATTTTTAAGACTCTAATCACTGTTTGTATGCCCTGTTTCTTTGAAGTTCTCTTTTGACATTTTTCTACACTGTATAAAAGTACACCTAAAAGTGTCAGAGGCAATGGCTACCCACAGCCACTTCTACCAGTGGAGCAAGTGGGAGGAAAATCAAGGGGGTTTCTTCTTCTTCCTCAGTGCCAAGGGAAGTGGGGGAGCAGGAGGCAATCAAGCAGAATATTTCAATAATTCATTTTTCTATTTCATGTCCTTCATCTTCTAATAGAATGGAATGTTTAAAAAAAATCTGTACAGAGAGCACCTTATATTATAAATCTTGTTTCACTAAGCTGTAAACTCCTATATGACAGGAAGTCTGTCTTTTTTCTCCCCATGTTTTGAATAGTATCTTGTATCCTGACCTCTCAAATATTAAATCAGTCAAGTCTTGGAACAAAGAGTATTCAAAAAATCGTTTTCTTTTTTTTTTTTTTTTTTCATAACATACAGGGTCTTTCTGTTTCCTGGTGAAGATAATGAAAGGTCTTAATCATACCACAGGTGCCAACTTTTCATTTTCCTGGCGAGTGCCCTGGTACTAAATCCAAATCAAGCCCTTATTGCAGCAAAGTTAAGTTGCTAGGATGACCAGAGTAGCAGGTCATCTCAGCCATCTTCTCCCATCTCCCACAGAGTGGAAGATTGCTCCATAAACCATGTTCCTTGATGCTTATCCAATCCTAGATTAAGTGATGAAAATCACAGCCTAACAGTCTTTTCTTTAGAAATATCTTAAGATTTTCAGTCTAGACTTTCACAGTCTAAAGGACAGCACTCAGAGAACTCTAACTAAAATCTGAGGAGTCAGTAAATTTCAAGTGCAGAGTTGAGACATATCAAGGAGAATGAAACAGTTTGATCACTCTTAGTTATAGAGACAAACAAGAGAGGGACAATCCTGCCTCTAAGAGAAATGCCTAGATGATTATCAGACCTTTCTTTAAGATTTTAAAGCAACGTTTCTCACAGGCACATAGAAAGGTATCTAATTAGAAGTCTCCTGACCACAAATGAAAAAGAGGGAGATAGTGTGTGTGTGTGTACGTGTGTGCATGTGCACATATGTTTTGTGTATACACACTTCTATTTGCCATGTTTAAGAAATATAGAAGAAATTGGAATACAAATATGTATATAATATTCAGAAGAAAAAAATTGGGAGAAAATAAGATATATCACTTAAATTGTATCACCAAGTAACACAGAAAAGTTTAGACAAATGAATTCCATGTACATATTAAAAAAAAAATTCTAAATCTGTAAACCAAGATTGAATGTGTATGGTATAAGATTGCACCTGAAAATTTTCAGAATTGTAGTTTAAATGTTAATTAATATTTGCTTCAATGGCACCCACTCCAGTACTCTTGCCTGGAAAATCCCATGAACCGAGCAGCCTGGTGGGCTGCAGTCCATGGGGTCGCTGAGGGTCGGACATGACTGAGCGACTGCACTTTCACTTTTCACTTCATGCATTGGAGAAGGAAATGGCAACCCACTCCAGTGTTCTTGCCTGGAGAATCCCAAGGACGGGGGAGCTTGGTGGGCTGCTGTCTATGGGGTCACACAGAGTGGGACACGACTGAATCAGCTTAGCAGCAGCAGCAGCAGCAGCAGCAGCAAAGGGCTTCCCTTCTGGCTCAGCTGGTAAAGAATCTGCCTGCGATGTGGGAGACCTGGGTTTGATCCCTGGGTTGGGAACATCCCCCGGAGAAGGGAAAAGCTACCCGCTTCAGTATTCTGGCCTGGAGAATTCCATGGACTGTATAGTCCATGGGATCTCAAGGAGTCGGACACGACTGAGGGACTTTCACTTAGGGCTTCCCTGGTGGCTCAGACGGTAAAGCTCTGCCTGCAGTGCAGAAGACCCAGGTTCAATTGCTGGGTCAGGAAGATCCCCTGGAGAAGGGAATGGCAACCGACTCCAGTACTCTTACTTGGAAACTTCCACGGACAGAGGAGCCTGGTAGGCTACAGTTCATGTGGTCACAGAGTCGGACACGACTGAGTGACTTCACCTTCTCTTTCTTTCAACAGAAAAGTATTCACATAATGCGTATCTGAATAGGCAATGTTGTCTAAATAGTTTTCAGAGTTCATTTATAAGTGAAAATCAAGGCCTTTCATTCAAAAATTGGGGGAAAAAACTCTTTCCTTTTACCACAGTTTCCCTCCAATATATATGATGTCTCTTACTTATTCATCTTTAAATAAATAAGCAAAATATGCATATATATGAGCTATTATTTATATATATATGTTAATGTCAGCTACCCTAGGTCATGGGGATACTTGCAGCTTGATTGCACACCCTACACCAAGTACCTCACACTATGACTATATCCTTCCCCATACCCAGGTCCTGGTCCCGCCCTTGAATGGAAGGTGGCAAAGAATCCATCCTGGCAAGATCTAGGACTCTGCACATGCTCCTTTTTCATATTTGCTTATAATAAATGCAAAGATATAACTACTTAAAATGTCAAAATAGTGATTGTAGAGCTGCAAACCCTAAGCACAGATTCCTTCTGAGTGTGGGGCCTTGTATGACTATATTGGTTACATGCTCAAGTAACAGACAACATCTAGAAAACATATCCTTTAAATTTATGTTTTTTTTAATGTAGTTTAATACTATACCTTATTAGTTTTAAGATTTAGAACCTTAGAATCTTTTCTCTTTCTTGTAATTTAGAGTATTTTTTTTCTATGATTTTGTTTTTTGTTTCATTTGTATTTGGGAAGATTTTCTCTTCTACAATATGGTTCTGTAATATAAAAGTCTATGATGCCTTTTGTAATGGGTCAGCTTGACTAGGATGAATCCAACTTCTCATCCATGTATACTTCTAGTTAAGGTGGGCTGCTGGAGAACTATGTGGGAGATCTGGATGGCACATGTAAGCCAGCAGTCATGTTGGAGCTTATACATGTCAGCCTACAAGTGACTTAAAGCTGTAGCATCAGGCCTGAGACAACAGTTGCACAGAAACTGCTTAATCAGCCCCTTCAATTATGTAAGGTCAAATTTCCTACAACAAATCATATGTATTATATGATAATCATCGGTTCAGTTCAATCACTTAATCATGTCCGACTCTTTGTGACCCCATGAACCATAGCATGCCAGGCCTCCCTGTCCATCACCAACTCCCAGAGTCTACCCAAACCCATGTCCATCAAGTTGGTGATGCCATCCAGCCATCTCATCCTCTGTCGTCCCCTTCTCCTCTTGCCCTCAATCTTTCCCATCATCAGGGTCTTTTCAAATGAGTCAGCTCTTCGCATCAAGTGGTCAAAGTATTGGAGTTTCAGCTTCAACATTAGTCCTTCCAGTGAACACTTAGGACTGATTTCCTTTAGGATGGACTGGTTGGATCTCCTTGCAGTCCAAGGGACTCTCAAGAGTCTTCTCCAATACCACAGTTCAAAAGCATCAATTCTTCGGCGCTCATCTTTCTTTATAGTCCAACTCTCACATCCATACATGACTACTGGAGAAGCCA
The DNA here is from genome assembly GCF_014754425.2 of Oryx dammah. NCBI lineage: Eukaryota > Metazoa > Chordata > Mammalia > Artiodactyla > Bovidae > Oryx > Oryx dammah. The sequence continues at coordinate 22,520,482 of NW_024070188.1, read as the reverse complement.
TAGCCTTGACTAGACTGACCTTTGTTGGCAAAGTAAATGTCTCTGCTTTTTAATATGCTGTCTAGGTTGGTCATAAGATATACATGTAATTTTTGTCCACAAAACCACTTTTGCATATAATTGCATATAATTGTCTGTATATAAATACACACACATACACACATATATAATTATAATTTTGTGTGTGTATTCTGCTTCTCTCACAGAATCCCAACTAATATAAGGAGTTATAACAGAAAACATTTTGTGATTTCCAAACAAACCGAATACATTTCCTAGGAAATGTACGCTTTCTTTATAAATGTTGAGATGACTCTATATAAAATTTGAAAAGTGTCCTATTTCTGGGAGACATTATTTATTTCTCCAGTCTTTAAGACCAGATGGTTCTAACTGTCTTACCTATGTTGGCCTTCTCTAGCCCTGCTCTTCATCTCCACCTCCAAAAATGAAGAACAAATATTTAAAAAGAAGTTGATGCATTTGCATTTTTCTTTTTCTTTCACTTTAACAAAGTTACAGACTTCCTTTCAAATTCAAATTTATTTTCAAATGAGAATCTACTTTGTGATTTACAGTGTCTTTCTCCAAACTGTCTAGTCCCTAAGCCCTTCTTTGCAGGAAGCCCAGTGGTCTCATACTCTTTAGAAGAGTCCCTAGAACTTTATAGGGCCCCCCGCTTCTTTTTCTCTTGATTAATGTGTATAATTTAAGCATGCATGTTTTTAGTGCTATAAGGCTTCATCTCTGTATGTAAAACAAAAAACCCTTCATTTTCTAGATCCTTTCAGTCCTGCCTCAACTTTCAAGAATTTTTGCCCCTGAGCTTACTATGATCAAATTGTATGTCGGGTTGCCAGTTTATTTGTATCCTGATATCGTCCACAAAGGCCCTGACATAAAAGTAAGCTAAACATATGTGATAAAAAAAAATAAGTAGGAACAAATATCAGTTGGTGACTAAAAAATCCATAACTGTAAATGTCCATGACAAGAGGAGGGAACAACACATTCAAACAATAAAACTATCCATATTGCTTTACCTAAATACAAAATTTTACTTTCAGCTTCTTACAAAGTGTAAAGTGAAAACAAAGTAGACAATGCAATAATTCTAACTTGAAATGGACATATGGAGAGATATATATGCATATATACATATACAAATTATGAGTGAAATCAAAACATTCCATAAACAATTGCTCTTGAACTCCCTGAAGTACTAATTTAGGGGACTGATGCATTGAATGCATTTTCAAAAATATAAGATATTCAGATGCTATTTCTAGTAGCTTTTTTTCAAAGAGAGTTTAGAGTATAGTATCCAAACACAACCCACTGAAAACAATGCTTCAAGACATCAAAAGAAGGCTATAATTTCCAAGCACTAAATCACTGAGTTTACTGACAAATGTAATATTTGTCCACCAAATAGCAAGTGTGGAAGTATTTTATTCATGAAATTGGTGGAAAAGATATCTTTTATTACCTGTAAATGCAAGATGGAGCTTGCATGCATTTGAAGTTCAACATTTATCACATTGCCACTGTGTCCTAAACCCAAACTTGTTCTTAACATCTACCTTCAAGCAAGTCAATCAAATGAACTAATGCATAGAGGGCTCTGTTAGTCACCCAACCTGACAGTGAAGTACACCAAAGTGGGTTCATCAGACAAAAATCACAATGAAAGCAATTTTGTCATGATATATCCAAAATTCTTAGAGCTTCAGATTCCTTGAGTTCTACTTCCATTTAAAAATTGAAGTGTAAGTTTGTGCATGTTAAAAAAATATATTTTAGATCTCTGAAGAAGAGTTATGATCACGTTGAGGTGGCCTCTCACCACTGTAATCAGATCCATTTCAAATACATTTTTTTCTGAACATACAACTTAAAATATTTGAAACCTGCAATTATTCCTGAAGATTCCAATTATAAATGTCTGTTTAAAACACACTTGATAGGTGGGAACATTTTCAACATTACTCTAAGGCATACCTTTACTTATGCACTCTCATCACATTTTTAGCTCACTCGACTTTTCTGATTTGATTCATGAATTTTGTGCCCCTGCAATGAATACTAAGCAAGAAAGCACTTGCAAATTTCATGTTCAATCCCTAAAGTGAGTTCTATGGAAGGCACATTTCTGATCATTTGGATCTTGCTCATTCATTTGTTAATGATAATACGTTTCATACACGATATACAAGGTTGCTTCCTCTGACATTGGTTTGTCAGACAAAAGCTGAAAATAGAATGTTCTTTGGGAATACCTAAAGAATCCTGACTCATCCTCTGGCACCATTTATAAGAAAAAGACAAATGTGCATTAATGCAGGAAAAGAATTAGCTAAAAATAATTTTAGTCATTCTTAAACTGTACTGTCTTAAGCTATACCATCACATTTATCTCTTGAAAATTATTCATCTCTTAATTCTATTACTTTTTTAAAAAGCTTGTGAGTTGATACTTACAGAGTAGAAATTGTCTAAAGCATTGCTTTAAATACTTACAGTATATTTATGAGGACTTGGTACATAATTTTGACTTTATATTCTCAACTTTTATGTAACAGGTGTGAATAAAATAAGAAAACCACTGTTCAGTTCAGTTCAGTCTCTCAGTCGTGTCCGACTATTTGCAACCCCATGAATCACAGCACACCAGGCCTCCCTGTCTATCACCAACTGCCGGAGTTCACTCAGATTCACTGCCATCGAGTCAATGATGCCATCCAGCCATCTCATCCTCTGTCTCCCCTTCTCCTCCTGCCCTCAATCCCTCCCAGCATCAGAGTCTTTTCCAATGAGTCAACTCTTCGCATGAGGTGGCCAAAGTACTGGAGTTTCAGCTTCAGCATCATTCCTTCCAAAGAAATCCCAGGGCTGATCTCCTTCAGAATGGACTGGTTGGATCTCCTTGCAGTCCAAGGGACTCTCAAGAGTCTTCTCCAATACCACAGTTCAAAAGCATCAATTCTTTGGCACTCAGCCTTCTTCCCAGTCCAACTCTCACATCCATACATGACCACAGGAAAAACCATAGCCTTGACTAGACGGACCTTATTCAGCAAAGTAATGTCTCTGCTTTTGAATATGCTATCTAGGATGGTCATAACTTTTCTCCCAAGGAGTAAGTGTCTTTTAATTTCATAGCGGCAGTCACCATCTGCAGTGATTTTGGAGCCCCCCAAAATAAAGTGTGACACTGTTTCCACTGTTTCCCCATCTATTTCCCATGAAGTGATGGGACCGGATGCCATGATCTTCGTTTTCTGAATGTTGAGCTTTAAGCCAACTTTTTCACTCTCCTCTTTCATTTTCATCAAGAGGCTTTTAGTTCCTCTTCACTTTCTGCCATAAGGGTGGTGTCATCTGCATATCTGAGGTTATTGATATTTCTTCTGGCAATCTTGATTCCAGCTTGTGTTTCTTCCAGTCCAGCGTTTCTCATGGTGTACTCTGCATAGAAGTTAAATAAGCAGGATGACAATATACAGCCTTGACGTACTCCTTTTCCTATTTGGAACAAGTCTGTTGTTCCATGTCCAGTTCTAACTGTTGCCTCCTGACCTGCATACAGATTTCTCAAGAGGCAGGTCAGGTGGTCTGGTATTCCCATCTCTTTCAGAATTTTCCACAGGTTATTGTGATCCACACAGTCAAAGGCTTTGGCATAGTCAATAAAGCAGAAATAGATGTTTTTCTGGAACTCTCTTTCTTTTTGCATGATCCAACGGATGTTGGCAATCTGTTAGGTCATGTAAAAGTAAATAAACATGTAGATAAGTCACTTTAGGAAACAATAAAACCATTTTATAATTGCCAAGGAATTTTGAAAGAAATTATCAGTTTCTTATTTTATTATATATTCAATATTTATTAATACTAAGTCCAAATAAAGTTTTGAGTGACATATTTAAGCATCTGATAACAGATATATAATGTGTAAAATAAAGTTCTAGACAAAGAGGACAAAAGCAGGTAGAAGTTATGAGTTTTACCTCTCAAGGAGTTTAAATTCTAGTGGCAGAGACAAGAAAATCACAAATAACAGGTTATTGAGTATTACAGAGCAATTAACATGTATCACCAGATGATGGATACAAATTCAAGGTTCCAAGGATTATTACAGTCTAAGCTGGTCAATCCTGAGTCAGAGCTAGGCTAAGACCCTTGTTCACTCTGGAAAGTTGCTGATATTTCAAGTAGTCAACTACACGGAGGATAACTTGAGGGTCAAAATCAAGTAACTATTTTTGTGACTAAACACATCATGCTTCATCACCTTAGTTTTTCCTGTGATTATGTGTGAAGAGGGGGTGGAGAAAGGAGAAAAGCACTAGATTCTATTTCTTGTTCATTAAATGTAACAGAACAGGATGTTTTAACAGACTTAAAATTTCTTTCCATAGTGAGACATAACACAGCGACACATAGACAGACAAAAGGAAGAACTCTGTCACTCACAACTCCAAAGGAAAGAAAGATAAGACCTAAGACCACAGAGTTTTGTACATGGGATGAAAGCTGGATCTGTAGGGGACAGCTGATATATGGCAAACAAAAAGAGGGAGAGCTAGGTTTGGTGGGTATGGATCAGTAAATTTAAATAATTTCTCAGCTCCAGGGCATAGAGGCCAACCACAGCTGTCTTATACCAGGGCATGTGGTGACGAGGGTGGTTTACAGAGCCTCCGAGACAAAGGAAGTGGTTGAGGCATAAATGATCTGCTGCTCAAGAAAGAAAACTGACCAGCATCCAGTCACAGGTGTAAAATTGCATCAAGACTGCATTTTAAGAAAAAAATTATATTACAGAGTCACTACACATTTTCTCAACCAGGTATTGAGATATAAGTCAACGTTTGTGGAATAAAGGCTCTATTTCTCCCCTGGTCCTCCTGACTCACAAGGTGCCTTCTGCAGCTTGGCCTCTGTATGTTGGTCTCTGTTCTCGCTGTATCCACAGCTGGAACAGCCCTGCTCTATTTTGGGCACTGTCAAAGCTGGACATCTCAAACCTCTGATGGAGACACCTGCATGACTGCACTCTCCCCTTTCTTACCACCAAATCCCATTGTAATCCTCACATTGTTGGAAGAGCTACACTGTAGCTGCTCTTGGGCAGTTGCTCTCAAACTTAGCTTCATATTATTACTACCTGGGCAATATCTAAAAATGGTGCTTTGACCTTCACCCCAGAAAACAAAATCAGAATCTCTTTGTGAGCAACTGAAAGGCACCATTCAGTTGCTCTGTGGCTTTGCCTGGGCCATGAGTTCATATGTTCCCTATCTTCTTCTAGAGTATATGCGGTAAGGATAGGAAACTTAAGATATATGTTTTCACTTATCTCTTTATGTTAACGATTTTAGGTTCCCATTGTCACTCATACACATCACTTTGGTAATTTACTATTTATCTTTTTTTTGTGTATTTCTCCATGCTAAGCATATTTTCTTTTAATATTATTTCACAATATAACATAAATTAAAAAAAAAATCCAAGATAGCCACACCACCACAGCATGTTAAAGAACAGGTACTCCCAGAACCCAACATGTGGCATAACTGTATATGTAAGCAGTGGTGAATTGAATCTATTAAATGTTTTGATCCAGACTCATTTGGCAATGCTCCTATAAACTCAGCCCTAATATCCTGGAGAGTAATGCATGCTAATGAAACCAAAGAGGTGGAGGCTGAATTAAAATAAGTGCTACAAATACTAGATGCTTGTGATTAAACATGCTGAGGTATGCCAGGAAAATTTAAGTCTCACTAATTATCAGATACCAAACGAGGTATCTGTTCAGTTATAGCTTGACTCAGTAAATCCCTTTTTTTTTTTTTTTAGTACTATACAGAGTTCAATAGTTTTGAAAATAGATATGTTTGGCCTCTAATAATTAATTCAGTATTGTGTTGAATACACTTCCATTTGTTTCTATATTCAGTAAAAAAAAAAAAGAAAAAAGAAAACATCTGTTGTTTAATAAAGTTGTACTATGTATGTTTTTTTAAGTTTGCCTCTATGATAGTCTTTCTTTCTAAATTAATCATAGAAGTGGCAACTTGCAAATAAATTATCTGAGAAAAAAGGTTCTTTAACATGGCTCTATCAAGAGGAAGACTATGTCACTGTAAGACTTTCTGAAAGATCTCCTTATATGGAAGGTGTAATGATTTTTTAAGGATCACAGAGGGGATCAAGGGACTTTGGAACTAAGGGCAATGTATGACAGGAAGAGAGAATGACCAGAATTAGAAGATCTTATTTCCTCGACAGATCCATTAAGTTAGGTTGTGAACTTTCCAAATGCATTACAGCCTTGGTGTTGGAAGAGCACCAAAGGTTTTCCATGCTACAGTCCTGCCTCATAACCCTTACAAAGCTGGAATCAAGAGTCTGCATCCCATCACTGTTTTCTCTCTAATCATGCCACTGTTATTTCACTTATAGCAGGAATAGTTTCATGGAAATGTACATATTTCAAAGGTCATACTGACAAATGATACTAACCAAATCAATGGATTTAACCAACAGGTAGATATTCATCACCTACGGTACAGAAATCACCATGCTAAGGACAAAGGATTATTTTTTATAATTGACCTAGTCCATGACCTCAAGGTGCTTATAACTAGTAAGAGGAAAGCAACTATAGAAAAATAATGCATTATAAACTTTTTAATAAGGAATATGTATATACACTCATATACATACACACATATATACAAATAATTGTACTTTCACATATGTGTATATAGAATAGGATTTCAGAAGGAAAGGAAAATTACATCCTCCCAATAGTGAATGAATTAGTGATCCAGATGTCATTTTTATTTAATCATTCAAGTAAAATGATAAACTATCTTCTATCCTCCAGGTTTTATTTTACTGGAAAACAAACCAAAACCAGAGTTTCCAGTAACCTGTAGCACAATGCATGTGTTGGTTATCACTATGGTCCTCAACAAAAACTACCTTCTGATAAGTAGCTCCGGCTGTCAATCATTGAGTCAGTGACTGTGGATTGCTGGAACCAAAGCAGGTTCCACAACCAGAGCAACCATCTGAGATGTGAATTTCAGGGCAAAGCCTTTTTCCATATAGCTTCAGATGCCATTATCCCAGTTCAGGTGGTTAGATATCAGATGCAAATTCTAGGTTCTGCAAAACATTAAATTCTTAAGGTCTAAGAAATGCTTCCTAAGTGAAGTTCTCCACGTATCTGTAGTATTCCATGACAGAATAAATGCATTATCTTCTTGTGCCCAGATCACTCTTTGTACTTTGGAAAATAGAAGCGCTATGTCTCCCTATGTGCCCAAAATGTTATTATAAGTGAAAAATAGTGTGGATGGATGGTTAGCAAAGTTAATGACCTTGCTCAAAAAGTCCATCATGAAATAAACCCTCTCAGTCTTTAAAATGGTCACATTTTAAATAAAAAATTATATGATCACCCCAACTATAAGTGACTCATATCTCAAACTACCAAAAAAAAATATTGTATAATATTTGTACTTTCTGGTACTTAATCCTATCTAACAGCATGCTCTACTGAACATATTCCTAAAGGATTACCTAGGTTTGTTGATTACTTCTTATGTGTTTATCATGGTGTAAAAGCATAAACAAGAAACCTAATTAATCAGCAGCTTTCTATGAAGCATTGTTTTATTAACATACTGAGATATAACAAGGTTTCCCTACTTCAGTTTATTGTACAATTATAGACTTCTTCCCACTGAGTTGTTAAAATGTGTTTCATGGCGTATTCTGGTCTTTTAAATATGTAACTTAGGTATGCATGCATGCTCATTCACTCAGTCATGTCTAACTCTTTGGGATCTCACTGACTGTAGCCTGCCAGGCTCCTCTGTCCATGGAATTTTCCAGGCAAGTGTACTGGAGAGGATTGCCATTTTCCCACTCCGGGGAATCTTTCTGACCCAGGGATTGAATCTGCCTCTCTTGCATCTCCTGCACTGGCAGGCAGATTCTTTACCATTGTGCCATCTGGGAAGCTCCAATTTAGGTATATTTTCAACAAACATTAGTAAACACTCACTATATTCCAAGCACGGTACTATTAATAATTAAAAAATAAGCCATGGGAGCTCCTGTATGTATAGAGCTTAGTATATGATGAACAATTTACTAAACATTATATATGTACTAGTTTATTTAATCTTAGTCACAAATTTATAAAGTAGGTATCAGAATTCTGCCCCTTTCCCCTAGGGGAAAACAAAGACAGAGGATTTTACTAAACTATTCCAAGCCAAAGAGTGGTAAAGGTATAAAATAGATAGCTAGTGGGAAGCTGCTGTATAATGCAAGGAGCCCAGCCTGGCTCTCTGTGATGACCTAGAGGGGTAGGATGGTAAGGAGGGAGGCTATGAGGAAATTATATATATATATATATATAGTTCTGACCAATTTGTATTGTTGTACAGCAGAAACCAATACAATGTTGTAAATTATCCTCCAGTTAAAAGAATTTTTTTAAAGAGCTGATAAATAGCAAACCTGGGTTTGAAAAAGTCTGACAGTGTGCTTAATCACTCAGTCATGTCCGAACTCTTTGTAATCCCATGGACTGTAGTCTGCCAGGCTCCTCTGTCCATGGGGATTCTCCAGGTGAGAATACTGGAGTGGGTTGCCATGCCCTTCTTCAGAGGATCTTCCCAACCCAGGGATCAAACCCAGGTCACCCACATTGTGGGAGGACTGTACTGTCTGAGCCACCAGAGAAGTCCAAGTGAATACTGGAGTGTGTAGCCGATCCCTTCTCCAGGGGATCATCCCAGTCCCTTTGGGATGAACTGGGGTCAAACTGGGGTCTCCCACATTGGAATCAAACTGGGGTCTCCCACATCGCAGGCGGATTCTTCACCAGCTGAGCTACCAGGGAAGCCTTAGTATTGTCCCCATCATATACATGGCTATAGATTTATTACAAAAGAGACTGAACTATTAAAAATAATTCTGAAAACTTCCTCATTGATTGTGAAATATACTGCTATTACCAGGGGGTTTTGAATTCCTCTGTAACCGTCAGATATGACAAAGGGATCAGAATGCACACAATGATTTTAGTTGGTGGGGTTCTGGTGGCAAGTGTTAGAGAAGGAATGAGGCTAAGAACTCTGAAATATTGTGACTAATGTTTTATAGCTCTTAGCTAATACATTTTCAGAAAAACAAGAAGCAAAGAAATAGGAGTTACAATATTGACCTGTCCAGGTTATACTGCAGAAAGAAAAAAAATTTAAGGCTTCTTAAAAATTCTAGTACTTTTAAGTATTTAAATATATGGTTCTATGCAGTAGTGTTATCATAACTTTAAAGGTTGGGTAACAGATAGTGACTGAGAAAAGAAATTATGCAATTAAATGAAAGTAAAATTGTTGATGTGAATAAAGCAACATGGCCCTTTAGAAGTCATTAAATTGTAAATCAATTAACTGAAGATGACTCTCTGGGCATATTTTGTTTGAAAATTTTTTCCAGACCATTAGAAATGCAAAAAAAAAAAATAATAACCCTTGAAACATTAAAACTTCAAAGAGCTTTTGATTGATCTGGATGATAGTTTCCGGCACTTTGAAATTCTCTGCACTATAGTTAGATGTTTTCAATTATGCTGACTAAATATTCTCATCCACAGGGGCTCAAGAGTAATACAGACGCATGGAATAGTTTACGTTTCCAGATGTTGACATATTACATTGAATGGTATTTACCAAGAAGCAAACATCTATTTGTTCACTGTGTTGCCCTTGATTCTTAACTTTCATTTTCACAAACATCATTTTCTTTTTGGAGTTTGATAGCTGTATGCAGTACACAGAGGTGACAGGAAGATATCCACCCCAAACTTGGATGTGATATTCGTCTCCGAAAGTAAACTGAAAAGCATCGTTTATCATGGAACCACGAAGTTACCTTAAAACCAGTCCTTCAAGATCTAGCATTACAACAAATGGATATTTTTAAACTGTTATTTAAAAATACAATATCTTTATTTGAAGAATTACTGTAAATGAAGATAATCTTTTCTCTTTCAGTTACATGAGAGGCTGGGCAATGCAAGTTTGGGAAAATGGGTACAGCTTATATCCTCCTCATGACAGAGAAAAACAATTTAAAGTCTGCAGGGCAGTTTAGAAAGAAAGAGGTGAGGAGCAGAAAAGAAGAAGCCGGAGGAAGCAGGAGGTCAGCCCTGCCTAGAAAGAAAGTTCCAAGGAAGAAAATCATGGTCATAGCATGACTGAAAGTAATTCTGGGAGAACTGTGCCTGCTCAGTTGTGTGTGACTCTTTGAGACCTCATGGACTCTAGCTCCTCTGTCCCTGGGATTCTCTGGGCAAGAATACTGGAGTGGGTTGCCATTTTCTTTTCTAGGGGATCTTCCAGACCCAGGGATCAAATCTATGTTTCATGCATTGGCAGATGGATTCTTTACCACTGCGACACCTGGGGCAAAGGGAATGCCTAATAGTGATTTCCTCACAGAGTTCTTTATGACATGAAGGCAACATACCACTGTGAAGCCTCCCATAGATCTTCAATGCTTTAGCAAAAATCTAGCGTAATTATTGATGTTCTGTGTAAGTAGAATGTGCACATGTATGTCAAATTATGAAGGACAGATTATCACATCCAAAGAAATGCGTGAAGAAGAAGAGAACACTCAGGAAGCAGAAGTACAATGGTAGACGAGTCTAAAAGATTCCTCTGGGAATGTACAAAAATCATAGGGAAGGCTATAGACTCCAACACACTCCAGAAATGGAAGTTTAAAAAGCAGTTTTATCTAGATCTCAAGGGGTATGAATGCTTACCTTACCTCTCTTTTATATTACCATGTTTAAAGAAAAATTCTTTGGATAGGATGGAGAAAGTTTGGAGCAGCAGAAAAAAAGTGTAAGGACAGAAAATTCACAAAGGAAAATATAGATAGTGTTCATCTAGACACTTTACAGAGAAGAGAGTATCTTGTTAGAACCAAAGCATTCTGTTCCCAGTGCCCTTAATGGAGACAGATGGAGTCCACTTCTGTAAACAGATGTTACTAAATAAAGTGAAGTGAAGTGAAGTCGCTCAGTCGTGTCCGACTCTTTGCGACCCCATGGACTGTAGCCTACCAGGCTCCTCTGTCCACAGGGTTTTCCAGGCAAGAGTACTGAAGTGGATTGCCATTTCCTTCTCCAGGGGATCTTCCCAACCCAGGGATCGAACCCAGGTCTTCTGCATTATAGACAGACGCTTTACCGTCTGAGCTACCAGACGGTAAATATCCTATTTTGCTTTGTTTCATATTTAGCAAGTAATATTCTGATTAAAATTTGACTTCTTCACTTACTGGTAATAGTACAAGTTAGTAAAAATTAGTAAACTGACTAAATTTTATAAACATTTCTATGAGCTTAGTTTATGTGATTCCATCATTGAAAATGGTATATTTTCAAGCCTTAAAGATCATACTTATTGACATGCCATTTGAAAGTCAGCCCTTGGATCCTAGCAAAAAGTCTCTTTTGGTATGTAAAGTACAAAACCTCTTAGAAAAAATCAAGTTAGCATCTCATAATGATAACCAATGGTTCTCAACATAGTACTTTTACTTGAATATCTTTGCAACCCACTCCAACTAGCTCAATGCATTACAAATAGACTGTGGTTTAGATAAACTAATATAATATAGAGACGACAGCTACATATTAATATAACATATATATGGGAACATATTAACAGTAAAATTCCATATTTTATAATATCTGTTGAGTCAGTTGAAATAGTGACAATTTTATTTCACTGTATTTGTAACTAATAATATAAGAACTATTCAGAATATGTTCATTCGCTTTCCTTCCTTCACTGTCATGAATAAATTAAGAATTACTGTTTCCCGGAGTGTTTTATTCTGGCTATATCATGTTGTCTCATGACAGCCCCTTTTACTTAAACACCCCCTTTTACTTAGTGTTGATGAGATCAAAGTGTTGTATTAGTTGCTCAATCGTATCTGACTCTGCAATACCATGGACTGTAGCCTCTCAGGCCCCTCCGTCCACGGGTCCAGGCCAGAATACTGGAGTGGGTTGCCATTTCCTTCTCCAGGGAGTCTTCCTGACCCAGGGACTGAACCCACGTCTCCATCTCCTGCACTGCAGGCAGATGCTTTACCCACTGAGCCATCGGGGAAGCCAAAGGGGAGGTATATTAGGAATGAGAAAATGATAAAATTAAAAATATTGATAGCTGTAATTAATATTTAGAGTTTATGATGACAGAGAAAATGCAATTAAGTGAGGTAAAAATGTAGTGTCTGTTATCTCAACCAAGGTGGGAGTTGGTAGATGATACTATAAATTAGAGGGGTGAATCTCAGAGAAGGCAGGACCTTTCTCAGATATCAGATCACAACGCTGATCCCACCTGCATGCCCCACGGTTAAGGAGTGCTGCAGAACTTGAAAAGCGCAGTGAAGATTCCAGACAATGCTGGCTTTGCATCAGGGATCATTTGCATCAGCTGCCACTTTTCCGGCCCAGAGACTTTAGATGATCTTACCCACTTATTAAAGTTGGATATATTAATAGTCTTACTGGGTTGTTTAAGGATTAATAACATAAAATAAGCCAAATAAGTAGCACAGTGCCTGGCACAGGACAAATGGTCAGTATGTACCAATATGTAACTAGTATTACTATATATTAGAAATCTTAACCTTAATTAAAAGGTTCTGATGTCTAGCATTTGGAATTTTTGCATTACGTAAAGAAGTGAGAAGGAGCATTTTATAAACAGTATGAGATACACTGCTGATTTAATCAACGGGGTCGCACAGAGTCGGACACGACTGGAACGACTCAGCAGCGGCAGCAGTGGTTCTAGGGCACCAGTGATAACCCAGGCGGCACCAGTGATAACCCACCTGCCAGTGCAGAAATACAGGAAATGTGGGTTCAGTCCCTGGGTCAGGAAGATCCCTGGGAAAAGGGCATGGGAACTCACTCCAATATCTGCCTGGAGAATCCCATGGACAGAGGAGCCTGCCAGGCTACAGTCCTTAGCATGCAGTCCTAAAGTCCTACGTCCTGAAGCACACAGTAGTTCTAGAGAGCCACTGTGTCAGTAGGGAAGAATTAGGAGTCACTCTTAGAAAAAGGATATTCTGGGAAGAGATACCTTTGGGGTTTTTATTTTGATTACTGGACAAAAGTAACTGGAATGAGAGACACAGTGGAACTAACAAGGCAAGAACCTGGATGTAGTTCTGTATTTCTGTCTTTAAGAATGTCAGGGCTAAAGGCTTTCCTCTTAGGTTTAGGCCTTTTCCATCCTCCATGGGACACTCCTCTAAGGATTGTCCTTCAAGTTGTTCAGGCTGATCGATTTTTTTTTTCCTTACACTCTCTACACCAAAATGACTTCATCTACCCACTGCATTAGTCAGGGTCTTCTGAGAAGCAATACCAAAAAGCATTAAACAAGCAAAGATTTTATTAGGGGAAGTGATAGAGGGTGGGGTTGGGGAGCAGGTGTTAAGAGAGGGAGTATAGGGAGGAGTTATGGAGACCTGGGAGAAAGGATTTAGCGGAAGCTTCCTGGACTGACATGTCATCTAACAAAGTTTTGACAAAGTCCATAGGAAGTCCTTCAGCCAAAGTTGATCAGCAAAGGAATCCGGCTTCTCCAAAGAGTGGGTCCACCATCTTCTTCTCCCTGCAGTCAGTCTTCAGCAAGGAGCCTATGTGCTGAATGTGGCCTCAATCTGGGTGATGAACTTTCAAGTTCAGATACTGGAGGTCTGCAAGATTCATTCAAGGCCTCCACACCAACCTAGCAGGATTAATTCCCAATGGAAATTCCCAACAACAACCTCAATTCGAGTTCCAGATTAATTTAACTACCTGATTCATCCTCCTCCTCAATTCTGCCACAGATCCTCTGACTCCAAGCATCTCAACTTTCCCTGCCTCCTTTCCCAGTGCTCCTACCTCAATCTATTCTATATCCCCCATATTTAAAAGTACCAAAATGTATCTAATTAGTTAGAAGCTGAAGTGAAGTGAAGTCGCTCAGTCATGTCCGACTCTTTGTGACCCCATGGACAGTAGCCTACCAGGCTCCTCTGTCCATGGGATTTTTCAGGCAAGAATACTGGAGTGGGCTGCCATTTCCTTCTCCAGGGGATCTTCCCAACCCAGGGATCAAACCCGGGTCTCCTGCATTGCAGACAGTCACTTTACCATCTAAGCCACCAGTTAGAAGCTGAGTCAAGTCCTAAATCTCATGTCCTCAAAGATTTTTCTCCCTCCATCTTCATCAGTTTCTTTTAGAATCATCTCTTATCCTAAATCTTTTCCTGTTCATCATCACAACCTTACATTATTGTAGGACACTAGTATCTCTAACTCTTGCAATAGGCCTTTGACTTGCACTCTTGGCTCCAGATAGCCCCCTTGCAAATATATTTTCCATGCTGTCTCAACTATGTCCCTGGTAAAATTCTGATTTTATTAGGTTATTTCCTTCCTAAAGTCCCTCAGATAGGCTGTTTTATTCCTTTGGAAAGGACCAGCACTTACATACGTGGCATATCAGTTGGGGCTCTGCTTTCTTTTTATAGCTTTTCCTCTGTAAATACCTATCAGCACCCCCGGGGCTCCAGCAACAGTGAAATCGCTGAACTTAATCTACTGGAAATGTGCTTTATATGCTTCTGTTTCTTTTTAAATATTATTTCTAATGGAATACCCTTCCCTTCCTGCTGGACTGGCTACTTCCTATTATTTTCTTTGAGAACAAAATACAATTATGTATCTCAAAGAAAACTGAAGTCTCTGAAATAATTAGGAACATAAGTTTTAGTTAATAATGGTCAAAACAGAACTAAGGTAAAAAGAGAATGGTTTTATTTAAAGGACAGCAGAATGAGAGCAGAAACATTTTTTAATGATGCCTAGTAGTAGGGTGTTAGTTCCTCAGTTGTGTCTGTCTCTGTGACCCCATGGAATATAGCCCACCAGACTCCTCTGTCCATAGAAGTCTAATTCTACTGGATTTGGCAGCCATTCCCTTCTCCAGGGGATCTTCCTGACCCAGGCATCGAACTATGGCCTTCAGCATTGCAGGTGGATTCTTTACCATCTGAGCCACCAGGGAAGTCCTTTATGATGCCTACAGGAATATAAAGATGTGAATTTAGTCTAATTGTTTAAAAGTACAATGAGAAATTAATGGCATAGTTTGATATATGTGATAATTACCCACTGAAGAAGGGCATGGCAACCCACTCCAGTACTCTTGCCTGGAGAATCCCATGGACAGAGGAGCCTGGTGGGCTAGAGTCCATAGGGTGGCAAAGAGTCAGACATGACTGAAGCAACTTAGCACGCATGCACACATGAGATAATTGCATCCTGACTATATTTTAAAATAATGACACTTATATTTTCAAGGTAGATGCTACAGTATTTATGAGTGAAGTGACAAGAATCCTGGGGTTTATACCAAAATAATCCAGAACAAGAGTGGAAGTGGTCATAGGGAAGGAAGGAAATGAATAAAGGATAAACAGAGAGATAAGCACATGGAGGTATATTATACTGTCCTCTGTTTTGTGTTTTCTATTTTTCATGACAAAAAGTTGTTTGTTTTTTTTAAAGACACCTGGAAATAGTACTAATGGCATGGTAGAGAAGTAAAAGAGGAAGAAGAACTTAGCATTCAGAAGTTGATGGGTGTCTAGTGTGTAGAGATGGTAAGATATATGTATAAGGTTTGCAAGGCAAAATTAAAAGCCACAAGATACCTCTAAAAGAAGAAGTTACAAAAAAATGAAAGTGAAGTTGGTGAAAGTCTTTATAAAGTATTCTAAGTAAGCGCTAAACAGAACAAAATCAACAACACAGGTACAGACTTCCTTGGTAGTCCCGTGGTTATAAGACTTCATGTTTCCACTGCAGGAGGCATGTCTGTTCAATCCCTGGGCAGGGAATTTCCACATGCCGTGTGGTGTGGCCAAGAAAAAAACACAACGCAGATAGCCGTGTATGTGTATGTGTGTGCATGGCTATGTAACAGTGAAGGGAAGGAGGTGGAAAAGAAACTAAGATGTCACAATGAAAATAATACTAAATGCAAGCCATCCGTTTTGGAGACCTACAGGAGTTTTTCACGTGTGTATATGCTCAGTGCTTCAGTCGTGCCCTGCTCTTTGCAATCCCATGGACTGTAGCCCGCCAGGATCCTCTGTCCATGGGATTCTCCAGACAAGAGTACTGGAGTGCATTGTCATTTCCTTCTTCAAGAAGTTCCTCATGTAGAGGAAAGAAATGCTCAGCTCCCTGGAGTTGAAGACCAAAGGTGTGATCCCTGCCTTAGATTCCACTGCCTCATCTCACAGGGAGAGGTCCTGGGGCTCATTACTCTAAAAATATGATAAATTTTAGAGGTGAGTTTTCCCTCTGAAAGGCTTGCATATGTCAGTTTTCAAAATTGGCACCCTATGTTCCTCTAGACATTCCTTTAGCATTCAAGGATCCTTAAGATTTTGGAACATTTATACAGTGTATATAATTAAAGGTAGGATTTACTGATTGATCATTACTGAGACTCTAGAGAGACTGACAAAGGTATCATCTCTACCCATCCCCCAGATCCTACTCTAAACTTCCCTGTCTTGGAGAACACAAATATTAAAGGAGCTATTCTTACTGCTTATTGATTTCATCTAATTTTCATACTGTCACTCATGATCGATATAGTTAATTTTTGCTGTTCTGTATGTATATTGGATATTGTCATTTATACCATTAATCACATCCATAATTGTCATAAGAACAGAAATGCCTTTTCTTAGACACTTCATTCTAAAATATAATTATCCAGACATCCTGCTGTTAATGGCACCGAATCCTAATTACTTCAAAATGAAGCCATTATTCATAAACTTAGAGCCTGTACTACACGTGTTTACAGTAAGTAGATGGGACAATACTATAAAATTTATTATCTACAGTACAGCTCATTTTCTAGAAGCTGATTTAAGTGCTTAGCTCCTTAGTATTTCTTTTTCTAACCTCATTAACATATGATAAAGTTTACCAGCTCCAGCAGTCTAAAGAATAATGGTATAAATTGTCCCTCCCTGAAAACTGACATTCAAAGCTCCTTAACAAACTACATGGTTAATGACAAATGCCCTCGCAACACAAACTGTGTCACTAGTAAAATGACATCTTGCATTATAATTTTTTTTCTGGATTTAATACAAGATAATTATGTCAGAGAAGTGTACCAACAGATTATTTCTCAAATAATTTGTGATCTAATAATGAGTAATAACCTAACAATTGCACATTACATTTCCACAGTGCTTTACACTTTTCAGAGTATTTTTATATCCATTATCATATGTTATCTTAAAAATTTTACTTACGTGGTATTTACCTATTTAAATTCCTTTTAAGTCACTCCTGCTGACCAATACCAGAAAAATCTCTACACATTCCTTATTAATTTTCAATGAACCTAGGACTCACAAATGTCTATTTCTTTTTGTATATTCTCTTCCGTTTCTTTTCTCAAAGATTAAGACATAAACATATGTAGATTGCCCCAAAACAAAGTGTATTTAAACTGAAAATAATAATAATAAATTCTTCTGGATTGTTTTTCTACCTTTTTTACATTTATCAACATCTGTGTTTATAACACAGATGAAACACAATGAAAGTCCCAGCAGGAAGGTATTCATTTTTTTCCTTTCAAAATCTTAAAGTTATTCATAAATTCGAATTTCTGTTGATTTTAAAGAGCATTTCTTGAGTAAATATTCTAAGCAATTTAAGTACTTTCTTTTCTTTTTGTTATCAAATCCATCAATACCCCATTCAAGTCTATCAACCTGTGTAAAACTCCTCTGACATTTATCTATGAAATATTTTATTAGTTTCCACATTAATGTTTAATCTCCATTCCACTATTATTTACACATGATTTAACTGTGTTGCACTTTTCTATTTTCAAACTTCTCTCTTTGGAGTATGAAAAAATAGGCACTTTCCTAATTTATAGCAAAGTGAAATTGGTACAAACAATCTGGAACATCATTTGGCAACATACGCTAAGAAATTTTGACATTCATCTCAAAGAGACAGTCCATAAGCACAAGATTTAAGCAGGAGAAGATTCATCACATCATTATTATTTTTGAACACAAATCATTTTATAATCTGAAAAGAGCTATGTGACATAGGCTATTACCAATACATAGTGATACAGAGGTGGTGGGTAAGAGGTGTGGGCCACTCTGAAGTTTGAGTGCCTGGGTTCAGAGCTCCACTCTGCTATAGGCCAGCAGCATGATAGGCATGGCAATCAGTTCAGTTCCGTCACTCAGTCGTGTCCGACTCTTTGTGACCCCAGGAATCACAGTACACCAGGCCTCCCTGTCCATCACCAACTCCCAGAGTTCAAACTCATGTCCATCGAGTCAGTGATCCCATCCAGCCATCTCATCCTCTGTCGTCCCCTTCTCCTCCTGCCCCCAATCCCTCCCAGCATCAGAGTCTTTTCCAATGAGTCAACTCTTCACATGAGGTGGCCAAAGTAATGGAGTTTCAGCTTTAGCAGCAGTCCTTCCAAAGAACACCCAGGATTGATCTCCTTTAGAATGGACTGGTTGAATCTCCTTGCAATCCAAGGGACTCACAAGAGTCTTCTCCAACATGACAGTTCAAAAGCATCAATTCTTCAGCGTTCAGCTTTCTTCACAGTCCAACTCTCTCATCCATACATGACCACTGGAAAAACCAGAGCCTTGACTAGACGGACCTTTGTTGGCAAAGTAATGTTTCTGCTTTTGAATATGCTATCTAGGTTACTCATAACTTTCCTTCCAAGGAGCAAGCGTCATTTAATTTCATGGCTGCAATCACCATCTGCAGGGATTTTGGAGCCCCCCAAAATAAAGTCTGACACTGTTTCCACTGTTTCCCCATCTATTTCCCATGAAGTGATGGGACAGGATGCCACGTTCTTCGTTTTCTGAATGTTGAGCTTTACGCCAACTTTTTCACTCTCCTCTTTCACTTTCATCAAGAGCCTTTTTAGTTTCTGTTCACTTTCTACCATAAGCATGGTGTCATCTGCATATCTGAGGTTATTGATATTTCTCCTGGCAATCTTGATTCCAGCTTATACTTCTTCCAGCTCAGCGTTTCTCATGGTGTACTCTGCATAGAAGTTAAATAAGCAGGGTGACAATATATAGGCTTTATGTACTCCTTTTCCTATTTGGAACCAGTCTGTTGTTCCATGTCCAGTTCTAACTGTTGCTTCCTG
Organism: Oryx dammah; assembly: GCF_014754425.2. Classification (NCBI taxonomy): domain Eukaryota; kingdom Metazoa; phylum Chordata; class Mammalia; order Artiodactyla; family Bovidae; genus Oryx; species Oryx dammah. The sequence goes on along the minus strand of NW_024070188.1, from coordinate 22,501,103 downwards.
ACCTGCATATAGGTTTCTCAAGAGGCAGGTGAGGTAATCTGGTATTCCCATCTCTCTCAGAATTTTCCGCAGTTTATTGTGATCCACAAAGTCAAAGGCATGGCATGGTAATAAAACTCTCTAAATATTCATTTATCATGGAGATGATAAAACAACTACTTCACAGAGTTGTTGACAGAATCAAAAAAATACAAACCAAAGCTTTTAACACATTGCTTGACACATAATAAGTGTTCAGCAAATGCTACCTACTAAAACTGTTTTTGGTTTTGGTTTGTTTTTTAATTTTATTAAATAATTGACATATGTCCCTATAAAAATATAAAGTGTACAGCATAACAGTTGACATATTGTGTAACAATTAACATAATAAGTTTAGTTAGCATTCACCATCTCAAAGGCAAAGGCAAAGCACTCGCTCAGTTGTGTCCGACTCTGCAACCCCGTGGACTGTAGCCTACCAGGCTCCTCCGTCCGTGGGATTCTCCAGGCAAGAGTACTGGAGTGGGTTGCCATTTCCTTCTCCAGGAGATCTTTCCAAACCAGGGATCAAACCCGGGTCTCCTACATTACAGGCAGACGCTTTACTGTCTGAGCCACCAGGGAATCATCTTACATAGATATAAGAAAAAAAGAAGAAAAAATCCCTTGTAATGAGAACTCTTCGGCTTCATTCTCTTAACTTCTCTATATAATCATCATGCTGTACACTATATTGCTAGTAATTATCTTACAGGTATGCTGTGCTTAGTCGCTTAGTCATGTCCGACTCTGCGAACCCAGGGACTGTAATCTGCCAGGCTCCTATGTCGATGGGGATTCTCCAGGCAAGAATACTAGAGTGGGTTGCCATGCCCTCTTCCAGGGGACCTTCACAACCCAGGGATCGAAGCCAGGTCTCCCACATTGCAGGCAGATTCTTTACTGTCTGAACCACCAGGGAAGCCCAATTATCTTATAACTAGATGTTTTTACCTTTGACCATCTTCCTCTAATGCTCCTTCCTCCCACCCCACCTTTGGTGACCACAAATCTGATTTCCTTTTCCATAAATTTGGATGTTTTTGTTTTATAGATTTTCTGTATATGTGCGATTATGCAATATTTGCCTTTCTCTGCCTGACTTAACTTTACTTAGCATAATGCCCTCAGGAATCTCAACCATCAGGAATCATTGCTGCAAATGACAGGATTTCCTCATTTTCTTATGGGTGAATAATACTCATACATATATGTAATTTATATAGGGTTTAGTCCCGAAGTCATGTCTGACTCTTTGAGACTCCGCAGACTGCCCACCAGGCTCCTCTGTCTGTGGGATTTCCCTGGCAAGAATACTGGAGTGGGTAGCCTTTGCCTTCTCCAGGGGCTCTTCCTAAGCCAGGGACCAAACCCATGTCTCCTGCACTGGCAGACGGATTCTTTACCACTGAGCCACCAGGGAAGCCATACACACACACACAGACACACACACACACTCACACACTCGTAACACAACTTCTTTATCCATTCATGAGTTTTGATGGACATGTGGGTTGTTTTCACGTCTTGGTTGTTGTAAATAATGTTGCTTTGAACATGGGGTGCAGATATCTTTTTTAGTTAATGGTTTCATTTGTTTTGGACATATTCCCAGAAATGAAATTGCTGGATTATATGGTAATTCTTTTTAATCTTTTGAGGATCCACCATACTGTTTTTCGTAGGGGTTGTACCACTATTTACAATTTACAATCCCACCAACAGTGCACAAGGGTTTCCTTCTCTTCTCATTGTTGTTAGCATTTCTTATATCCTATTTTTTTGAGGGGGTGATAACCATTCTAACAAGCATACAGTAACATCTTAGTGTGGTTCTGACTTGCATTTTCCTAACTACTAGTGATCTCAGCATCTTTTCAAGTATCTGCATCATTATTTTTAATACAGAATATGCAAAAACCACCCACAAATCCTATACTATTAAAAAACTTGAACAAGTTAATTTATGCTTTGGCTATAAAATGAATATTAAGAATCTCTTCAAAGCAATGTGATTTTGTTTTTTATTATTGTTCTTATGGTTTCTTATTGTTATCAACACTTCTTTCACTGCCATCCCCAACCTTCCAGGCTTCCACGTGATCTATTCAACTTTCCCAGCTTCAGAATTCCTAATTTTTTCAGAATAACTGAGAGAAATGAGTCAAAGTAGCCTTCAGCTTTCCCACTACCATATTTAATGAAGTAGTTCTCCCTTCTCTTCCATGTCTGTTCTACCAAGTCAGAGACTTTGATAAAAGATCATCACCTCAGTTGCTCTGCATTATAAATATTTCAAGTCACATGCATTTGTTGAGACTTTATTTGATATAGAAAAAAGTGTTATAAAATTAATCTTTTTTATCCATTTTCTTATATTTGGTAACCCTAAAATGGGTATCATCAAATTCATTTTTATTACCTCTCTGCTGGTATCTCACAACTGGAGGAGTAGGAGGTGCTCTAGGGACTAATACACACAGACATATGGGATTTTGTGGGGCTGAGCCCATCATTTTAGTTTATGGGCTTTAGAATCATATAGTCTATATGTTCAATTTCCCAGCCCAGCATGGTGTTTAATGAAGCTGTTTAAAGTTATGGTCATAAAAAGTCTTATTTTTATTGAAAGGAAAGAAATGCTTTTGAGGAAATGCTATAGTAGAAAAGAGGGATAGAAAATTAAAATGAATGCAGTTCGATCCTATCTATATAAGATAATATGCCCATATGGAAGATGTATACTAATATAGATTCCCTCTCATGAAGGAGAATCTTGCTCTGAGGATTAAAATATTTGGGGATATTTTTAAACTATACAAGCCACCACTGCTTACAAATGTAAGATTTATAGCAGTTATTATTAAAAACTCCATTTCTCCCAGCCTCTTCCTCCACACATACACACACACACACACATGCACAAACATATGTTTTGAAACCCACTAGATAACTGAAATTATTGATGGAAGTGTCTTTAAACATGTAAACTGTTAGAAGCAAACAGCATAATAGAGAATAATTGCTCAGAAATCTTGAGTGGTTGATGTTGGGTAGTGAGATATGAGTAATTTTGTAACCGTTATTGTTCATGTTTTCTGTAATAAGTGTGTAATTTTAGAATCAGGAAAAAACAAATATTTATGTATTATTTTTTCTAAATTTAAGCAGAGCACTTGTGTGTCAAAACAAACTGGCAGAATCTGATATCTGCTCTCAATTTCTCCCTTTTTAAAATCTCATCAATATTGAAATACAAAAGAACTAATCTTTGTAATATTCTGCATTGATAATATCTAACCTTTCTGTCCTCCTGGAAGTCATGAAAGCTGGTCACTGAGTTAGCCATGACCTGTCACAGCACATGAACACACATCACCAGGGAAAAATATAGTGGCAGTAGGGTCACAAAGAGTCAGAAACGCCTGAAGTGACTTCGCATGCACAGTAGAAGTCAGAGTAACTTGTGTGCATGCTAAATCACTTCACATGTCTGACTCTTTGCCACTATATGGAATGTAGCCCATCAGGCTCCTCTGTCCATGAAATTTTCTAGGCAAGAAATAGGAGTGGGCTGCCATGCTCTCCTCCAAGGGATCTTTCCCACTCAAGGACTGAACCCACATCTCTTGTCTGGCAGGCAGGTTCTTTACCAGCAGGTACACCTGGGGAGCCCAGCAGTAACTTACTGACTTACCTCTTTGAGGCACTATTCTCATTGTTTTATGTACATTAATGTATGGAATCCTCACATCCTTATGAGGTAGCTACTCTTTTTGTTTCTTAGTGAGGAAACAAACTAAGACACAGAGAAATTTTAAAATCTGCTCAAGGTCACCTATTAAAAGAAGGGTGGAGCTCAGAGTCAAGGCCATGGCCATGTCCATGCTCAGAGTCATGGACCAATTCCAGAATTCACTCTTAATTCAGTGCTTAAGTAAATAATAAGTAATTCAATTGGCATCAAAACTCTATGATCCATTTTCATTTGATTTCTAATTATGTCTAAAACTTCTTTCTAAGCATGATTTCTGGCATACCACAAGCTCTCATTAAAGAAATACAGACTATTTTAAATATTATTATGTTATTGCTATTATTATGTCTCTTTTCATTATTTCACTTCCCAATATGATTTGTTTCATTTGTAAAGAATTATCAAATGTCAGTCTTTCACTCTACACACCTGATGAATTTCTTTTTTAATTTTTCGGAGCTTGATAATTGATTGAATTTATTAATGCTTTTATTACATAAGATAGGATTTCTTATCTTCCTTTTTCCCATAATTTCTAGGGTTGGCTTCAGCATGAATGACCATGTACTTAAGAGGCAACATCATCACAGCCATCCAAAACCTATAAGGAGAATACGCATGTGAGTGTGAGTGTGTGTGTGTGTGTGTGTGTGTGTGTGTGTGTGTTTCCCAGGCAAGAATACTCGAGTGAGTTGCCATTTCCCTCACGAGGGGCTGTTTCCAACCCAGGGATTGAACCTGTATCTCCTGCACAGGCAGGCAGGTTCTTTACTCCTGTGTGCTTAGTCACTCATTCGTTGCCGACCCTCTGCAACCCCATGGACTGCAGCCCTCCAGGCCCCTATGTCCATGGGGATTCTCCAGGCAAGAATACTGGAGTGGCTTGTCATCTCCTTCTCCAGAGCATCTTCCCAACCCAAGGATCAAACCCAGGTCTCCCGCATTGCAGGCATATTCTTTACTGACTGAACCACCAGGGAGAATCTCACAAAAGATGAGAGAAAAGAAGGAAAACAAGAGAAAGTGATACATATTATTGAAATACAGTTACTTGTATATGTGTCTTCTTCCCTATATTGCTTTTTGAGGACAATATATGCATCTCTAATAAGCATTTAGGAACATATGATAAAGTGTTTAGTAAATACATCTAAGTATATCCATTTTGCACATTTTGCCCACAAACTCTCCCTTATCAGATACCTAAGTATAATTTATTTGTTTTATTGACAAAGTATAACTCCATCTTACCTATCAACCAGTCTCAAGATAGAAAATCTAGGACCTCACAAATGCATTTGTTAAACCTATAGATAGAACTCAAAAGTATTTTTAAAAGAATCCTTTATTTGCATTTTCAAATAGAAGATATACCTCCAATTATATGTCTAAGATCACAAATACATCTTGGAAATTAAGCTCTTTCTATATTACTAACATAACATCTTGTGTATTTCCAGCATCTAAACAAAGTAAATTGGTTCAATTATACTTTGTTTTATAAATTAACATTTTAACCTAGTATATGTATCTTATTATGAATGTTTTTCATTAAAACCATACTTTTATTGCCTTGAAGAAATAGGCAATACATGATCATCTGTGGAACTATCTGCACAGAGTTCCTTTCTGATCCCCTAATCCATCTTCAGAGCTGTGTGAGAGTGGCCACCTTACCATGAGCCCTCCTCTCTCCTGGCTGCAATTGCTTGGACCAAGGGCAGACATTTGCTCTAAGCAGAGTCAATGACTCTCTGCTGTAAATTCTTAGATATAGAACTAAGAGAAAACACAATCTCTTTCTGTTGTGTAGGGCTGAGATATAAATTTCCAGGAATTATAGTGGTCATATTTTCTAAAAGAAGAAAACCAGTCTTCAGCAAGAGAGAGCAGGGAAGAAAACAAAAAGAAGTAGAGTCTAGATATAAATGAATGTCATCGATCTTCAAACCCTGGTTCTATTAGTTCCAAAGGCACAGATGCAACTCTGCTTTTCCCATACCTTGATTGATCTAACTTTTCTCCTAGATTATTTAAGATAATAGTATACTTTCAATAATCTCATCCTTCTACTTAAGCTAGTTCAAATTGGGTATCTGTGATTTACAGGCTAAATTGTCCCACTTGATCCATTTATTAAAAATTTACCATCATATTTGAGGTCTCAGAGACCCAGAGCAGGCAGCTGGCTCTGAGCCTCCTATAGAAAGTTAAGACTTTGCAAGGACTGCATCTTCGGAACAATCACCAAGTCACAATGGAGCAAATCAAGGATGTTTGTCTGTTTCGCCCTGGATGCTGATAGGAAAAAAAAAAAAAAAAACTTTCTCCTTCCTCATAGAAAAACTGCTAACCTACCATAAAAAAATAGATGATGCTATATGCAGAGATTCTGAAACGGACATCACAGTGGTGCTTCTAAGCACACTGTTAGAAATAAATATGAACCACTCTGGAGAGACACACCCTACACCAGGAGACACAGGCTCCTCTAAGTAGAACTTCACAAGAGATGAGTTGACAATAGAGAATTATAAAATAAAGCAACCTACCATCAGTGAGAATCTATCAAACACCCAAACAATAGGATTGTATACTAAACACAGCAGATAATAAAGTAATCTGATAAATTGTTTAAAGCTGTGTATAAAATTAGAGGCATAAAAAGACAAATCAGAAATATAAGAATAAAATAATACAATTATAAAAAATATAGAATCCTAGATATGAGGAATAGAGGCATGGAAATTAAAAACTCAGTTGTTTAGGAGGGGTAGTTATTATAGTTAAAGCTGTTTCTCAGTATTCAGATCTCCTCCTGGGCATACTTCTCCATCCCCTTGAAGTTGAGGGGAGGAAGTTGATGGAGTTAAGGTGAGGCAATGTGATTTGACATTAAATGTCAGTGGAAGGACGTGTGTCACATTTGAGCTGAGGTCCTAAGTGTGCAAAGAGGGTTGAATGCAAGACGAGATGGTGATCACAGACATTTGTAAACATATAGGTAAATCTAAACAAATATTCACTGTGTAAAAACTACAGTCATAATAATTTGGGATTACAAAAACAAAGTGAAATAAAAATACTGAAAACACAAAAATAAAAAAGTTTACTGCCATATCTAATTATGTAAATTTGTTCTCATAAATTTATATCCTGTGTTTATTGCATGCCTTACATTGTATGTTAGAGAATATGGCATTTGAAACTTATTCTTCCAGAATGTTATACTTTTCTTTCATAGTGGCCACTATACTCAGTCTGTTTGTGTTAACCCCTTGGGTAACATACAAAAATTCATCAGAAAGCCCTTGGATGGTATATGCCTATTACATAAGTGTGACTTTGCAGCCCTTTTAAAGTATTATTATTTAGTATTTCTTTTAACAACTGTTGTTTCACTTATTTATTGATTGCACCAGCTGTAGATTAAAGTCTAGGTTCCTGGCTTCTTGCTCTCCACACATCTTGGTTAATTTCTGTTTATAACATCATTTAATGGGTGTTCTTATGTGGCATTTTTGGCTGTGCCTTTTAATTAAAAGAATATCTTTATGATACTGAAATTTGAAATTAGGAAGATTTAACTGTACTACTTTTATTATATAACATTTTATTTTATAATATATTACTTTGATGGTCTAATCAACCTGAATTTCTACTTAAACAACCTGTAAATAGGAACACAGAAGTAATTAGATGTTTTTGAAGGAAAATAAATTTAACAGATAAACATCTTAAAAACTCAAAGACACAGATACATTATTCCCAGTTGTAGATATTATCTTATGAAGCCAGGAAAATAGGAAAGTGTGACGATACTAAAAATTAAATAATCAGCTTGATTTTAGCATATATTTTGCTATTTAAAGTCCTGAAATAACATTCTCTTTTAGACTTTCATGCACTTCACAAATTTCAAGAATTTTTCAAAGTCAACTTGATATTCTATCAAGTTGATAATTTATCAACAGTTGATAGATAATATTTCTATTATGGTCTTTAAAATTTAAATATTTAACAAAATCCATGGTATTTACTCAATTCCTTGATTTGTTTTGTACATTATTTTCTAAGTGGAGAGATTTATTAAGTCAAGACCCAGGATAGAGCTGAATGGAAACTGCAAAGAGAAGGAAAACTGGAATAGATAGTGCCACTAATGCTTGATCTTTAAGTGTCCCAATTTAAATGTTAGTTTCTGGCTTGAAAATTCTGCAAGAAGTCTTTGGCCAATAGGACAATTCATTTTCAACCAAAGACTTTCTTCTTACTTCCCCAATGGAATTAAGGCTATACATCATGATTTTGTCATGTTTTCATACCTAACGCCACAGAAACAATGATATTACCTCTTAACATCCCTTCTATCTCAGAATGTGAAATAGTCTATTTATCATGTAGCACTTGCCTCCTATCTTTGCCCTTGATATCATTTTCTCTTATTTTCCCAGATACCACATCTCTCCAGTTAATTGAGCTTCTCTAGTATCTTCAACTTTTTTTTTGTTTTTGGTACTTTGATAGCAGCTTTTAAACATTCATGGCTCAAACGGTAAAGAATCTGCCTGCAATGCCTGAGACCTGGGTTCAATCCCTGGGTTGGGAAGATCCCATAGAGAAGTACATAGCAACCGACTCCAGTATTCTTGTTTGGAGAATCTCGTGGACAGAGGAGCCTGGGGGGCTACAGTCCGTGGGGTCACAAAGAACCGCATATAACTAAGCAACTAACACTTTTAAACATGTCATGCCTCCCTTATCTCTTCATTATCAATATATATATATGTTTTATTTTCCTAATTGATGCTATTAAAGTATAATGAAATGCACTCATTTTGAGTGTGTACTTTGATGCACTTTGACAATCAACATATAGAACATTTCCATCACAACAGAAAGTATTATTATGCCCTTTTGCAGTCAATAATCCATTCAACTCCCTCTACCCAAAACAGCCACTGATTTGCTTTGCCACAACAAATTAGTTTTGCCTATTCTAAAATCCCATACTACCTATATGAAATCATATGCTATACATGGCTTTTTTTGCTCAGTAAATTATATTTGAGATATATTCATGTGTGTATCAATAGTTGATTCCTTTTAAATTAATGAATAGCATTCCATTATATAGATATACTATAATTTATAATATAGTTTTAGTTTTTATATTGAGGCCTATGATTGACTTTGTTAATTTTTATACATAAAACATAAGGTCATTTACAGTTCATTCTTTTTTCAAAAAAGATGACAAGTTATCACAGGAGCATTGTTTAAGCATGTTTTTCTTTCTCCACTGAATTATCCTGTTATCTATGCCAAAACCAATACAGAATTGTAAAGTAAAAATTAAAAATAAATAAATAAATTAAAAATATAAATAAATAAATAAATAAATAAATAAATCTTATATACAAAGCTCTATTTCTAAATTCTCAGTTCTTTTTTGTTTACTTTGTGGATTGTTTAGCACCACTTTGATTAGTATAGTTATATAATATCTTAAAACCTAGTATGGTGAGTCTTTCAACTTATTCTTCTTCCTTTTTCAAAAGTGTTTTACTTATTCTTGATTTTTAAATTTTTACATAAATTTTAGAATATGTATGAATTATTTTTCAAAAATCTTACTGAACATTTTAATGGGACTGCATGAAACCTACAGATCAATTTGGGGGAAAATAACATCTACTAGTATTGAATTTTCCAGTTCAAAAACAAAATGTCTTCTATTTCTTCAGATCTTTTTAAAATTCCCTTTAACTCTGTTTAATATTTTTTATCTATAGACATTGCACAAACTTTACCTCCAAATATTTAATGGATTTGGGTGCTTTTGTAAATTAAACTATTTAAATTTACAATTTTTAATTTCTTTATGTAAAAAATATAATGGATTTTTACATAATGATCTTGTATCCTGACATACTGCTAAACTCACTTATTAGTTCTAGTAATTTTTTGGTATACATCTTATGAGTTTTTACACATATAATCATAAGTACTCATATCATCTGCAAATAAAGATAGTTTCATTCTTTTCTTCTTAATCTGTATAATGTTCTTTTCCTTATTTATTGCACTGGTTTGAACTTCCTGTACAATGTTAAATAGAAGTGGTGAGAGTGGACATCCTTGCTTTGTACTTGATCTTACAAGAGAAGTATTTCAGTCTTTCAAAAGTAAGTTTGATGGTAAATAATGGTTTTTCATAGCTGTCCTCTAATATTCTGAGGAAGTTCTCGCCCATCCCTAGTTTGCTGATAGCTTTTATCATCAATTGTTAACTCATTAAATAATCTTCATTTATTGAAAAGGTCATAGGATTGTTTTCTTTTATACTGTTAATATAATGAATCATATTCATTGATTTTCAAAACTAGAAACAAATTTTCCTTTCTGGGTTGAATACTAAATATTCATCATATGCTATCCTTTCTATTTCTGCTAGAAATGTACTGCTAATACTTTCCTTCGGCTTCCATAGTATTACTCTTTTCCTATTATCATCATGGTTTCCTATTCCTCTTTCTCACGGTTTTTTTTGTGCCACTCACACTCTTTATTCTATGCTCTTCCTGGATTATCTCATTTATATTCATGATTTTAATTATCATATCCATGACAGTGTTTCTTCAAATTATATCTTCCACAAACTGTGTATTCATACCCTACCTCCTGCTACTCTTTACCTAATTGTCCTATGTGTATCACAGTCTGAATACTGTGCCCAGAACCTAAAGTTTTCTTCATATACTTTAACAAAGCTCCTTACGCATGATTTTTTGATCTTACTTGATATCATCACTACAACACAACGTCACAAATTAAAATCTGAAATTCAGCCTCAATTGTTTCCATTATTTTACACTTAATATCCAAATAAGTTTTCTTATTTAATCTCAAATAGATCTTAATTGGGGGCTTCCCAGGTGTCACTAGTGGTAAAAACATAAGAGACGCAGGTTCAATCCCTGGGTTGGGAAGATCCCTGGAGGAAGAAAGGGCCACCCACTCCAGTATTCTTGCCTGGAGAATGCCATGGACAGAGGAGCCTGGTGGGCTACAATCCATAGTATCGCATAGAGTCAGACATGACTGAAGCAACTTAGCACACACGCACACACAGGTCTTAATCATTCCACTCTGTTTATTCTCAGATCTGTTTTTTATTTCATACTGCAGGAGCTCCTTAATTCTTTTCTCAATTCCATGATACACCAATCAATCCTATCAGAATGATACCAGGTATAACTTCCTTAATTATAACCTTTAATGTCTCCCCACTGTTTATTCATTAAAATCTAAATTTTTTAGCTCAGATGGTAAAGAATCTGCCTGCAATGCAGGAGACCTGAGTTTGATCCCTGGGTTAGGAAGATCCCTTGGAGAAGGGAATGGCAACCCACTCCAATATTCTTGCCTGGAGAATCCCATGGATAGACCATGGGGTTGCAAAGAGTCGGATACAATTGAATGACTAACACACTCAAGTCTGTTTGTTACCTGACTTTTTGCATCTTATGTTATACTAAACCACACAGAATTACTTGAAATTTCCTGAATATACTCAATTTTTTAATATTTCCACTCCAGCTCATTACTTGACCCTCTGAAAGGCAGTCAGAATACATAACATCCGAAAGTTTTCTTTTGTTCTGCCTCTTAAGTCCATTCTGGGTGAGTTTTTCCTACTCTGAGCCCTCAAAGCACCTTGAAGACCTGCATTATTGTACTTATCACCTTGTACTGAAAGTTATCTATTTTATGTGCCTATATTGTCCAAGTGAATATACTCTCTCAAGAGAAAGAATCTTCTCATTATTCTTTCTATATTTAGTTCAAATTTCTATCTCCATTCCTGGTACAAAATATGTGCTGAATTAAATCTCAGAGTCCAAATAAAAGTTAAATTTCTTCCTAAAACAATGAAATGTAATGCAAGAAAAAGAATGCAACTCTTTTATTCAGACCACCTTACATTCAGAGTTAAACTTTTAAATCAAGGGAAAATAAGTGGGAAGCTGATATTTGCCATGCTTATGGGAGAGAATCGGGACTCCTTTCAATACAATGAGAAAGATTATTTACTCTGAATTTTGAAAAACAACACAAGCAATAAACTAGTACAAAATTAATGTAAGGAATCAAAACCTCTGCATTGGGTGGAATGGCATAAAACTACTGTGGTCACTGAAGGTTAGTTAGCTGGTTCCTGAAGAGAATGCACGAAGATTGAAAGAGATCAGAAACACATCGGATCCAGCCTTAACTAATTGTTTTCACCAATTTTATAACTGAAAGCTTTAGTACATGTTATTTGCTAGGTTTTGTAAATGATTCTCACTTAATTTAACAATAGATGGTATATGATTCTCATCCTAGAATGTGCATATAGTTGTTCCAAATGTACCCTGTTTTTTTTTTCCTTCAAAATCAATAGATCCATCATCCCTAAACAAAATGTTAACAAAGCTTCTTTCTTTCTGACTGGGTACTATGTCTGGTTCCCAAGTCTGTTCCTTATTCTGGGGTGTCTTTTGGTATACAGTATGAAGTTTGATAAAGAGATACTGGAAGTAATCCAACATCCCTTTTCTTCGTCTCTTCTTTAGCTTTGGTTATTGTTAAAAATTCTTTCTGCAAAGAATTTTGACACCAGAAGGTTATAAAAATTCAGAGATAGGAAGAGAAAGAGAGAATCTAAACTTTGGCTGCACAGTTAGTCTATGGGCTGAATCCAGGTAGCAGAGAATGTGGGTTTGTTTGCTTGCCTGTTTATTTTGGGTCACATATTTTAATGCTTTTATACTGGATATACAGTTTTCATTTGTCTGCAGTTCTCAAGATTTGCTATTGTCTTATACAGGGTTATTTCTGTTATTTTATTTAGGAAAATACCTGCATTATTTATTAAATCATTTCCATTTAGGATTTCAGGTGTAAGCTCATTCACTCTCTCTTTTTAAGGAAGAAGTGAAAAGTGAAAGTGTTCATCGCTCAGTCCTCTCTGACTCTTTGTGACCCCATGGGCTGTAACTCACCAGGCTCCTCTGTCCATGGAATTCTCCAGGCAAGAATACTGGAGTGAGTTGCCATGCCCTTCACCAGGAGATCTTCCCTGATCCAGGAATCAAACCTGGGTCTCCCACAATGCAGGCAGATTCTTTACCTTCTTAGCCACAGAAACTAAGTGACAAAGATAATGCAAATTGCCTGATTTTACAAACCTAATCATTGGCAGATTCAATCTGATACTGTGGTTCTTCTGGACTTCAGATCCAGACAGTTTCCAATGCAGTTTGCTGTCTCAGGGCTCATGGTCTCTTAGTTCTGAGATGGAAAGGGGAGAGGGTGATATGAAAACAAAAGGAAGCTGAGAGAGAAATATAAACTTCGGAAATGATTTGAATGTGTATGCCTGAATGTGTGGTGTGGATGGAGTAAATCTGTGTTTGAGAGTGGAAATGGGGTGTGTGTGATTTCTGGAAATGATTTTCAAAGCTGTGCCAATAAACATTATGAATTTAAGGAGACTGATCAAGGACTGCACTCAGTGAAGGTGATTTAGGCTGCCGGTCAAGTAACGAAATTTGGATCATATAAGAAATCCACAAACACTGACAATTTATCATCTCAGGCACATAATAAGAGTAAGGGAAGGAGTAGAGAGAATGAAAACAGAAGGAAACAAAGAGAGATCATCAATTTAACTGCCGTGTTTGAAGGTGAGAAATACAAGGTTTTTTCTGGATTTCAAAAAATATGGCCTTTGGCCAAGTCTCAGCTGCAGTGTTATTGTCAGCCGAGTTTTTTGATTATGGATTTGTTTGGAAACTTGCTACAGTGGCACTTCGCTATAATTTGCCCTGCTTTCAACAAAAGAATTACATTCAGTTCTCACTAGCTAACTTTTCATGCAGATTTGTGATTCATTGTTTCTTGCCTCTGGAGAATTCTGTGACATTAAAACCGTGCCCTGTTCAGATGCATCTGAAGAGCAATCAAAACCAAACGGAGACTCTGAAGCGCATGTTAGTTTCCACATCTGATGTGGAGTCCTATTCTTAGCATACCCTTGAAACACCTGTTACAGTTAGTAAGAGCCATGAGTAGAAACGCCAGGGACGATGTACACCAATGTCATTGCAGTTACCCACAAAAGACCGGAAGTGAGGTGTGGATAGGAACGGAAGATTTAGCAAGCACAGATGGCCAAGTTTTAATTGTGCTTGTCGTCTGCCTGCAACACACAGGAAAGAAAACTGCTGTGATTCTTGGACCAACAATAAGGACAGAGTTGTATTCCTTCACCATTTTTCCATTCTACAGTTTCTTCATCTTGATCCAAGTCACTTGGGATATGGCTGTATGAATAAACGTTAAGTTTCAGAATCATTACAATAAGGGTTTTCAGTCAAAACAATCCTTGGCAGTTCAACCTTGTGAATTTATTGTCAAAATAAAAAACAGTTTCAGAGCACTGCCTGACTAGTCTGGCCAAGATTGTGTGTAGCAGACCTGGAAGTTACACAGACTCTAATTAGAAACCTAAATCTGCCTCCTAACTTCTTTGTGTTTTGAGTTTATGCATGTGCATGGGGGTGGTGGTGGTGTTTATTTCAATTATTTTTTATTTCAATGTTATTCAATTCTCTGAATATTAGTTTTACCATCTGCAGTGATGTGGTATCTTTTACCTGTCTGATGCTTAAGTAAGATAACACGTTAGAAATACACTGGCTCATAGAATGTACTCAAAACAAGAAGCTTAATGTTAATGATAATAAAGAGTTTTGTCTCAACACAATGATGTGGAGCTCTTTAACCTATATTTTAGGGTTAGTTATCTGTGGAAGAAAATTTTTAATGAAGAATCTTATGCCTTACTCCCTCCCACAGTTAAAGTTAGAAGGCCTAGAGTCCAGGAATCTGAAATTTCATAAGTTTTTTAAGGATGATTCAAACAAATTTTGAAACACAAACATGGCATAAAAGGATTTGTAGAGAAAATGACAGAAGATAAATATAAGACTAATCACTTTTCAAAAATACTTGTCTGAAACAACCATCTTTTCGTGGAGTTAGAAATTTATTTTTCAAGTAACCTGTACATTTAGCCAATTTAGTAGTGAGGCATATAGGGCAGGCTGTGTCAAGGGCTTCTGTTTCTCTTAATGGAGACTTCAATGGAATTCTCCATTTATTGTTTGCAGGGGGATAAAAATGGGATCTCTCTTATCAAATATCAAATCAACAGGCCCACAGTCATGCATTTCTCATTTTTTCTTACCTCTTGTAAATGCTTTGAGTTATTGTGTTTATTTTTCAATTTACAATGTGGCATAGTGCAAACAGTAAGAGCTTACGAAACTAAAAGTATTATTTAAAAGTCTGGCTCCCACAACTCTTGTGTGACGTTTGGCAAGTTACTAGACCCCTTTTCTACAGCGTTGTTACACTTCTGGATCAACACTTCTACCAGAGTCCTGTGAACTAAATGCTACTGGATAGCTCAGTGCCCATTATTGTGTACTGTGAATCCCATGAAAATAAGGAATCTATAATTTTTTTTAAAAAAAAAGCAACAAACATATATTTGGTAAAATGGAAATTTAAATTTAAGAACAAGGTCTCATCTCCAAATTTCCTATCAAAGTAATTATAGGTTATTATGGAACATTCACATAATGGGACATTCTATAGCTATTCAAAATCATGTTTAAAACTGTGAAAATACTAAAATAGCATTAAAAAGAGGCAAATCAAACATAACATGTTCTCATTTTTTTTTTACTATATAAAGATCTTTCAAAATATTAATAGTTATTGGGTAACAGCAGAATGATAGTTTTATATTCCTAATATACTCTTGTATTTTTCAAATGTTCAATAATGCTAATGTAGTCAGTTTTGTTTTTCACTGTCAGATTTAAGTTTGATTCATCAGCATGCTGGAAGCCCTGCAGGAAACCCCTGAACCAGTTCCCTGCTCCCCAGAATTTACAAATCAAAACTTTCTTTGTGATAACCTACTAGAGAAACCACAAATCATAATTGATCCTGTTCAATTCTTAATTGTTCTCTATTGTAAATGAAAGGAGAGGGAAATGAAAGTTGTAAGCAAGGTGTGGGACACTCAGAACTTAAAATTCAAAGGGCAGCATCTACCAAAACAGGCTTTTAGCAAGCATTAGTCATGCAGGCAAGCAATGAAAAGCTTTTTTAAGAGTTGTAAAGACTTACTAAGGTTTAGAAAACAGGCTTATGGACCAATCAAAAGAATATGCCAAGTCCCCCACCCTCCTGTTAAAAAAATGAATCACTAAGAAAACTAAAAACAAATTGAAACATACACATTACCATATGTAAAATTAGACAGCCAGAGGAAACTTGCTGTATGTCACACAAAGCTCAAATCCAGTGCTCTGTGACAACCTAGAGGGGTGGGATGGGGTGAGAGGTGGGTGGGAGGTTGCATACCTATGGTTGATTCATGTTGCTATATGGCATAAACCAACACAATATTGTAAAACAATTATACTCCAATTATATAAATTTAATTAAATAAAACTAAGACCAAGCAGAAATTATTCCACTGTAAGTAATTTTAAATGCTGGAGGTGCAGGTTCTTGAAAATCTTTACATCATTGCACAAGGATGTTCACATGGATGGGGCTTAAAAATAAGTTATATGCAAAAAGAAAAGGATGAGAGAATATCTGAACAAATTCATATTGAAAATCAATTGGGTTGAACTAGAAATAACCTCTACATCCTTTTAAAATGCTCAGCCCAGTGTGTACTATATCTGGATAAAAAGCTTTTATCAGTAGATACAAAAAAGTTTCTGTGTGGATGACCTAATAGGAACATACAAAAGAAAAATGCAGGATTTTTTCTTATTAAATATGTCCTATTTCTTTACTTAAAGCTGGCCAGCAATAAACTGGCTAATCATTTAAGTAGAATAGTGGAATGAACGTATTCTCATGATATGATGGATTTTTGTAAAAGAAAAAAATTATGAATACTATACAGAATCAAAACCAGTTTTTTAATTACTCTATATTTTCTTATTTATATATATTTTTAAATAGCTAAATTCACAATTTTACAATGTCCTTTAAAATGCTATGTTATTTAAATTTTCACCTGAGTTAGGAAAACCACAAATACATGTCTGTACAATACTCCCTAGAAATGACAATTTTTCACTTCTATACTCTATACTGCCAAATTATGCCTAATAAATAATTCTCTTTGTTTTTAATCTCTGTTTTTTGCACACTTCTGTGATGCTAGATGATGAGCAGTCCTGAGACTGGTGTGACTCAAGATTGACAGAGTACTCTAAACAGACAAGGAAAATGCACAAGGCAACTACGTGTGCCAGGTGTCCTATGAGGGTGCCATTTGCAGCTTAGTGTGAAACTGTTGCAGGAAGGGGGACCCCTTCCAGGGCCTGAAACTGGGCTCTTGTCAAAGACTCAGAAATGAATTGTCCAGGGAGACACATGTGCTGACAAAGCAAGAGATTTATTGGGAAAGGGAACCCAGGTGGAGAGCAATAGAGTAAGGGAACCCAAAAGAACAGCTCTGTAGTCTTAGGTTTTATGGTGACGGGATTAGTTTCTGGGTTGTCTTTGGCCAAATCATTCTGACTCAGAGTCCTTCCTGGTGGTGCACGCCTTGTTCAGCCAAGATGGATGCCAGCAAGAAGGATTCTGGGAGGTGATCTGACATGTGGTGTCTCCTTTTGACCTTTCCTGAACTCTTCTGGTTGGTGGTGGCTTATTAGTTCCATGTTCATTACCAGGACCTCTTATGGTTAAAAAAAAAAAAAAAAAACTCATGCAAATGGTTACTATGGTGCTTGGACAGAGTGGGCAATTTCAGACAGTGTGCTTCCCCTAACATAACATGTAACTAAAGACATTTTCTTCCCCTTAATTAAATGATATAATCACATCATTTATGTGTGTAAAGAAACTATCACATTTAAATATACATATGTACATACGCACATGAAGTATACATTTTCAGGAGAAAAATCCTCCAATATCCATTCACTTACTTAGTAACTAATTTTGAACATGTAGAACGGGTCAATTGAAACATAATTTAGCCCCAAGAAAAAATGAGATATAACCGATAAAGAGGAAGATGATAGATGCTAATTTTGTCAATTTTCCCAGCAGATAGAATCACATTTTCACATGCAAGTGGGGTGAAGAAGAGCCTGGAAGATCAGAGAATAGTGACTAGCCCAGTGTGAGCCAATAGTGCATAGATGTAATGGAGAATAGTAGTGAATCAGACAAAAAAGCAAGAGGGACCTGATTACGGGAATGATCCATGAAACAGATTTTTTCTAGCTGCCACTCTCATATCCTGAGTCTTGATTAAATGACTTAACTAAGAACAGAAGAAATGATACCCTGAGTGATATGCATGACTTGCTGAGCAGAAAGTTATATCTCTATCAGAGCATCTATGGAGATATGATGGAGAAGCGTATCAACTTTTTTGATATGAAACTCAGAATCAAGAATATCTGTAAATAATTCCTACCTCCTTATAATTCCATCAAGGTTAGGTTAACATGCGGAGAAGGCACCCCACTCCAGGACTCTTGCCTGCAAAATCCCACGGACGGAGGAGCCTGGTAGGCTGCAGTCCGTGGGGTCGCTGAAGGTCGGACACGACTGAGCGACTTCACTTTCAGTTTTCACTTTCATGCACTGGAGAAGGAAATGGCAACCCACTCCAGTGTTCTTGCCTGGAGAATCCCGGGGATGGGGGAGCCTGGTGGGCTGCCGTCTATGGGGTCGCACAGAGTCGAACACGACTGAAGTGACTTAGTAGTAGTAGTAGTAGGTTAACATGAGTTACTAAAACCTATTTGAAGCCATTGGTACAGTCCCTTCAAACTTTCTCAAAGAAAACTAAGTCCCATGGGTTTATAACCTGAATTATAAAGTAATACTTCATTTACTCTAAATCAGCATTCAGACATCAAAATTTATCTCCTAGTTTTAATATTCTGAGAGTTACTCTCCAATTAATATTTTCATTATTGTATGGCCATTGATCAATTCTAAACTCCATTCTAAACTCATCTTCTTACTATGAAAATACTAGAAAGTAACCTCCAATAACTATTTGTGGTGTGCGGTTAGGGTTAACCTGTAGCTTGACAGCCAGACTTGGGTAGCTCTATGCTTATCTCTGGGAATGGCCAAGATAAAGATGAAATGTCCTAGGT
The DNA here is from genome assembly GCF_014754425.2 of Oryx dammah. NCBI lineage: Eukaryota > Metazoa > Chordata > Mammalia > Artiodactyla > Bovidae > Oryx > Oryx dammah. The sequence goes on along the minus strand of NW_024070188.1, from coordinate 22,482,050 downwards.
ATACTGTGCTATTTAATGTTCAAAACTTCCCTTGAAGCACCCTATACTAGCTTGTCTGCAACGTTCAGGCTCTATAACTTGATGACTGGGATGTAGTTCCACTGGTTACTCAGCCCACTTTTAGTTGTGTTATTAGCAGAGTAAAAAGAAGTCCTTTCAGTAAACTAGTGTTTGAGCTCTCTCAAAAATGAAACATCTTTCATACATCTTAGACGATGCATCATCCAAAGATAAAGCATATCCAAACTGTGAGACTGAGAAGTCTCAGGGGAGCCCTCTGGCAGTCTTGGACTATTCAAAAACTACCAATGCTTTCTTTTTCCTGTTGTATCATATTGTTGTTTAGTCACTAAATCGTGTCTGACTATTTACGACCCCGTGAACGGCAGCATACTAGGCTTTCCCGTTCTACCATATATTTTATCTTTATTAATGTCTTATGTGAGTATGCCATATTTGGTCACATGAGACTTTCCAGCTATACAGACTTTTGTAGTCATTGCATTCACCTATACTCTTTCAGCTAAACCAAGGTATCAGATTTTCTCATAGTTTGCCACTCAAGCAATTTTTACACAACAAAGAACATCAGAAATTTTAAAACAGATGGTGAATGTTTCTATGATAACTTGTGTTTATTTATAAAAATATAAATGATGTTATTTTCCCTAAATGAGGTTGGTATGTTGAGGAAATTGGTACACTTTTGGTTTTGTATATTCTCAGAAACCATCCCCCAGGTCTATTTTGCTCCTGCAAATTTGAATAGGATGGTTAATCTCCCTGATTTGACCTGAACTGATGACGTTCCTGGGACCTGGGACTTCCAGTGCTGAAACTGGAGAAGTATCAGCCAAACTGATACTAGTCAGTCACCCTAGATCTTAGACCTGTATTACCAGCCTTAAATGGTGACTTTTTATTTCCCCATAAATTTTCATGCAAAAATTAGCTTTATTGCAACAAGAGTTCCTCTTTTCTGGAAAAACATTTCCTCCACTGAAAATGAAGTGGCCATTGCTCAATTTGGCTGTCTTCAAGTTGCTAAGAATTAGCTTGTAAATTTTTTAAACACCAGAGTCATGGAAGAGCACCATTTCAGATGTCAGAAGGCTACAGAAGGCTTACATGTGATTCTTGAATCCACTGTAAAACTGTTGTTCAGCTGCTAAGTCATGTTCAACTCTTTGTGACTCCATGAACCGCAGCATGCCTAGCTTCCCTATCATTCACTATCTCCCAGAGTTTGCTCAAACTCATGTCCATTACGTCAATGATGCCATCCACCCATCTCATCCTCTGCCACCCTCTCCTCCTTTGGCCTTCAATCTTTCCCAGCATCAGGGTCTTTTCCAATGAGATGACTCTTCACATCAGGTGGCCAATCCTTCCAAAGAATATTCAGGGGTGATTTCCTTTACAACTGACTGATTTGATCTCCTTGCTGTCCAAGGGACTCTCAAGAGTCTTTTCCAGTGCCACAATTTAAAAGCATCAGTTCTTTGGTGATCAGTCTTGTATATGGTCTGGCTGTCACATCTGTATGTGAGTATTAGAAAAACCATAGCTTTGACTATATGGACCTTTGTTGGCAACATGATGTCTCTGCTTTTTAATATGCTGTCTAGGTTTGTCATAGCTTTTCTTCCAAGGAGCAAACGTCTTTTAATTTCATGGCTGCAGTCACCGTAAGCATGATTTTAGAGCTCAAGAAAATAAGATAAGTCACTGTTTCCACTTTTTACTCATCTATTTGCCATGAAGTAATGGGACTGGATGCCATGATCTTAGTTTTTTGAATGTTGATTTTAAGACATCTTTTCACTCTCCTCTTTCACCTCTGGTAAAACTGTAACATTGTTTTAACTTGGAAAATCCATTTGCCTCTCAGGATTCATTTATTTATTCAACAAATGTTTATCAATCTCCTATTTCATTCCAACATTGTGTGAGTTACTTGTGGGCAGCAGGGAGAACAATAAGTAAAGTAGTCATAGCCTTCTACTTCTAAGCTTATATTCAAGCAGACAGTGGTCTTTAGAGCCCCAGTCAGCTTTAAAGTTCAATGGCCTTGCCATTTGTTAACTATCCTCTTTTTATATCCTCATACTCTCTTATGGAAACATGGCCTTAAGTATTAGCCTTTCTCATTCTGAAACAATTGATTAAAGGATTCTTTAGCTTTCCCTTTTACAAAAATAAATATTTTATCCATGAACTTGGAAATAGTTTAAAAAAATATTTTTTTCCTGACATTGAATTGAGATGATAATTTTGAGCTGATCATCTTGGAAGGAGTTCTGGGTTAAAATGTTAAGAGCCATTGCTGAAAACATTATGTTTAATACAACTAAGGACATCTATATGCCAACATAACTTTTCTGAAGGGAAATCAGGATTTAAGTTTCAGTTCAGTTCAGTTCAGTTGCTCAGTCGTGTCTGACTCTGTGACCCCATGAATCGCAGCATGCCAGGCCTCCCTGTCCATCATCAACTCCTGGAGTTTACCCAAACTCATGTCCATTGAGTCGGTGATGCCATCCAGCCATCTCATCCTCTGTCGTCCCCTTCTCCTCCTGCCCCCAATCCCTCCCAGCATCACAGTCTTTTCCAATGAGTCAACTCTTCACATGAGGTAGCCAAAGTACTGGAGCTTCAGCTTTAGCATCATTCCTTCCAAAGAACACCCAGGAGTGATCTCCTTTAGGATGGACTGGTTGGATCTCCTTGCAGTCCAAGGGACTCTCAAGAGTCTTCTCCAACACCACAGTTCAAAAGCATCAATTCTTCGGCACTCAGCCTTCTTCACAGTCCAACTCTCACATCCATACATGACTACTGGAAAAACCATAGCCTTGACTAGACGGACCTTTGTTGGCAAAGTAATGTCTCTGCTTTTGAATATGCTATCTAGGTTGGTCATAACTTTCCTTCCAAGGAGTAAATCAGGATTTAAGTTTACATATCCTCTAATAAAGGGTCAAATATTTGAACTTAATTCTATTGCTCTCTATATCAGAAATTCTTCTTATTCTTTCTAAAACAAAGTTTCAGAAAGCCACAGAAATCTTTATATTCTCACTGGTAACCCTATTTGGACATTACGTTTTAAGGAGACAATACTGAGTTGGTGGGGCATCCCAGGTGGTGTCTGTGGTAAAGAACCTGCCTGTTAGTTCAGGAGACATAAGAGACGTGGATTTGATCCCTGAGTCAGGCAGATCCCTTAGAGTAGGGCATAGCAACCCACTCCAATATTCTTGCTTGGAAAATCTCAGGAACAGAGGAGTCCATAGGTCACAAAGAGTAGGACACGACTTAGCATGCATACACTGAGCTGGTGAGCTAAACTTCAAGGTACTGCAATCCACAGGAAACAACTAGCTGAATTCAATGAAAGCTGATAAAAGTCCTGTCTCAATTTCCTAGGACAGTTTGGATCGGATATGACAACAATGTAACTTAATACCAAGCAGAGCAATGACACACCTGTGTTCAAATGCTCTGAATTATTGTATCTAGAACTGCAACTTTTCAGCTATGTATGTACTTCTGTGTCTCTAAATAACATCTATTATGTAGCAAGAATAGAAATTTGTTCTGGGTTGCCTATTCAAGAGACAAATCTTATCTTCCCTACGGTAATATGCTGCAGAATGGGAAAACAAATATGCTGATTGAACTTTTTTTCCTGTAACTGTGAATTTGTGTATCTTTCTCTATCAGCATAACTTTTCCCTTTTGTGCTATTTCCTCTGCACCTTGGACTGCAATTTGCACATCCCTTCTTTGAACATGCAGGCAGGTGACCAAATATCAACTCTGAATACGTTAATAAGGACAACCATAGTTACCCATGTGGAAACATCATTCCAAAGTGTCAGACTCAGGTCTCTTGGACAATAAATAACCCAGGAGTAGTTGTATGGTTTTGTATTCATCTTTATATATATGAACATAATCTTAAAAAGGCATTTTCAGTTTTACTGCAAGCACACAAAGTTTTAATATTCTCTTGCAGTGACATGACAAACTAACTCCCAGATTGTCTAGACCCAAGTCTGAAATGGTATTGAAAGATTTTGTGGAGTCCAACTTGAACAAACCGAAGAGCCCAGGAGCAAAATGATGAAGTGTGTCTTCTATCTTACTCATTCAAATGTAGCCTACTATTATAGCCTGTGGAATTGTTGAAGCAAATTTCACAGACTCATGCAATTTTTCATTTAACCTGCATTAATTGTTTCAAATACTTTAGAGAATGACAATGCTCTGTACTTGGGCACAAATCCAGATTTTTACTAAAAAAAAAAAAAAATGAAGGGGAAAAAAAGATGCAAGGAAGCATCAACACCAACATGAATATGGAGTCAGGGTATTAAAATTCATGAAGTCCTGTCAACTGAACTGGTGCAAACTCTATTTGCCTGAAATACATGATGCCATTGCAAGCCAGCAAAGATGAAAACAGCTCGCGAAGGCTTTTTTTGATTCTATTTCATTCCTCCAAATATCAAGTGAACTGTTTTTCTCCAGGTAGGAGCCACATGCAGATTCTCCACTCTGTAAAGTTAGGCCAGAACTGTTTTTCCAAAAATAAGGATTTTCCATCCCTCTGCTGTCCCTCTCGCTCCCTTCTCAGCATGCTCCCTGTATATAGCACAGAAAAATTCTCTGACCCATGATCGCATTTTCTCAGACAAGCAACGTCCTCTCTTGTCGCTTGAGTTGAATTGAAACCAAATAAGCCCCATGGATACATTTGTATTCAGACTCAGTAAAACACTTCTTTAAAATATTGTCTTGGGGACTATTCCAAAGAGCTCTGACTGGTTGCTGTACAAGGGAGGCAGCCTTAATGCAGACTGGGAATGAGCTAGAAGATAGCCTGCTAGAAGAATTCTGACAAGCCCTTAGGTAAAGATCTAATAAAACACGGGCACAATTGCTAGTAGTTTAAACTGGAGAGTTTCTGAAGTTCTGTAAATTAAATAGGACAAGTCAATTTCTTCTCATTTATAAATTAAACAGGACAAGGAAATGCTTTGAAATTGTGGGCTCTGTCACCCACATTTTCTCAGAGTCATCAATCATCATGAATCTTTTCATTAAAGCTCTTACAAAATGTGATCTATTCTTAAATACTGTTTGGAAAGAGTCTTGAAAAATTCCTTGCAGTCAAAGACCATGTCTTCTTCGGGAATGAAAGATTTAGCATTTGGCAGGCACAATTCAAGTTTAATTATGATCACAAGAATATTATGTGCAAATCCAGGAGGGACACTGGGAGGTCAAAAGTCCAAAGACCCACCTTCAGGATATGTGGCCGCTAAGCCTTCACCAGAGCTGAGAATTTACTTTATTTAAAAGTCTTTAAAAGAAAATCTCATGGCTTTTCACTAACTCCTTAAATTATATAACCTGTCTAGGCTAGAAATTTTCTTCCTTTAACACTTATTCATTTATCATTTTCTAGAAGAGAGTACTGTCCAGTAGAACTTTCTGCAAAGATGATGTGTTCTATATCTGTGTGTTTAACACAATAATCACTAGCTACATGTGCCTATTGAACACTTGAGACATGGCTAATGCAACCAAGGAACTAAATTTAGAATTTTAAGTTTAATAAATTTTAAATTGAAATTAAATAGCCACAGAGGGCTAATGGCCTGCTCACTGGTAATCGTAGAGACTGCGCTCATCATAGTTTTAGTTGAAAATGCTCCCTTTATTTTTTTCATTTGTCCAATAGGTATTTATAGAGATGCCCTTAGTGTATTCTGTGCCAGGCACAGTTCCAGCTGGAAGGAATATAGTAGTGAATAAAAGTAAAAAGGAATCCTGTCACAGAGGACTTAATTCTAGTGGGGAAAAAACACAAATCAATAAAAAGATAACTAGAAACACCAGTAAATATATTAAAGGGAAACCCCAGGGCAATGTGATGAACTGTAATTAGCCAGTTGTTAGAATTACTATTTTAGATAGAGCGATAAGGTGAGTTCTTTCTCAGGGAGGTGACATTTGAGCTGAGACCTGAATGAAAAGAAAGAGCCATTCATGCTCTGAGCCAGGGAAAATCATCCCAAGAAGAAGGAAACAGCAAGGGCAAACACCTGAGGCAGGACCTAGCTGGGCATGTTAGAGCAACTTAAAGGTCACTGTGACCTGAACCCAGTGAAGGATGGAAAGCAGGAGTAACATCATCATAGAGGTAAACTGAAGTTAGATCGATCAGGGCTTTAAGACCATGGTGAGTAGTTTGCTTTTATTCTAAGTAGATAGACAAAGTTTTAAGACAGGAAAGAGGGCTCTATTTCATGTGTCACAAAGGGTAACTTCTAATGGAGAAAAAGACTATCAACATGTGAATTTTAATGATGGCTATGGTAGATAGCAAAAGCGATCAAAAGAAGTAGACTATTCTGGAACTTTTTTTTTTTAGATAAAAACTGATGATTGAGTATGAGCGATGATAGAAAAAGAGAAATTAAGAAGAACGCTTTGGACTTCAGCTTCAACAACTGTTTGGATGAGATGAAGAAAGCTGAGCCAAGTGTAGGTTTATGAGGGCAAAATCAAGAGTTTCATCTTGAATATGTTATAATTTATATGCCAGATGGAGAGGTGACATGGGAAATGAGATAGCAATCTGGCTCTAGTTCTGCAGATATCCATCAGAAATCCTCAGCAGAGTTGTTATTTAAAGCCATAGAGCAGGAAAGAATCATTTAAGAAAAAAGTGCCAATAAAGAGGTCAAAATAGTCACTGACAGCAAAGGAGAGGATCACCTTGGAGCTTTCTCTTGGGTTTACCCACTTTAGATTATCCTCACAGTGGCCATTCTGAATTATAAGCCTTGTACGACTGGATCTGAAGTCTATCAAATGCACAGTTCTAGACATTTCAGCCACATCAAATTATCTACAGCTCAGCAGGTATATCATGTTGTTTCAGATGTCAGTGTCTTTACACATATTGTCCCTTGGCCTAAAATTCAATCTTATCGCCTACGTTCTTCCATTACCAATCACCTGGATAACTCAACTCATCCTTTAAGAATTGATTTAATGGCTCCTTCCCTGATCCTTCCCTCCTTTGTGCTGCCTTGTGCCTGATTCGTTCCTGACATTATTTGTTTTCACGTCCTTAAGGATAGCCATGTTGTCTTATTCATCTTTATATATCTAGTAACTAGCACAGTTGTGTTTATTCTAGGACAATAGAATGATTACTACTCCCAAAACATGAGATTTTTCTTCTAAGTTCTGCCTTGCAATAAGAGAATTCTCTTCCAGCCCAGCATAGGCAATATCACCTATATTTTCTCCTCTGAGAGAAGAGGAGTCCTCCTGGAGTCACCTTTCCCATTGGTAGGCTTCCCAAGAGAATAATTAAGATTCCCAATCTGCTCTTCTCAAACAAAGTGATCCATTATTTTTCAGCTTAAGAAGATTGTCTTCCTGTTCTGTACATATCTGTAGAAGTTAAGATCCTAGGCAACTATTTGAGATTTCCTTAAACAAATGGTTTTCAAATATTCATAACAAAACTCGTACTCATGATACATCTGTTTTAAATGTTTATTTCCCAGACTTACCTCCCAAAATTCTGACTCTGTTATGTCTGAGGTAAATTGTAGGAACCAATATTTTTAATAAACATCTCAAGAGATGCTGATATAGTAGAACTTTTGTGATACACCACGGAAAATTTAAGGGTTTTCTAAAAGCAGTCCCACTCCCCATTAGACCCTAAAGGCACCCTTAACACAGACAGAGAAAAAGTTATATTAAATTGCAGATTATTCTAGAAGCACATAATTTTAGAAAGTGTTTAATTATCAGAAAGTTTTTTCTTAATTCCATTTTAGAAAGAGCTAGGTAAAAATATCCTTTGGGGCCCAATTATTGCTGTCCTGTAGCTAACCATACATATATTTAGAATAATGACATTATGAAGAAATAAGAAGGAAAGCAGCTTGTCTAGTTTTCATACTATTCTACAGGCAACTTTCTGAAGTGTATGTAACATACATCACTTCATTTTCTACTCAAGATGTTTCTTTCTACATACAGTTTATTTACAGTATGTCTACATCTAGGCAATCAAGAAAAGAAGTTTATTTAGCTCTGTCAAAGAACCAAATAAACCTGGGGAAAAAATCACCTAGCAGGTGCTAATCATACTAGGGCACAGAAGTGAGCAAAAGCAGCTGCAACTTCTGCCATTCCATCAGTCAACAAGGCTGATTCAGTGGTCCTTAGCTAGTGCTATAAGAATCCCTTCCTCAAATCTCCATTTGTGTTCCTCCCAAAGCTGCATATTTACAGAGACCTCTCCAACTCAGGATGACTTATCTATGTCAAAAAAGATATAATTAAATATCCTCTGTAAGAACCACTCCATGACAATAACCAACAACATTTTATTTTTTTATTGGAATATAATTGCTTTACAATGTGGGGTTAGTTTCTGCTGTACAATATCGTGAATCAGCCGTATGTATACATATATCCCCGCCCTCCTGAGACTACCCCCACCATCCCATTCCACCCCTCTAGGTCATCACACAGCACCCAGCTGAGACCCCTGTGCTACATGGTAGCTTTCTGCTATAATCAACAACTCTTAAATGAGCTCTTTTTATAATCAACTCATCCTCTCAAAAGCAAAATTCAGATATCAAGAGATATCTATGGGAGACTGAGTATTACCTGAATAACATTGACTGAGGTTGTTGTCAACAGTGTAGTTTCAAGAAGATAAATTCAGAGCCTCCATCTTTATCAGCAAGTGAAACACTAATTCTCATATTTCTATGCATTTTTCAGACTGTAGGATTTCCCCATCTATAGTCCAACTACAACATTAAAACTTTTGATCAACAGCCCAAAGCTAAATAGGGCCCCACTAGGGAATCTCTTTTTGCTAGAAATGTTTGAATGTTTTCCTAAGTGGTGAGCTCCAACCACTGCCAAAGTATTTACCTTAATTAACTCAAGTATAGTTCCCTCAGGATGAATTTAAATATTCTACCCAATCTTCTAAAATGGAAATCCTCTAACTTTCCCAAATTACTATCCCATTAGTCAGCCAGCCAGTCCTTGTAAACTTTGTATTGGGATTCTTTCCAGTAAATTTACAATTGAGGTGTTAAATCTAATATCCCTTCTAAGAAGTGAACAGAGGTTTCAAGCACAACTGTTTTTCTAAAGATCACTGTCTTGCTTTGGTCTATCTAGCTGTAAAAACAACTAAGAAAACATGGGACTCTGCAGTGATGTTTCAGTAACTCAAAATATGTTAACTCTAGAGAAATGACTCTGGAATCAATGTGTAATCTTGATTCTTTCATAACTAAAACCATTCACATGAAATGCTGCAAAATTTTTCTATTGATAAACAGTAAAAGTTTGAGGAATTCTTCATGGAGAGTGACATTTTATCAGGGCCATAAGTTGGTGAAGAATTTTCACTGGGAGTGAGGGGGCATTCCCAGCAGAGCTAAGCTACAAAATTAAGAAGCTGAAAAAATGTGCTTGTTGAACCAAAAGTAGCTGAGAGTTTTCATATTCTATGATTATTTAAAAGAAAAAAGATAAAGCCAAATAGGTAAACTGAAACCAAATGACACAGAATTTTCACTTAAATAAGTACTAAGTGTGACTCAAAAAAGGAACAACTTTCAATTCTGATCCTGTCACATATTTGTTATATGACTTTGGGCAAGGTATTTAACACCCCTGCTCTTTATTTTCCTCATGTGTAAAAAAAGAAATAATAATGGTACATTATATAAAATAGCATCTTATCAAAATTAAATAGCATTTTAAGTACTGCTCATCAGTAGCGGTTAGAACAGCACCTAATACATAGCAATCACTCAATGTCATTTATTAGTACTATTACTTTGTAAGCACTGTCTCTATGTTATATACAGATTATCTGCTATTATCCACACTATAACTACATAATAAATTCACAGAGTAATCTAATATGAACTATTCAATAAATAACTCCACACAAAAGTCCCTACTTTACAACAGAGGTCATTGAAACTCAAAGATGTGGAAATAACTTTATAAAGTGGCACACTTGTTAAGTTAGAGATCTGGAATCCAGTGTGGTCATCTGACTTTGAAATCTGAGCTTTTCATCACCACTTTCTTCTGCTTTGTGCACCTCTATTAGTTAAATTAGATTAGCATAACAAGAGAGAAATGCATTTCACCAATCTTGTCCTCGAGATGAAGAATTACATGGTCTTATCTGGGTCCATGAAAGCATCATTTTAGATGTTCCATTAGCCAAACATTTGCCTTTCCATCCACCCTTACACACACATCAAGCCCAAAATTTCAATAATAAGTATATTTGACTTGAGCTCCTTGTATCTCCAAAGATTGAATTTCAAAAAGTCTACATCTGATCATCCATCACCTTGACACCTCCCTCTGCCTTCCTACTTCATTTCCTTCTCTCTAATCAATAGAAGTGGCATGGTGAGGGCTGAATTTTACACAGATTGTTCTGGCATCAGTAGGCTGGCTGTATTGAAGCAGGAAAAGAATACGAAAAAGAGTCCTGTTTAGAAGAATAAAAGGGGCCTGAACTTAGTGAGTAGCAAAAGGAATTTTTAAAGAAAAGAAAAAGCAACAAGGTATTATAGAGTTAAAGCTGAAAGAATCTGACAGCTAATTCTATGGGGAAGGTGAATGGAAGGGAGAGTGCTTTGATCCATGATGACTAAGACAATTACAAGCCCTGTGAATTACCAGGTGTTATTGTTGCTGTTAAGCTTCCTTGGTGGCTCAGAGGGTAGAGCATCTGCCTGCAATGTGGGAGACCCAGGGTTCGATTCTTGGGTTGGGAAGATCCCCTGGAGAAGGAAATGGCAACCCACTTCAGTATCCTTGCCTGAAGAACCCCATGGACAGAGGAACCTGGTAGACTACAGTCCACGGGGTCGCAAAGATCAGACATGACTGAGTGACTTCACTTCATTTCACTTCACTGTTGCTGTTTAGTAAGTTGCTAAGTTGGGTCCGCTCCTCCGTCCATGGGATTCCCAAGGCAAAAATACTGGATTGGGTTGCCATTTCCTTCTCCAGGGGATCTTCCTAACCCAGGGAATCTTCCCAACCCAGGGATAGAAACCATGTCTCCTGCATTGCACGTGAATTCTTTACAACTGAGCTACCTGGGAAGCCCAAATTATCGGTTATGTGGTACCTTAAGAAACAATAGGGTATAAGAGGGTACATACAAAAGCAGCCTGAAAAACCTAAACCCAAACAGAAAACATAATTACAAAGTTTTCTTGAGCTTTGTGTCACACTTCCTTGATTATATGCTATAAAATTTCAACTCTGAACCAAAGTTTCTATCCTCTCTTTCTCTAGGTTCTCAAATTCTAATAACCTTCATCTAGTATCAACTGGCTGTTTTTTCATGTTCCTGCCTCTGAGAATATGGATCAAAATTTCAAACTTCTAGCAATTTTCTGTTCCTTCCTGTTATTCTGAGCAAAGCAAAAGATAAGTGTAAAATAATGAAAATGTAATAAATTTGATTTTAAATATATCCAGTTGAACTATTGGGGGTATAGTCCAAAAACAAGTCTATGAGATTTAGTAAAAACAATTCATTAGAGATATATATTTAGGGGTCATCTAAACAGGGAGAATTGCTTAGCTACAAAAAAAAAAAGAAGAAGAAGAAGAAGAATAGATACCAAGAGAGAAGTATTTAGGAGAGAAGAGAATTGGTTCAAGAATAGATCATAAAGGAATGTTTAAACTTAGAGGGAAAGTAACCCAGAAAGAACACTGGAGAGGGAGAGAACAACCAGGAGAATTGTGGTCTCACAGAAGCAAGGAAGTGGAGATGGCCTTATGTGTCTTATTCAGAGAATCATAGGAGATTATGTATTATTTTGGCTTGTTCTTGTTCCCACCTTCAGATAACAGCATTTCCTCCCTCGTTTCTTTCCATTAGAAAGAACTTTCTATTAGTGTAGAGAAGAACTAGTATTTCTGATACTAATTGTGGTTCCAATTGGAGTCACTGATTCTAGTACCATGTCTCCTCTCTCATGAAATACAAGGGTTCTAGAGTCCCAAACTGGGTCAGACATGGTACTGCAGCCCATGACCACAATGGTGTGTGTGTGTGCACGTGCACACTCAGTCATGTCCACCTCTTTGAGACCCATGGACTGTAGCCCACCAAGTTACTCTATAGGATTCTCTAGGCAAGAATACTACTGCAATGAGTTGCCATTTCCTACTCTGAGGGTTCTTCCCAACCCAGGAACTGAACCCACATCTTTTGCATCTTCTGCATTGGCAGGTGGGTTCTTTACCACCTCACCACTTGGGAAGCCCATGACCACAATTATTAGGACTCAGATTTGGAACCAGAGTCCAATCAATTATAATCCCTCCTCTATGACAGGGAGGAAAAGATGAGTAAGAACTGTCCTTAAAGTTCACCAAACTATGAAAATCTGAGCTTGGAACTTAAAACTAATGGTTTTGTCTCCCAGATTGGAGGATTTAGTCCATGGTAGGATATTCAGAGAGAGACTTAAGAGGTATGGGAGGAGAGAGTCCTGTGTGTGTGTAAGTGACTTCAGTCATGTCCAACTCTTTGCAACCCTATGGACTGTTAGCCCGCCAGGCTTCTCCGTCCACAGGATTCCCTAGGCCAGAACACTGGAGTGGGTTGCCATTTCCTTCTCCAGGGAATCTTCCTGGCCCAGGGATCGAACCCACATATCTCACATCTCCTGCGTAGGCAGGCAAGCTCCTTACCACTAGCGCCTCCATGCTGTGCACAGAGAGAGTAAAGAGGTAAGGGAGAAGAGAATGCTGACGGAGCACAAGTCTCAAAGAGCTTTACCAGTGCACTCACTCCAGCTCTTTCAAGACTGACTTTTTACTACTTTACTTTAATTTGCATACTTCCCTAGAATCACCCTAATAAGTGATTCTGTTTACTTTGTTCCATCTCTTTATAGTAGAGTTTCTGGTACTAACAACCAAGCATCCTGACTAAAGGACAGAGCATGAAGCATAAGGACTGAGAAGAATGGATTAGACTTTGTAGCGTATAGTTCATAGGTAGCCTGAAAGAAGCTGGCATCAGAGTACTGCTGGCAACAGAAAACAGATGCTAAAGGGTTAGAGACCAAATGATGGGGAAGAAATGAAGTCAGTGAAGATGGGCTAGATTTCTGACAAGCGTAAAAAGAAGGAAATAAGCAGTATCTTTAAGGACTAGTGGGGTTTATGAGTATAAAAGAATTTATCCTCTCTTACTATAAATATGAGTAATTCTTACTGTATAAATCAATGGATATGTTATTACGAAGTAGCTGTTATTAATATATTGTGATTCAAAAGGGTACACAGCTTCTCTTCAGGAACTGTCCTTGGCATTTTCCAGTATATGGAAACAAGATCAACCAACCTTGCAGAGTTATAAATTTTTAAAAAGCTTTGGTTTTACTGGCATTTTTTAATGAGTTCATTTCTGTTTTGAAAATCTATGTATTAAAACTGCTTTTGAAAATGTCAGTCATTTTCAGTTATGCCCAGGGAAGCCAAACAAAAGGATTTCAGTTGATTTGGGGACTATTTAAAAGGTGCAGTAGGGATTTCCTGTGGGGAACTAATGGCCACGGAAACAAATAAAGGCAGAACTTGCTGATACAGACTTGGTTATCTACCTCCTCATCTGGAAAATTCTTCTGTCAAAGCTATTCTTTCTCAAACTTGGAAACAGGTGGGAGGATGGGAGGAAGAAAAGATTGTCTCAGTACGGGAAATTTGTCCTCTGAGGGTGAACTAGAGTAGAGAAGAGGGAAAGGAGGAGGAAAGCTATGAACAGCATGTATTTCCACTACAGCTTACAAACATAACATGACGATAACTACACAGATATATAATATCCGACTTTATTTTTACAACATCCAAGTGAGAAGGTCAAAGAAGATGTCCTCATCCCCTTTTAAGAGATAAGGTAAAGGCAGTTCAGAAAGGCTTATGTGATTTGTTTGCCAAAGATCACTTAACAGCTAAGCGAGACAAGCAAGAACCCAGCCCAGACATATGGACACAAACTCCAGAGTGCATGTTCTCTCTTGCCTCTTCTGTATCCAACTCTTTGAGGTGCTTCTCTACTGTGACAGAGGCTACATTTTCTGTGAAATATTTAGTGAATCTTTTGATTTCTTATGAAATTTTACAAAAACCTTAGGAGTGGATCTTTCTCATTTTGGAGTCCTGTCTAACTCCAGGTGTATGAGTTATTCATTCCAACACATACAATATGTTGTCTATAAATTTTTCCAGCTAAATGAAATCATAATAGTTGCCAGAAGCAACAGGTGACATTTATCATGCAAATCACTGCATGGCATTTGTAAACATGATCTAATGTTTAATCATGGCAGCCCTGAGACATGGGCATTTGCTTTTCAATAGAGGCCACTGAGTGGGGGACAAGGATATAAGTCTATGTCTAGATTAATCCATCAAACTATAGTGAAAAATGATGTATTTGCAAAAATAATGGTCTGTAGATCAGACCTCAGCATTTCCTCCTTAGAGGAAATTTCTTAACTTGCTATAAATTTCTCCAGATGTAGATGATGCTGGATTTGTATTCAAAACATTATAGATCTTTAAACGGTGAACATGAGCCTTAGATGAGAAGACTCGATTGTGCTAGCCAGATCTATTAACAGTATCAAAGTCTCTCTGGAACCAGTTTCCAAAATCACCTTTGTGAAAAATGAGGTAAATTATAGCATGCGCCCTGGTGATGGAGGCCAAAGTTTCCGCCTCAAAGGTTCCAATCCAAGCTTTACGCTTTCAAAATATCATAAACTATGATTGTAGTACTCTGCCAAACAGGAAATAATTGTCAGCAGTGCTAGATGGTTTGAAGGAGGCTGTGGTTTAAAAAGTTCAAAGTGCTTTCTTCCTTCTGTGAAGAATGCTTGTTTTCCCTCCAGTAGTTATTTCTCACAAAATCAAGCGGATGGACATCTTGAAAACAGGCTTTCTCAAAGACAGCTGCACCTTTGCCTCAGTCATGAAGCTGAAATGACTACTGTACTCTTTAATGGGATTTTCAGGCAGTGGGACGATTACCTGAAAGCCCAAAATAATAAACACCTATCTTCCGCTTGTGACCTAAAAGGACTTCCCTTTAGTAAGCAGGGAGAGTCTGTGGCTGCTGTGTCAATGAAATTTCTTTGGAGGGATGTCCTGATTATGATTTTGTGTGTGGAAGTGTGAACTCAATCTGCTGAGGAGCCCTCTACAACTGCCTTTGGTACAATCAGTAAAGAAGTTTGAAATTCCAAAGCAGCACTTAACGATTCTCTGTTAAAATAAGATTAGTGTACATTTTACTAAAAAGAAGTCATTTTATGGAAGAAGAATGATATATTTCATATTACTTAAAAGAACAAATATTTGACTTCTCCATCTTATTGCTGCTGTTTTTAACTGTCATCCTATTGAGTTCTCACCCTGACAATATAAAAACTAGAATGAAAACACAGAGCAGAAAACTTTAAAAGAAAGTACCTTCTAGCACACAGTTCTTTGAATAAAGATGCCTATATGTGCTGGTATTACAAGAACTTTTTTTTTAATGGCAGCTGGAGTATTACCAGTGGTAACTGTACAAATTTACACAACCTGATTTTGCTGATCAGTACTCACATCTCAGAAACTGGGACCCTTCCTGAGACTCAGTTAGTAATCTCCTTGCTCAGAAATCAATGCTGAATTCACAAATACAAAGTTATGTAAATTTTGCTCTAGAATTATCCTAAATAACTTAAAATTTCTATCAGGATAAGCACCTTTTAATAACAAATCCTCTTTCCCTAAAATTGGTTTCTACTGTATTATTCATTGAAAGTATTGAATAAAATCACATCACTAGGAATATTGATCTACCCTATATTTCCCTCTAATTGCCATGATATTTGTTTATAAAATGTTCAGTCAGTTAGAAAAATAGTTTTCAATTTCTATGTCTATTGGGGTAAATTTTGGTAAATTATATTTTCCTAGGAAATTATTTATTTCACCTAAAGTTTTATATCTATTTGCATTCTTCTGTGTAAATAAATCTCTCTTGATTTAAAAAAAATTAGGAAAGATAATATTATTTTAAGGCCATACCTACCTTCATTAACCAGTTTAAATAGGTCCACAGATTTGATAAGACAAAGTCAATAACAAAAGTTGAATTAATAAAACAACTTTAACTGTCAAAACACTGTATTATCAAAATAAAAAAAAATTAAAAGTCTATGAGATCAAATTGCAAACACCTGTTGGAACATCTGGAAAGCAAGAAAATTCCAGGAAAAAAACTTCTACTTATGCTTCATTGACTAGGCTAAGCCTTTGATTGTGTGATCACAACAAACTGTGAAAGATTCTTTGAGAGATGGAAATACCAGAACACCTTACCTGCCTCCTGAGAAACCTGTGTGCAGGTCAAGAAGCAACAGTTAGAACCAGACATGGAAGAGACTGGTTCAAAATTGGGAAAGGACACATTGAGGCTGTATATTGTCACCCTGCTTATTTAACTTATATGCAGAGCACATCATGTGAAATGCTGGCTGAATGAAGCACAAGCTGGAATCAAGATTGCCAGGAGAAATATCAATAACCTCAGATATGCAGATGACACCACCCTTATGGCAGAAAGCGAAGAGGAACTAAAGAGCCTCTTGATAAAAGTGAAAGAGGAAAGTGAAAAAGCTGGCTTAAAATTCAGCATTCAAAAAACTAAAATCATAGCATCCAGTCCTATCACTTCATGGCAAATAGATGGGGAAACAATGGAAACAGAGACAGACTTTTTTTCTTGGGCTCCAAAATCATGGTGGATGGTGACGGCAACCATGAAATTAAAAGAAGCTTGCTCTTTGGAAGAAAAGCTATGACAAATATTGACAGTGTATTAAAAAGCAGAAACACTGCTTTGCCAACAAAGTTCCATATAGTCAAAGCTACAGTTTTTCCAGTAGCCATATATGGATGTGAGAGTTGGACTATGAAGAATGCTGAGCACTGAAGAATTGATGCTTTTGAACTATGGTGTTGGAGAAGACTCTTGAGAGTCCCTTGGACTGCAAGGAGATCAAACCAGTTAATCCTAAAGGAAATCAACCCTGAATATTCACTGAAGGACTGATGCTGAAGCTGAAGATCCAATATTTGGCCATTTAATGGGAAGAGCTGGCTCATTGGAAAGGACCCTGATAACAGGAAAGAATGGAAGACAGGAGGAAAAGGGGATGACAGAGGACTAGAGAGTTGGATGGCATCACTGACTCAATGAACATGAGTCTGAGCAAGCTCTGGGAGATGGTGAAGGGCAGAGAAGCCTGGTGTGCTGCAGTCCCCGGGGTCACAAAGAGTCGGACACGACTGAGTGACTGAACAACAATGGGCCACCATTTTAAAAAATTATATTTTTCTGTAGAGTAACATTTATAGATAAAAATACACAAATTGTAATGTATACCTCAATCAGTTCAGTTCAGTTCAGTTCAGTCGCTCAGTTGTGTCCGACTCTTTGCGACCCCATGAATCGCAGCACGCCAGGCCTCCCTGTCCATCACCAACTCCTGGAGTTCACTCAGACTCATGTCCATCGAGTCGGTGATGCCATCCAGCCATCTCATCCTCTGTTGTCCCCTTCTCCTCCTGCCCCCAATCCCTCCCAGCATCAGAGTCTTTTCCAATGAGTCAACTCTTCGCATGAGGTGGCCAAAGTACTGGAGTTTCAGCTTTAGCATCATTCCTTCCAAAGAAATCCCAGGACTGATCTCCTTTAGAATGGACTGGTTGGATCTCCTTGCAGTCCAAGGGACTCTCAAGAGTCTTCTCCAACACCACAGTTCAAAAGCATCAATTCTTCAACGCTCAGCCTTCTTCACAGTCCAACTCTCACATCCATACATGACCACAGGAAAAACTATTGCCTTGACTAGACGGACCTTAGTCGGCAAAGTAATGTTTCTGCTTTTGAATATGCTGTCTAGGTTGGTCATAACTTTTCTTCCAAGGAGTAAGCGTCTTTTAATAATTATCACAAAGTGACACACCTTTGTAACCACATCCTAAGAAAAAAAATGGAACATTACAACACCATAAATGACCCATAATTGTCAATAACGTTTTGAAAATCATAGATTAGTATTATATGTTTGGGGACTTTATATAAATGGAATCATCTAGAAGTATCTGATTTCTCTGCTTGATATTCTATTTTTGATATTATCTCCTGTTACACTTTTTGTTGCAGCAAATCATTAATTTTCTTACAGTATAATGTTATATTGTATGACTATATTACTGTCTTATATATCCCTTTTATTCTTGGTGAATATCTACTTTATTCCTAGTGTTTGGCTATTAAAATTACTCAACCATGATTATTTTTCTCTCCATTATTTTATTAAGATAGGCATTTACATTGATTGATTTCTCAATGTTATCCTAACCTTGCATTACTAAAATAGACAAAACTCTGCTATATTTTCCCTTTTATATATTGCTCTATTTGGTTTGCTTATATTTTGCATAGAATTTTTATAATTCATGGAAGATATTGATATTTTATTCTCCTCCTACAAATGCACTGTCAGTTCTATTGTTATATCTTCCCTCATAAATTAAGTTTGGAATAATCTCTCTGTAGTATCTGTAAGATCTCCACCGTTTTAATTACCCATATTAGTTATTTGAGTCTTCCCTCATTTTTTTATGAACAATATCATCAGGGTTTATCAATTTTAATCTATCTTTCTGAAGAATCAACTTTTGTCTTGGTGCCCTTTTGTAATTCTTTTCTGTTTTTAGTTGAAGTCTCCCACGACAATTGTGCATTTGTCTGTTAACTTTGCCTTATGTTTGCATATGTTTTTTTGGGTTCACATGAATTTGGCATGATAATATCTTCCTGGTCAATTAAACATTTTATCATTATGCAGCATGCCCTTCTATTAATGTTATTTTTAACTTAAGATTTTTTATTTGATATTAGTGTAGTTACAGAAACTTTCTCTTGCATCTTTTTACTTTGGAACTTTCTATATCCTTCTGATTACAGTATATCTTTTATTTGCACCTTATGGGTTGAAGTTATTTGGAGTTTAAGTCTGTCTTTTAACTGGAATATACAGATTATTTACATTTAATCAAAATGCCAATAAGTTTTGCTTTTAATTTACCATATTATTTTTCCCACAAGTGATTTTAAAAGTATAAGAATCCAGACTTAATTGACAATATAAAATATCTATACTCAAAGCTCCAAAGATTTCGCTGTCATTTCTGGTTTGGGATTATGGGATCAGCCCATTACAAGAAAATCACATAAAGCTGACATACATATTGCCATGCTGATCTTGGCACTTCAAGAGAGAAGTCTGTCGCATAGAAAAGGGTCTGTTTGAGATGTTTTACAAGTGAATATAGATCTTTCTTAGGCTGGCAAAGGAATTCAGCCCCCACCATCATTTCCTCATCATCCCAGTGAGCCATTCCCCACCCATGTTTAGTAAAGCATTATCCCTGAAGGACTGAAAAAGTCTCGAAGTCCATGTCACCCCTGTGATTTTTATTCAGCAGGAGGATGCTTCCAAAACAACTTTACCCTCCATTTTCCAATGCTGAATTCCAGCATTGCTACTTTAGGAGAAGCAGAGACTCAGAGTACTTAGAACAATTGGAAGCCCCTTTCCTAACTTTCTTGCTGGCACAACAATATCCTCCATATCGGTGATGTGTTGATAACTTCAACAACAAGCCAGCCACCCCCTGCCCCATCCCTGGTGGCTCAGATGGTAAAGAATCTTCCTGCAGTGCAGGAGACCTGGGTTCAATCCCTTTGTCAGGAAGATCCCCTGGAGAAGGGAATGGCAACCCACTCCAGTATTCTTGCCTGGAGAATTCCAGGGACTAGAGGAGCCTGGCAGGCTACAGTCCCTGGGGTCGCAATGAGTCAGACACACCTGAAGAACTAACACTTGGGCACTATTCACTTCACCACCCCAAGGAAAAAAGCCCTGATTTATAGCCTTTGCTTATTTCTGTAGTATAAATACTCCCAACAAAACCATTTTCAAGCTACCTTCCCGACATAAATTTGAAGTTTGGAAAAGATTTATACAGTTGGCAGTCATGAGCCATTATCAGCTGGTTCCAATACACAGTTTTTATTTTACCTCTGCAGTTTAATGAGAAAGGTCATAATGACTATGGAAGTGCCCTTATGTGAAGCATTTTATTTTCTGAAGAACTTATTTTAACACATTGCTCATGTTACTCATTTATTAACTGAACACATATTTAGTGAACCCACACTAAGTGCCAGATCCTAAGCTAACTTGCTGATATTGCAGAGGCACACAGATGACACAGAGCACCTGCCTTCTTAGGACTTGCATTCAAGTGAATCAACAAGTGTCAAAAAAAATCATCCACTAAATAAATATTTAATTCCACATTATGATAAGTCTTATGATGTAAAAGATATGGAGCCATGAGAGGTAATAATAGAGCATTTAATTTACATAGGGAAGCTAAAGGAAGACATTTTTTTTTAATGATATTGAAACTGAGACCTACAGATGAAGAATTAGGTTAAGTGGGATACAGTTGTCCTCCATCATAGAAATACCACCTATCAAAACATCTATTTTCTGGAGAAAAAAATAGTGTAGGTAACTCATTCATCCACATGAAAGTTTCAAGTTATTGACAGAAATTGTTATATTCTATTTTTCAATCTATTTTTATCTAAATAACTGTCCCATGGGCCATCTCCCTCTGCAGTATGATTTTTAGATATATTTTAATTTTTTTCTTTAACTTAGAGCCCCTTCCCTGACATCTATTACTTCCAAAGTACACTACATTTGATTGATCTGCCAGACCCCTGCGCAACAGTCTATAAGTCTTCTAATCAGTGCAGAAGAAAAGGAAATTATTACCTTTATTTCAGGGTACACAATTTTACAATTATATTTAATATATCCCTGTGTATCTACAGAATGGTGATTATATTACTAATAGTGTGTCCAAAGTCTACAAGAACCTAAAGTGGCTCTCCGATAACAGAAATAAGTTTTAATTATGTTCTTGTTAGGTTTAATGTTAGGTTAGAGTTCGTTGTACTCTCATTCTTGAAATTACTAACATACCTCAGGTAGCAGTTATTTTTTACAAATATAAACAGTTGATTAATCATTACACTCCATTCACAATCCCACCTCTCTTTTATGCTTGCTACAGTAACATGTGAATACTAAGAAAGGATTAAAAAGGTTTAATTAACTCAGTGGTTTTTTACCTAGGGTAACATTTCCCCCCTGAAGATATTTGGCAACATCTGGGGACACTTGGAGTTGTCACCCCCGGGGCAGTTCTACTGGTATCCAGGTGGTAGAGACCAGGGATACTGCTAAACCTCTCACAATACACAGGAGAGGCCCTCACACCAAAAACTACTAATATGTGGCCCAACATATCAAAAGTGCTAGGTGTGAGAAACATTGAGTTAACTAGACTGATTTACAGACCAATATTTTTAGCGGGATTATTTCACTTGTTTTAGTTGCTAAGTTGTGTCTGACTCTCTTGTGACCCTGTGGACTTTGACCTGCCAGGGTCCTCTCTCCATGGGATCACCCAGGTAGGAATACTGGCATGGGTTGCCATTTTCTTCTCCAGGGCATCTTCTCTACCCAGGGATTGAATCCACATCTCCTGCATTAACAGGCAAATTCTTTACAACTGAGCCTACCAGGGAAGGCTGCACTGTATTAAATTTTAAGTAGTTAAAAAAAAAATTTAAGTATTAAACCATGACTAAACATTACATTCTGATTAATAATACTTTTGCACATTTTCTTGTGCTAACATGAGTCCAGAAAGACTTTCATTACTCAGCAACCCAAGCCATATATAGCCTATTCACATAAAAATAAAAATCTCTTCTAAATATTCTAAAAGTTTTAAAAGTTCTGACAATGAAGAGTTAACTTCATGCCTTTTTATAATTATTCATTCCATTATTTGTATTCAATATATCCTTTGGGATTTTTTTCTCCCTTTCCATTACAGAGATTATGTCATGGGAAGGAATTTGATAGTGTATTCAATCATACTGTTACAACTCTAAAAGTTTCATTACAATCTTTATTTTAAACCTATATTATTTCCATGTTACCAGAGCAGATTTTAAGACAAAATGCTGCATCTATGGAGATTCTAGGCAACATCCACAACCAACCGAATGGCACTGTAGGAAGTGAAGATACAGGGAGGACATGGCTAACATTTAAGAGGAAGAGTTCACGCTGACCCTAGGTATCTCAAAACATCTCGTGGGCTGACTCTGAAGGCATTTAGACCTGCCTGAATTTCCTCAGCAAGTACAACAATATTCAAGTATCATATCTTCCATACTTTCAAGCATGTTTGCTAGGCTGGCAGAAAAAATAAGACTGAGCTTTTTTGTCTATGACCCTGAATTCTGGAGAGACCACTGAATTGCACACAGTTCTGAATCGACTCTCTCTATCTGCATCATGTATTAACTCTGCAATGCCTGTCTGCCAGCCATACATCTGACCTATAAAGTGACAGTAATGGAAGATCAGAGGAATGAACGATGCAGGACTGACCTCCTGATATGTTCAGAGATTCTGACACAGAATTGGTTCTTGAAGTCCTAATACTTCCAAGGTTCACGATTAGTGTTTTAGAGCCTTATTTTAGGGTGATCCAGCAGTGAGTGAAAATATTTGGACTGCAATATCTGATTCAAATTTGTTCCTCATCATTTTTTCCTGAAGATAAAGAAATAACACATTAAATTTTTTAAAAGCATGTTTTTTTGCCAACCTATCAAGAATTGTTAGATGCTGGAAAATATGACTCTGTGTACTGGCTAGATTCTCAAGGGACACGTGGAAGATCCCTGGGACAAGTTAAATATTAGTTCCATGACAACAGGAGCATTGTTGTGTGCACAGCTGTAGCTCTGGGACTCTTAGGACCCCATATATAGCAAGTGTTGGTGAAAAATGAAGGACTGCATAGTGTAGTAACTTCAGCAAACACAGCATTATCTTTTATTTAATATATGTGTACTCTAGCTCCTAATAGAACATTGTTTGCTGGCTTCTTTTCTGTTGCAACTTCTCCCAATATCTAGAACCATTTATACACTCAACTGATAGCTAATAAATATCAGAGATTATATGACAAGATGACAAGCAGTCTACTCAAAACAAATGTTTTCAGCCTAAATTTTTCTCTGTTAAAAACTAATATGGTTTCAGTTGTGCCTGTTGTCTACTTATAAGCTCAATCACAATAAAAACAAAATTAGATAAAAGATCTTCTCCAAAACGTCTTCCGTTGTCACTATACCTTTTATGACTGAAGACATATTCTGCAAACTGATGAGCTGAATTTTATTAAGAGAGATTTGTGGTAAGACTCAAGAAGATTTGTGCAATATTTTCTCCTGTACTAAGGAAAGATCTTCCCATTCATCATCAATGGTTTATAAGAAGTGTGGCTTTAACAACATTTCTGATGATGAATGAACATATCCTTCTTTCAGATTAAAATAAATATTAAAAAACAATCTTCTTGAATCATGAAAGAAGTCTTTCAATACAGTTTAATCATGAAGAGTAGAAGTGAGATTAAGAGAGAAAGCTGTGCATGAAGGAGGTGTTCCATGGTTCTAACAATAGCGCACCCTTTCACAGTTTTATAAGAGAGGAAAGGATAAGTTAAGTCCTCATTCAGTAGAATGCATGTGTGCTCATGCATGCTCATTCACTAAGTCATGTCTGACTCTTTTTGTGACCCCATGGACTGTGGCCTGCCAGGCTTCTCTCTCCATGCAATTTCCCAGGTAAGAATACCAGAGCAGGTCGCCATTCCCTTCTCCAGGGGATCTTTCTGACCCAGGGATCAAACCCAAATCTCCTATGTTGCAGGTGGATTCTTTACCACCGAGCCACCTGAGAAGCCCTCAGCAGTTTCACAACCACATTAATATTGTTCATCTTAAATATATATTTCTGTGTTGTATATATTAGGGAAAAAAAGAGGGGGATGTTAAGTCTTAGCACCCCAAGAAACATTGCAAATTCATTCCCTTTACAACTCTTTAGTTCATATAGAGAGAAATTGGCATTAAGTACTTTGAAAAGAGAATTTGCACCAATCTGGCTTATATGAGCTTCAGGGAAGTCTGCTAAAAAGACTTGATCTTGATTATTTCTTTTGAAACATGATTGAGTGAGGATAAATGGAGTGGCCATGGGATGCTATTTAATGACCGGGAACGTTTTACATAGTATACATAAATGTGACTTTGAAATAGCTGTAACAATAGTGCTTCACTCAGTAGCTGGGTCCTTAAAGTGTTTCCATTAAACATCTCATTTAGAAAGGAAAAGTCAAGTTATTTTAAATCCTCAGTTCAGTTCAGTCTCTCAGTCACGTCCGACTCTGCGACCCCATGAATCGCAGCACACCAGGCCTTCTGTCCATCACCATCTCCCAGAGTTCCCTCAAACTCATGTCCATTAAGTTGGTGATTCCATCCAGCCATCTCATCCTCTGTTGTCCCCTTCTCCTCCTGCCCCCCAATCCCTCCCAGCATCAGAGTCTTTTCCAATGAGTCAACTCTTCTCATGAGGTGGCCAAGGATTGGAGTTTCAGTTTCAATATCAGTTCTTCCAATGAACACACAGGACTTGTCTCCTTTAGGATGGACTGGTTGGATCTCTTTGCAGTCCAAGGGACTCTCAAGAGTCTTCTCCAACACCACAGTTCCAAAGCATCAATTCTTCGGTGCTCAGCTTTCTTCACACCAACTCTCACATCCATATATGACCACTGGAAAAACCATAGCCTTGACTAGACGGACCTTCGTCGGTAATGTCTCTGCTTTTCAACATGCTGTCTAGATTGGTCATAATTTTCCTTTCAAGGAGTAAGGGTCTTTTAATTTCATGGATGCAATCACCATCTGCAGTGATTTTGAGGCCCCCCCCAAAATAAAGTCTGAAATGGTTTCCACTGTTTCCCCATCTATTTCCCATGAAGTGATGGGACCGGATGCCATGATCTTTGTTTTCTGAATGTTGAGCTTTAAGCCAAATTTTTCACTCTCCACTTTTACCTTCATCAAGAGACTTTTTAGTTCCTCTTCACTTTCTCCCATAAGAGTAGTGTCATCTGCATATCTGAGGTTATTGATATTTTGCCCGGCAATCTTGATTCCAGCTTGTGCTTCCAGCCCAGCATTTCTCATGATGTACTCTGCATATAAGTTAAATAAGCAGGGTGACAATATACAGCCTTGACGTACTCCTTTTCCTATTTGGAACAAGTCTGTTGTTCCATGTCCAGTTCTAACTGTTGCTTCCTGACCTGCATTCAGATATCTCAAGAGGCAGGTTAGGTGGTCTGGTATTCCCATCTCTTTCAGAATTTTCCACAGTTTATTGTGATTCCACAGTCAAAGGCTTTGGCATAGTCAATAAAGCAGAAATAGATGTTTTTCTGGAACTCTCTTGCTTTTTTGATGATCCAGCAGATGTTGGCAATTTGATCTCTGGTTCCTCTGCCTTTTCTAAAACCAGCTTGAACATCTGGAAGTTCACGGTTCACATATTGCTGAAGCCTGGCTTGGAGAATTTTGAGCATTACTTTACTAACATGTGAGATGAGTGCAATTGTGCAGTAGTTTGAGTGTTCTTTGGCATTGCCCTTCTTTGGGATTGGAATGAAAACTGATCTTTTCCAGTCCTGAGTTTTCCAAATTTGCTGGCATATTGAGTGCAGCACTTTCACAGCATCATCTTTCAGGATTTGAAACAGCTCTACTGGAATTCCATCACCTCCACTAGCTTTGTTCATAGTGATACTTTCTAAGGCCCACTTGACTTCACATTCCAGGATGTCTGCCTCTAGGTGACTGATCACACTATCATGATTATCTTGGTTGTGAAGATCTTTTTTGTACAGTTCTTCTGTGTATTCTTGCCACCTCTTCTTAATATCTTCTGCTTCTGTTAGGTCCAGACCATTTCTGTCCTTTATCGAGCCCATCTTTGCATGAAATGTTCCCTTGGTGTCTCTAATTTTCTTGACGAGATCTCTAGTCTTTCCCATTCTGTTGTTTTCCTCTATTTCTTTGCATTGATCACTGAAGAAGGCTTTCTTATTTCTCCTTGCTATTCTTTGGAACTCTGCATTCAGATGCTTGTATCTTTCCTTTTCTCCTTTGCTTTTCACTTCTCTTCTTTTCACAGCTATTTGTAAGGCCTTCCCAGACAGCCATTTTGCTTTTTTTGCATTTCTTTTCCATGGGGATGGTCTTGATCCCTGTCTCCTGTACAATCTCAGGAACCTCCATCCATAGCTCATCAGGCACTCTATCAGATCTAGTCCCTTAAATCTATTTTCACATCCACTGTATAATCATAAGGGATTTGATTTAGGTCATACCTGAATGGTCTAGTGGTTTTCCCTAGTTTCTTCCATTTAAGTCTGAAATTTGGCAATAATGTGTTCATGATATGAGCCTCAGTCAGCTCCTGGTCTTGTTTTTTGCTGACAGTATAGAGCTTCTCCATATTTGGCTGCAAATAATATAATCAATCTGATTTCGGTGTTCACCATCTGGTGATGTCCACGTGTAGAGTCTTCTCTTGTGTTGTTGGAAGAGGGTGTTTGCTATGCCCAGTGCGTTCTTTTGGCAAAACTCTATTAGCCTTTGCTCTGCTTCATTCCGTATTCCAAGGCCAAATTTGCCTGTTACCCTAAGTGTTTCTGGAATTCTTACTTTTGCATTCCAGTCCCCTATAATGAAAAGGACATCTTTTGGGGGTGTTAGTTCTAAAAGATCTTGTAGGTCTTCATAGAACCATTCGGCTTCTTCAGTGTTACTGGTGGGGGCATAGGCTTGGATTACTGTGATATTGAATGGTTTGCCTTGGAGATGAACAGAGATCATTCTGTCATTTTTGAGATTGCATCCAAGTACTGTATTCTCAATCCTACTCATCTACAATTAAAATGATGATTTCGTCTTAGAACAAAATACTGGCTGGGCTTGAGGATGGATTAAATAAAACAGACAAAATCTCCAAAATACTTTATCTTTCCTTTGTATAATCTGCTTTCATTTAGAAAATAATTTGTCTAGGCTTTATGTGGTTGTTCATCCAACAAATGTAGATGTTTAAAGTTGGAATTTTATTATTTTAGATCCATTGATATAACAATAATAGAAAATTCTACTAATGCTGGCATTATGCAGGCATTGGCATACTTTTTTATGTAATGGAGCTGATAGTTAATATATTAAGCTTTGCAATACATGCAGTCTCTTCAACAACCACCCAGCTCTGCTGCTGCTGTGGAAGGAGCCCTAGACAATACATAAATGAATGTGGTAACCATGTTCCAATAAAACTTTATTTATAAAAATAGGTGGTAAACTAGATTTGACCTGCAGATTGTTTTTGCCAACCCATGACTTAGTCTGTAAGGAAATCTTCTGCTGATTGAGAATGAAATTAGAGGAGTGGGTAGTTCCAGAGTTTATTCAGCAGCTTCAGAAATGTGAGCATGGGTTTGATTGCCACCGCTGCCCTCGACCCATCCCACATAATCCTAAACACTTGATTCTAAAACGTCTACAATTAACATGAATGTGGTCAGAACCGTGAGGGTGGGCGTTCTTCATATGCTTTCCCTGTTTCAATTAGGAAGGAAAGAAACTTCCTCGAAGACTCTCTTACATCCTTTGTCAGACTGAGTCACATACCTATCCTTAGGCCAACCATTGCCCCAAGGGGGTGGAGTAGGCATGATTAGCTGAGAGCAATTTATTCTTTGGGACTTAGCTTATTTCCACCGAGAAAGATGAAGTTTCTGATACATGGATGAAGATAAAGTGGCTGTTATATAGGCAATCAATACTTTATCACACAAACAGTAGTAAGATTTGTCTGTCTTGTTTTGTTTCACCAGTTAGAACATAAGATGGTAGATGGCTTTCAGATGTTATTTTGATTCATGGATGGAAGAAGTAAAAATTACTCCTTTGGGTCTTTTATCTTCCCTATTGAAGTTCTACACCTGGTCTTGGGCTGCATACATTTTAGGAAGATGATTTTATTTTACTGGTCATCAGTCTATCTGAAAATTTGCAGCAAAGAATAAGAAAATATTTCTATTGATCTTGATATTATGGAGGAAAGAAGTCTCTCTTTTAAAGCCACACTCTCACAAATTCTCTATGTTTAACCATGGACAAATTAGAATATCTAAGTACAGAGACATAATTCTTGTCCCAAGAAAACACATTTGAAGCTGTGCATCAACCCAGCTGGATGGCAAGTTCTGTCCAGCCGAGATGTGGTTGTGTCTGACAGTCAACAGAGTAGCTGCTGGGGGTGGTGGTGGTGGTAGGGGCTATTTATGACATGTGGTCTCCAGAGAGAGAGTATTTTCTAAAGGAAGGGAAATCAGGTACATAAGACAGTCAAAATAAACTCTTTGTTGTTAAAAGGATTTTTTTATTCTAAACAAGACATAATGTATCTCATCACTTGACTATATTCTGCAATCTATGCTTGTATAGATATAAGAAGAGGGTCTAAAATTAAAATTGAGAGAAGTATTTAATCAAAACCTCTATGAAACATTAAAATGTAAGACAGAAAAAAATTAGCAAAATTTATCTAGCTGTCCCTGCTGAA
This sequence comes from Oryx dammah, assembly GCF_014754425.2. Lineage (NCBI taxonomy): Eukaryota > Metazoa > Chordata > Mammalia > Artiodactyla > Bovidae > Oryx > Oryx dammah. Next base: position 22,453,191 of record NW_024070188.1, on the reverse strand, counting down.
AATGTTACCTATTCCTGGGGTTGCAAGGACTCCAAAGAGCATGTTAACACTGCAGAACTTCCGAAGTCCCAACTCATGAGCAAAGGTATGAGCAGTGCCTGTCAGATAGTGTGCCCAGCTGAGGCATTGATAGGGCTTGAAGGTGACCATGGTACGCAATTAAGCTGTTTAGTGACAACAGAGGAAATGGTTCCCAGTGGGATGCTGACCAGCAGGAGACCCAGCTTCACAGCTATCTTAGGCCTCCACAGCAGAGAAAAAGCTGGAGCAAAAGAGAAGAGAAATATGTATGCCATATAGGGCTAATTTGTGAGCATACATGGCATCCCCAGAAACTTCAAAAAATCTTGGGAGACTCTATAGGAGAGAGAGGATATACAATTGAAAATGATACCAAAATACTGCTTGTTAAAGCTAATATCTTTGTATAAGATTATACTGAATGGTCAGAGAAAACACAATATATTAGCATAAAATGAAGCACATGAAAGAGAGATTCTGTCATTAACCCTTCTTTTGCTTTTTCTTTTTCTCTTCTGGTCTTCTCATGATCTGCCTATGTTATTCCAACACAACTGGTTAAAAATATTAGTAGTAAACCCTACCCATAACTAGATTTGAAGGGTACCAAAAAGTCTTTTATCTCAAAAATGTTTTAGTCCTGGCCTTGCCAGACCTGAAATTCTCAAGTTATCCATAAACATTGACTGTTGTGTCCTTTCAGGTGCAAAGCCCTGTGTCTGGTCATTCTAATCTTATTACACACTCCACTGGGCTAAAGCACAGGAGGCCTCTGTTTAAATGCGAAAGTTACCTGGAAAAAACAAGACATTAAGTGATTACATGCCATTAGGACCTTCACTCATCAGATTAGTCTCAGAAAGACCCTTGAGGGAACTAAACATGAACAAATAACAAATGCATTTCCATGGGGTAGTAGGACAGAGCACCTCATTTCTGAGGTAGGAGGTTTACAGAATTAGCAGAAAATATTCTTTATGCATTTTCTTTCTGCTTTTGCCCATAGATATTCCATCTTAATCTAGCCATGAATTCTACTAACTCTTTCCTAAATTTACTTTCTAATGTATGTGTGAACACCTATATGCCCACACTCAGGTCAGAGTATACAGTTAGACATTTTAAGAACTCTTGAGCAATGCAAAAGCTGGAGCTCAATTCAACTTATAAGCTTCTTCTGGTATTACCGTTAATGATTATTGTGCTCATTTAACTGTTCACAGTCATTATTTATTGAATGTTTAGGCTCTGGTGGCCTTTGAGATAAATTCTTTAAGCAAGTAGCAAAGTCAGGATTTGCATATTGATCTATTTTATGTTAAGGTGTAAGGATTTTTTTTTTTTAATTAAGATCCACTTTTTAACTGAAAGTAAAAAGCAAACCAGGAACAGAAAGCTTGAGGGTCTTTACAACCTGCATTTCTGCAGAAGTCAAGTAATAGTAGCTTTATTTAAAAAGGCAAGAATTCTCATTTGCCACATCTAGCTGACTGCCGTCATGTACATTACCTGCCTTAACTAGATCTATCAGTTCAGTTCAGTTCAGTCGCTTAGTCATGTCCAACTCTTTGCGACCCCATGAGCTTCAGCACGCCAGGTCTCCCAGTCTAACACCAACTCCCAGAGCCTATTGAAACTCATGTCTTTTGAGTTGTTGATGCCATCTAACCATCTCATCCTCTGTCGACCCCTTCTCCTCCTACCCTCAATCTTTCGCAGTATCATGGTCTTTTCAAATGAGACAGCTCTTCACACTCTTCACATCAGGTGGCCAAAGTATTGGAGTTTCAGCTTCAGCATCAGTCCTTCCAATGAACACCCAGGACTGATCTCCTTTAGGATGGACTGGTTGGATCGCTGTGCAGTCCAAAGGACTCTCAAGAGTCTTCTCCAACACCACAGTTCAAAAGGATCAACTCTTTGGCACTCAGCTTTCTTTATATTCCAACTCTCACATCCGTGCATGACTACTGGAGAAACCATAGCCTTGACTAGACGGACCTTTGTTGACAAAGTACTGTCTCTGCTACATAATACACTGTCTAAGTTGGTCATACAAAGAGTAAGCGTCTTTTAATTTCATGGCTGCAGGCACCATCTGCAGTGATTTTGGAGCCCCCAAAAAATAAAGTCTCTCATGGTTTCCACTGTTTCCCCATGTATTTCCCATGAAGTGATGGGACCAGATGCCATGATCTTCGTTTTCTGAATGTTGAGCCTTAAGCCAAATTTTTCACTCTCCTCTTTCACTTTCATCAAGAGGGTCTTTAGTTCTCCTTCACTTTCTGCCACAAGGGTGATTTCATCTGCATATCTGAGGTTATTGATATTTCACACGACAATCTTGATTCCAGCTTGTGCTTCCTCCAGCCCGGCAGTTCTCATGATGTACTCTGCATATAAGTTAAATAAGCAGGGTCACAATATACAGCCTTGATGTACTCCTTTTCCTATTTGGAACAAGTCTGTTGTTCCATGTCCAGTTCTAACTGTTACTTCCTGACCTGCATACAGGTTTCTCCAGAGGCAGGTCAGGTGGTCTGGTATTCCCATCTCTTTCAAAATTTTCCACAGTTTCTTGTGATCCACACAGTCAAAGGCTTTGGCATAGTCAATAAAGCAGAAATAGATGTTTTTCTGGAACTCTTTTGCTTTTTCCATGATCCAGCAGATGTTGGAAATTTGATCTCTGGTTTCTGCCTTTTCTAAAACCAGCTTGAATATCTGTTCACATATTGCTGAAGCCTGGCTTGGAGAATTTTAAGCACTACTTTACTAGCATGTGAGATGAGTGCAATTGTGTGGTAGTTTGAGCATTCTTTTGCATTGTCCTTCTTGGGATTGGAATGAAAACTGACCATTTTTCCAGTCCTGTGGCCACTGCTGAGTTTTCCAAATTTGATGACATATTGAGTGCAGCACTTTCATAGCATCATCTTTTAGGATTTGAAACAGCTCTACTGGAATTCCATCACCTCCACTAGCTTTGTTCATAGTGATACTTTCTAAGGCCCACTTGACTTCACATTCCAGGATGTCTGGCTCTAGATGAGTGATCACACCATCATGATTATCTTGGTTGTGAAGATCTTTTTTGTATAGTTCTTCTGTGTATTCTTGCCACCTCTTCTTAATATCTTCTGCTTCTGTTAGGTCCAGACCATTTCTGTCCTTTATCGAGCCCATCTTTGCATGAAATGTTCCCTTGGTGTCTCTAATTTTCTTGACGAGATATCTAGTCTTTCCCATTCTGTTGTTTTCCTCTATTTCTTTGCATTGATCACTAAGGAAGGCTTTCTTACCTCTCCTTGCTATTCTTTGGAACTCTGCATTCAGATGCTTTTATCTATCCTTTTCTCCTTTGCTTTTTGCTTCTCTTCTTTTCACAGCTATTTGTAAGGCCTCCCCAGACAGCCATTTTGCTTTTTTGCATTTCTTTTCCATGGGGATGGTCTTGATCCCTGTCTCCTGTACAATGTCAGGAACCTCACTCCATAGTTCATCAGGCACTCTGTCTATCAGATCTAGGCCCTTAAATCTATTTCTCACTTCCACTGTATAATCATAAGGGATTTGATTTAAGTCATACCTGAATGGTCTAGTGGTTTTCCCTACTTTTTTCAATTTAAGTCTGAAATTTGGCAATAAGGAGTTCATGATCTGAGCCACAGTCAGCTCCTGGTCTTGTTTTTGTTGACTGTATAGAGCTTCTCCATCTTTGTCTGCAAAGAATATAATCAATCTGATTTTGGTGTTGACCATCTGGTGACGTCTATGTGTAGAGTCTTCTCTTGTGTTGTTGGAAGAGAGTGTTTGCTATGACCAGTGCATTCTCTTGGCAAAACTCTATAAGCCTTTGCTCTGCTTCATTCTGTACTCCAAGGCCAAACTAGACCCATAAACATGTCAATTTGCACAATTTTAAAACAAGTTATTTTAAAGAATTTTAAAATTGGTTTTTTCTATTTATAGAAACTAAGTGGCTTGATACCTCAGTAAAGAACCAAAAACTTATAAATCAATAGAACTAAATACTACTCAAAAGTATCATCAGTGTATGAATAAAATGATCTTAGTCTATTCGTCTATCGTTACAAAAACTTCTTGTGTAGTAAGATTCGTAATATGTTACTGAAATTATTCTCAGATATTATAGCAAAAAATGAAAAAAGAAAAAGGACCAAAAAGCATGAAAATATAATCAAAATAATTGTATCACACAATGTAATTTCATAGACGTGAGTAGCTTGTTGCATACAGTTTTACAAGAAACTAAAAGAATTAGTTCTTCGCAACTTATTATCTATTTATACATTTTTCCAATATTTAGAATTAAGTTAAAATCATATATATTTGTTGAATGTTAGAAACAAAGTGTTCTACATTAAATGTGTATTTAAACTGATAATATTTTAGTGTACACCAACAAGAACAAATCGTTAAATTGTGCCATATTTAAAAAAAAAAGGTAGAAACTATAATCAGAGTAATAGAGTAGTCAAATTCTGGTTCTCAGGGGAGATCTTTGCTTACTGTGAATGATAATCCTGTGTGTCAATAGGCATAAAGTCAGCTACAGAGTAAGAAAACAAACTGTCAATTATAAGTCAATTTAGTGAGGGGTAAAAATCAAACCAACTGGCTATCTGGCATCAGTTATTCAAACTAACCTGTTGATCAAATTTTTCATTGTTTCTACCAGTTTCCTTGGTATCCTATACTCAGATTATAATTTCCTCAGTAGGGGCTGGATGAAGACTCTCTCCACTATATCTATGGGTCCAGAAACCAATTTATTTGAGCATAAATGCTCAGAGAAGTTTCTAATAGGTTTCCCAAAAGCTAGCTAATAGTCAGTAAAGAAGTAATGAAATTTACATGGAATTGCTCAAGCAACAGTCATTCATTTATCCACTTGCTCACTCATTTATGGAACAAAAAGTAAGCACTTCACACGCTCCAAGACTCTAGCCTTTCCTTCTTGGTACTTAAACTCTAAAAGAGAGGCCTTTTCTCAGCCCTTCAGAGAACTGAAGACCAGAGAAACCAAGTGGCTTGAAACCTCAGGAAAGAACAGCAAGATGTGAGCACTGGCTCACTTGTGGCAGAGCACAGGAGTACAAGACACAAGGCATCACAGAAGTAGATCACACAAAGAATCATTTAAAATGTTAACAAGCTTATAAAAGCCAAATTATGCAAAAATACAGAACCCATGGGAGCTCAGATATGAGAGGAGTTCGCATCCACTCTCTGATTCCTATCCACAAACCTCAAATGAGTACTCAACAAACGGATTAGGAATAGAGCAGGAGATTTTCCATATACTATAGAACTAGAAAAAAATGAAGACTGGTACATGTAACAATATAGATGTATATCAAAAGCATTATAAACTACATATTTTATGCTTTCAGAATATGATATTTCAGAGTAAGGCAAAGCCAAAAGAAATCAGTGGATGCCATGGGTTATGTATTGGAACTGGGAGGAATGACTGCAATGGAACATTTAGGAGCTTTTCAGGATCATGGAAGTGGTTTTTACTTGATTGTTGTGGGCACATGTCCAGCAAAAAAAAACATAGAACTCTCTGCCTTCATCAAAACTCATAGAACTATGCATTGAAATGGTGAATTTTATATAATAATTTTTTTCAATAAACCTGTGAAGGAGGATTCCAGAATAAATTTCTTAACCCAGGTAATAACCACAGCTAATATTTTAGTTTACTTACTTTTATTTCTGTGTGTGTGTGTGTTTTATCATCTATATATAGTTTTGTATTCTGTACTTAACAATACTGAGAGCATTTTTTCATCTTTAAATCATCTTCCAAAATCAAATTTCACATTATAGAAAAAAGTGTACTGAAATAGTTTGTTAATTATTTCTAAAAGATATAATATATGAAAAGTTTAAGAATCTAACTGCTGTACATACTTTAGCTGATCATGTGTTCATTTTTCATTTAATTCATTTTTAATTCACTCAGTCATTCAATAAACATGTACTGAGCATCACTGATAGAAAATAAAATTAAATGAGATTCATATTCCCAAAGGTATAACTGAGTACTGAGGACACAACCAATTCAAAAGCTAATTATAAACCTGGTGACATATGTTACATCAGAGGTATAAAAAAGTACAATTATTCATAATATTATTCATAAAGTACCATGAGACTTTCATAGGAAATCATTTTATACATTTAATCACCATTAAATTTAATTGTTTTTTAAATTTGCATTTATATGCCTATATTAATGAGATTTTCTTTGGTCATAGTGATTCCGGTCACTCTTTCCTTGAAAACATTCTGCACAAACCTGTGGTGTGCAACTTTAACATTATGTCACTCATTAACTTTTTCATGTGTCAGATTTGAGTTACACTCTTTCTAATAAAAATTCTTGCTCCTGAGGAGGTTTTTCCCTGGTTTGGAGCCAAAGTGATCCTGAGCTTCAGGGACCAAACCCCTGGTGAAACCCTTCCATTTTTCTTTTCCCCAACAATCTATTTTTAACCCTTAATTAGCAATACAGAAACACCATCTTATTTCATGCCTTACTATGAAATTTAAGTGCTCTCTCCAGCAATATGACTGATCAAAAGCAGAAACCCACAAACACACATAGAGTTCAACCATTACTCTAAATAGTCTAGGTCTCATTTCCAAATAAAGATGTCCCAGAGGCAGCATTGTGCTTGAACTGCATTCTTGGGAGGTCCTCGACTAACTTGCACTGTTGCCTCAACTTGCAGGAAAAGAATACTTCTAGAACCAGAACAACACTGTAAGACCAATTACTATAAAGTATTTTGAAAATGAAGTCACTCAGTCATGTCCAGTGCTTTGTGACCTCAGGGACTGTAGCCTACCAGGCTCCTCTGTCCATGGGATTGCCCAGGCAAGAGTACTGGAGTGGGTTGCCAGTGCCTTCTCCAATTTTGAGGAACCACTTATATGAGTCATCTAGGGCTGCCATTATAAAATATCACAGACTGTGTGGCTTAAGAAACAGAAATCTATTTTTTGACAGTTTTGGAAGCTACAAGTCCAAGATCAAAGTGTCTGCAAGATCAGTTTCTTCTGAGACTTCTCACCTTGGCTTGTAGGTGACCAGCTTACCACTGTGTCCTTACACAATTGCACCTCTGTGCATGGGAATGTCTATGCCCCAAATTCCTCTTCTTGTAAGGACATCAGTTACACTGGATTAGAGCCCACCCATATGGTGTCCCTTATAAGGAGACCAGTTATATTGGTTAGGGCTTCCCTGGTGGCTCTGATGGTAAAGAATCTGCCTGCAATGCAAGAGACCCAGGTTCAGTCCCTGGGTCAGGAAGATCCCCTGGAGAAGGAAATGGCAATCCACTCCAGTGTTCTTGCCCAGAGAATTCCACAGATTTAGGAGCCTTGCAGGCTACAGTCTATGGGATCACAAAGAGTTGGACACAACTGAATGACACATTTTCACTTTCCACCCTTATTTAACCTATTTAACTTAATTACTGCTTTGAAGGCCCTAAATCCAAGTATAGTCATATTCTGAGATACTGGCAGCTAGAAATTTAACCTATGAATTTTGAGGAAACATAAGTCAGTCTACTACAGCAGTTGTTACATTTATTAAAGAGATAAAAATACTGAAAAAAGTATTCAATATATATTTTTATGAACATTTATTACTGACTTCCAACAAAGTAATGTATTATTCCCTCTGAGGATGTGATAGGTTTTCTTAGGAACACTGTGAATCATGTAACTGATCATGTTTTGAATTTTTCTTTGATCATCAGGATTCTCAAGCTCAACTTAAGTAAATGTACGTTGCTTATTCTATGGACTCTATTTAAAAATTTAACACTTTTTTTTCCAGATTTTGATCAATTTATTTTACCTGCTTTGTCCGAATCTTGATTTATTTTTATCATTTTTTTATCCATCTTATTGTAGGTAATATTGTAGGTAATATGAAATATGACATCCTAGGTGGCAAGATTAAATAAATTGTGGGGACAGTCATCAGCAAACCTTTAAAATGCCCAACCTCTATGTAAGCCACATCTGACTACATCTGATTTTCCTTAGCTACGGCAAACCTCCTGCACTGGAAGCAATAGCATGTCTAATGAACGTGGCATGTCTGTGGTCTAGATGTCTCCTCTAATCCAGGAGATATTTATGTCTTTTGATCACAAACTCCTCTTGAAAATATGAAAAGAAAAGTTTAAAAAATCTATTCCCTATCAAAAGACAGCATATTTTGTGTGCTGATCAAGAGTTCAGACCCTGCAGCCTGACTTCTGGGTTCTAATGCTAGCCTGACCCCATATATTAGCTGTGATGCCCTGAGCAAGTTACATGAAATATCTGTATACCATATTTTTTCATCTGTCATGGGAAGATAGTGGGAACATATATCCTAAGAGTATCATGAGGGCCAGGAGAATGAAAACTTGTAAAAAGATCAGAACAGCTCCAAACAAACAGAAACTGCTCCAATCACTGTTAAGCAATATCATCTCAGAAAAATACACTCCAAAATTTGCATGTGTTTTCCGAGTCCTCACAGACGCCCTGAAGCTCTTCACTACTATGTAGTTCTGGGCCCAGGAAGCCCAGCTAACAATGTCTTCTCTACCAATTTTGTCTTGAACAAGAAATTCAGTTAAATTTAACTCAAACATACATTATTTCTGCTTTTGCTTTTGTATTTGCTGAGCCTCCACAGAACATTTGACAGGGAAGTAGTAAAGCATCTTTATATTATATTGTGCTTTATTCCATTAAAAAAAAAGACGTCAAAAGAATAAAAAGTACAAATTGCATTGGACTGTAATGTACAATTTCGCCATGTTTTGGGAAATGATCAAGGCCCTCTTTTATTTTGTTCTTTCACAAACATTTAGGGAGCATTTCCTTTTCACAAGGTAATCAGCTAGAGAAAGAGAGAGATAGTGTTTGTTGTTTCCAAGCTAAGATTCAGTGTGAATTGTGACCAGATCAATGAAACCACAGAAATAAGTACCGATTATGAAGACAGTCAAAAGGGTGGACTAATTATTCTTTGTGCTTTTCCCCTAACACATATAGATAATCCCAGGCATCAGATTTCCAACCACAATTTAGAGTGATATAAACCCTCCTTCCTTGCCTTACTTTATTCATCCCAAATACTGTTTGAAGATACTACTTGTATTTTCATGCACATTATTATATAAAATAAGTGAAAGTAAAAGAATTGTCAAACCAAATTCAGCTGGTTACTGAAACATAGAATTGTTTTTAATATCATTTTTTTCACAAACCAATATATCTACCAGCCTTAAGACTTGTGGACTGAATAAAAAATGTATTGGGTGTACTTGATACAAACAGTAAAGAGGGAAAATCTTTTACAAGGGAGCTTATATTTTGTTATATAAAAGCTCTGTATTCCTCTATTATTGTGTGTTAAAAGGACTCTCTAGTTTTCAAATAATTTTGCATTAGCTTTGGTTCAGCAGTGATGTTCTTTTCTTTGAAAAAGCTTTGCCCACAGCTCTTTAAGCCTTCATGTGTAAATTAAAGAGAATGAAAAATAGTTAGCATGAGGCATCTTAGAAACCTTGACACTCCATCATTATTGCCACAAATGTCCTTATTAAACTTAATTCATTGATGTGCTTGGTCTAAACTATTTTTTCTTGAGAATAAAATATATGAAACACTTATTTTCTAAACCTAATTTACTAATAGCTGATCAGTAAAAGAAATCTTTAAATTTAGCTAGGCAACAAAGCTTTTTAGAAATTTCAACAACCTTGGAAGAATTTTCTACATAGGCACAGCCTTAGTTATTCCTGCAATTTGAACGTGCTAAACACATGATATTTAGAATAATCTTACAAAATGTAAAAAATATATTTATCATGAATAGCAATAAGTTTTCATTTTATAGCAATAAGTAATTATTCCAAACATTGCTGCTAATAGTTCATTAAATTATAAAAATATCTTACATTCCTTATATTATTTGGGAGGAAAATGGTAATAGATCAACGAGTTGATGGAAATAAAATTCACACTCGTATTTTCACTGCAACTAATTCTAGAAGAAATTTAACTTTAAGGAATCTTAATCATGGCTTCAATATATTCTAATTGTTTAACAATCTGGGTACCTATGTAAACACACCGGAACAATGAAATTATACCCTCTAAAAAACAGTCATACATTTGCTAACACAATCATCAGCAGAAAGAGACAACACAGTAAGAATGAAAGGAGGCAATGAAAACACTAACATGGAATAGAAAGAACGTAAAGACAAACTTGGAGGAAGGATGGCTTCGCTGTGGCATCAGCACCACGAAGAGATGAAAACGCCAGGACACCAAGTCAATCTTTGTTTACAAAACCTGCAAGCTTAACAAAATCAGAGGAGAATCCGTCAACAGATGAATGGATAAACAAAATGTAATACATGCATACAATGAAATATTCAAACATAAAAAAGAATGAAGTTCTGATACATGCTACAACATTAATGAACCTTGAGGACATTATGTTAATTGAAATAAGCCAGATACTGAAGAGTAAAAGTTTCATGATTCCACTTATCTGAAATATCTGAATAGGCAAATGCACAGAGACAGAAAGTAGATTAGAGATTCCCAATATCTTAGGTGAGAGAAAAATAAGGAGTAGTTATTTAATGACTATAGAGTTTCATTTTGGTTGATGAAAACGCTGGGCTGATAGTAGTGATAATCGTATAACATTGTGAGTGTAATTAATTCCACTGAATTGTACACTTAGAAAATAGTAAAAATAGTAAAAATTATATCTATTTTACCAAAATCTTTAAATATAACATACTATACATACAAACACACACACACACACACCTGCAAGTCAATAAACATCCTAGAGAAAATGCATATTAAGAACTTAGCATGGCAATTATGCATGTACCTGGCAGGCCACATGTATTCAATAAATGCCAATTATTTGTAAAGTGAAAAAAGGAGTCCCGACCTTTAAAAAGATGTAGACCACAGGATTAGAATTCAAGTTTTTTGACAATGTGAACTGTTTGCTTTCCAAACCCTCCACAGAATGGAGCAAAGGGCTCCCACAGGTAGATATTTCATGTTGGATGAGTAACTGGTTGAGCAAATTTGAGCCTGGTTACCTTGAAGGGGTCAATGTCATCTCCACTTTCATAAGGGATAAGTGATCTGGTAGTACAAGATAAAGAGTAACAAAGTCTTTGGTAACAAATATTTTAAAATTAAAAAGGGGATAGAGAGAAAGAGAATTGGAATTTCAATTTATGGAATTAGAATGTTTCAGCCAGAAGCTAGGACTCTAGTGTAAATTCAGTCTTTCACAGATGAGGAAATTGCAGGTAGGGAGGAAAATGAAATGAAAATGAGGTAGCCAAGGCCAAGGTGATTCATGCAAATGTTGTCTAGTTTGAGTAATACCATAAATTCAGAGAACAATGTTTATGCTTCTCTTAAGTCTAGTACAGTGCCTCAACACTGCATGAAGGAATCAGAAAGATCTATTAATATTAGTCAGTCAATTCTGGTGTCTATTTATGTGCTGAAGTGATTACTATAACCACAGTACAAATAAAAGGAAAAGCAGAAGTGCAAAATGTTAATTTTACCTAGTGTTCAACTCATATTGTGTGTGTTAGTAACTCAGTCATGTCTGACTCTTTGAGACCCCATGGACTGCAGCCCACCAGGCTCCTCTGTCCATAAGATTAGCCCAACAAGAATACTGGAGTGGGTAGTCATTTTCTTCTCCAAATCAGAAAACATTAAAAATAGGAAACTCTATAAAATAATCTGAACAAAGTTTATTAATCCTTCTAGTTTATAGATAAAACTTTTAAAAGGCAAAGTCACTAAGTGAAAATTCACACTTTAACAAAAATATACTGTAGTAACCATTTTTTTCTAATGATACCTGTAACCTATGTTGGAATTAGTTGCTTAAAAGTGTGCTAAACAAACAAATCACATACACCTAACAGGCCTTGCCAGAGCTACTAAATAAACCATGAAGAACTATCTACAAGATAAACAAACCCAGTTAGAAAATGGACCAAATAACCTAAGTGCTGCGGATAAAATTTAAAGACACAAGGTAGAATCAGGCAATATTTAGAGCACATTTCATTCTTCCAAGGACTCAGAACCAAGAGCATATAGCTTTTGTCTACAGTACTCTAATTTCAATAGAATATTTGAACTTTGTGACAATGATTATATATACTGTATTATAAAATTATTAATTTTATCATTAAATGTTTAAATGAGTTTTTCTTTTCTATACCTATAAATGTTATTATATTCAGAAGCTAAATTTTAACATCAGATAGATTTTAAATTTTAATTTGCAATTACTCTAAAATACCATTTGACAAAAAGAAGTTTCTTTTATATCAGATTATTGGAGCAGATAATTAATTTTAAAATTTGTTACATTTATCAAAACTTATGTGTTATTTATAAAAACTGACTATTAAGGTATACTCAGCCTTTAAAGGAAACTATAAACATTTTAACTTTGCTAAAATGGATGAAATGAACAAAATAATTTTTCAATTATCTTATTAACCCCAGGACTAAATCAGATGATAGTATATTTTCTTCAGTTCAGTTCAGTCGCTCAGTCATGTCCGACTCTTTGCGACCCCATGAATTGCAGCACGACAGGCCTCTCTGTCCATCACCATCTCCCGGAGTTCAATCAGACTCACGTCCATCAAGTCAGTGATGCCATCCAGCCATCTCATCCTCTGTCGTCCCCTTCTCCTCCTGCCCCCAATCCCTCCCAGCATCAGAGTCTTTTCCAATGAGTCAACTCTTCACATAGAGTGGCCAAAGTACTGGAGTTTCAGCTTTAGCATCATTCCTTCCAAAGAAATCCCAGGGCTGATCTCCTTCAGAATGGACTGGTTGGATCTTCTTGCAATCCAAGGGACTCTCAAGAGTCTTTTCCAACACCACAGTTCAAAAGCATCAATTCTTCGGCGCTCAGCCTTCTTCCCAGTCCAAATCTCACATCCATACATGACCACTGTAAAAACCATAGCCTTGACTACACGGACCTTTGTTGACAAAGTAATGTCTTTGCTTTTCAACATGCTATCTAGGTTGGTCATAACTTTTCTTCCAAGGAGTAAGTGGCTTTTAATTTCATGGCTGCAATCACCATCTGCAGTGATTTTGGAGCCAAAAAAATAAAGGTCTGACACTGTTTCCACTGTTTCCCCATCTATTTCCCACGAAGTGATGGGACCAGATGCCATGATCTTAGTTTTCTGAATGTTGAGCTTTAAGCCAACTTTTTCACTCTCCACTTTCACTTTCATCAAGAGGCTTTTTAGCTCCTCTTCACTTTCTGCCATAAGGGTGGTGTCATCTGCATATCTGAGGTTATTGATATTTCTCTCGGCAATCTTGATTCCAGCTTGTGCTTCTTCTAGCCCAGCGTTTCTCATGATGAACCCTGCATGTTAGTTAAATAAGCAGGGTGACAATATACAGCCTTGATGTACTCCTTTTCCTATTTGGAACAAGTGTGTTGTTCCATGTCCGGTTCTAACTGTTGCTTCCTGACATGCATATAGGTTTCTCAAGAGGCAGGTCAGATGGTCTGGTATTCCCATCTCTTTCAGAATTTTCCACAGTTTATTGTGATCCACACAGTCAAAGGCTTTGGCATAGTCAATATAGCAGAAACAGATGTTTTTCTGGAACCCTATTGCTTTTTTGATGATCCAGCGGATGTTGGCAATTGGATCTCTGGTTCCTCTGCCTTTTCTAAAACCAGCTTGAACATCTGGGAGTTCACAGTTCACATATTTTCTTCAGATATTATCAGTTACATGTCCCATTTTTCCACAATGATTCTATTAATGTGATTATTTCAAACACTTATAAATTAAATCAATGTTGAGAAAAAGCATATTGTAAATTCCACTAATTTACTTATTTCATTGATATTTATCATGTAGTTATTTTGTGTCATGCATCAAACCAGCATTCAATTGCAACAAGATCACTTATTACTATAAACACAATATAAAACTTCTATTAAACAATACAATTCACACAGTATCCTAAGACTCATAGGATATGAGCAGCATCCCTGACTCATAAGCAATATTTTGATCTTTATATCATATATTTATATCATATATGTTTATAAATATATGTATTTATATATTTCTCTCATTTCACTATTTTGAAACCAACCCCCTAAAAAATTGTTTTCAGAATAACTAACTTGTGACCTACTTATATGGCTCTGATTTATTAAGATCAAATTAACACCATTCATCTGAATCCTTCAATTTAATGCTTTTTAATATTTGTTAGGTATATAATGAATATCAAGCACTGGGGTAGACACCAGGGAGGCAAAGATGATATACATGGTCCATGGTCTAATCAGCATTGCAAGGAAGCTCACAGAACTGTGAAGGAAATTTTCATCTTCCCCTTCCTTAACTGCAAGTTTTCATTATCTGGCTGGAGTTCTATAAACTTCAAGTCTGGAGTTGTGTCTGGCATTTTCTAGTCACCACAGTCTAGTACACATCATGTTATCATTTCCAGCCCTTGATATTTACGGCTACTTCCCTGATCCTGACCATGAGTCACTGCATTACAGAATGTGCACTGATCTTAAGATTCCAGATGCTTCTCTCTCTGCCTTATGAAACCACGTGCTTCCATCTATTAGCTAAGTTAAACATCCTTGATAGCCACTGCTTGCCCATACATCCTCATGGATCTGCCACTTATGTTTCAAGATACCAAGCTCCATCAAACTAACCACACCAGTATGCATTTCCTGGTTCATATACCCTGTTTATGACATCTTCTGTCAAGCAGTCCTTTTTGTGACAGTTTGGGTGGGAGAAAGAAATGTTTCTCAATTAGTCATATCCTCCATAGGAAGAAATTCTACCCTGAATTAAATTTCTACCTTGGGTCTGAACACAGAGCTTTGAAATTTTTTTTCCTTTCCTGAATCTTTTATTATTATTTAAAATAGCAGTTAATGCTACTTTTCAAAATAATATCTTAAACCTGTCCAAACCCAACATTTTATATTAATAGATGTGGTAAATAAAATTCAAAGAGGTTAAATGACTTTTCCAAAGTCATATGGCAAATTAATGCCAGAGGTAAAATTTTTTGTCTTACCTCTAAGACTGATTTTATATGATCAAATATCAGACCTGGAAGAAAGATACCAGTTAATGTATTTGCCAAAGTCTGTGAGTTCCACTACTCAGTGGGCAGAGGTTTGGCTTTTAACAAAGAAAGACTGTAAAAGAAAGGCTGTAAAAAAAAAACTATCCTCAGTGTATCTAACCAATTATAACTGATTCTAAATCTCTGATTTTTTTCTAGGCTGTGCCCAAGACAATATGTTTAACAGAGACATTTGCTACATAAACGTGTGTACACACACACAACCCAAGTATACAAAAGAATGGCAAGTAAAAAGTCTTGGATTCTAAGATGCTAAAATAATGGATATTCCCTAGCCACACTATCATTACTTATTTGCTGTGAAATAAAATAATTTATATTAGCCTTTTCCAAAAATTCACCAATTATAGGGCCCACTGAACATGTTTTTATAATGAATCTTAAAGAATCAATATAACCAAGTGGAAAAACTTCTTTCTAAAATGAAAGATCTGAATTCTGAACATGTAGCACTGGCTGGCGTATCTGACATAAGAAAGAGGTTTCACCCAGAATATGCAGCTCAAGCTGTGAGAGTGACAGTGACGTGCACTGTGTAATGTCAATTCAAGAGGAGAGGCCACAGCAGAGTGAAAAGGACCCCTCTCAACATGCGTCTCATGGCACTAAGGAATCACTTAAGAACCCTGACTGCAAAGTGACTGAACAATAGGCCAAATGTGACGCCTACTTTTTGGACATTTAATGAAAAGAATCTAAGAGGATGTCCTCCCATTTGGTTAAAATGCTATTTTTCTCCATTTAACCATTTTGTATACCCCTAATATTCTGTAACATATTTAGTTTATTGTTTTCAATAGCTCACACAATTTATGATGTTGCTTTGACATATAAATAAGATGCTATACGCTTAGATTGAAAAATGGCATTAATGTGTCTGCAAATGGAAAAGGAAAGGTAAACAAAATAAATGTGGAAATATAGACCCCAAAGAACACACATCCTTCTATTATTTCATGTACCTTTATATGATTTAGAATTACTCAAAAATGTAATAATCAAAACAATAAAATAAAATTAAGAAATTTAAGTTTTCATAGTGTAGTTAAATTAATTGGATTGGATGGCATCACCAACCCAATGGACATGAGTTCGAGTAAACTCTGGGAGTCTGTGATGGATAGGGAAGCCTGGCGTGCTGCAATTCATGGGGGTCGCAAAGAGTCAGACACGACTGAGTGACTGAGCTGAACTGAATATTGTTCATGCTTTCTGTATATTTGGCATAAGATAACATATCCATCTAGAAACATCTGTTACCGTGTTGGAAAATATTACCCTAAACATTTCTGTTCCTCTCCAAGAGGGTGCCATTATTAGAGAGAGTCTGGTAGATGCTGAACCAAATAATGAATGAAAGATACAGCCACTTTAGTCAACGGCAAGAACTCAATCACACAGTATTTTTTGCACTAAGGCTGACTGGTAGTTATCCACTGGTTATCCCAATATTACGAACTAACTTGTTTTATTAATAATACAGTCCCATCCTGGTCCCCTATAAGCACTCATATGGTAATCACTTGTCAACATACCTTTAAAATCCTAGGAGTTTTCAGTCTTGGTGTGCACGATAAGATTTATGTTTCTTGCACAAGACTATATAACTACCAATACTGGAGTAGAGCTTTATTACCCAAGTATCTCAGGGGAAGCATGCTTCTTACCAGAATCAAGTCCATGAACAGGTCAGAAAGATAAATGACCTTCAATATTTGGATGAAATTCTGTTTTATTTTATCAATATTTATTATATGAATAAATAGACAAATACTGGTAAAGCCAAAGAACTGTATTCTTAACTGGACTTAAGAAAAACTTTTCTGAAAACTAAATCAAACAAATTTGTCATTATGAGCTACAAAATTCAACTTTGTGCGTCTATATGTATGAGTATATATTTCATCTTACCAACGTCACTGTTTCCTCAATAACATGGTCTTACTTCCCTAATATTACCATCACATGAATTAAAGGGAATTCACTAAAATCCTGATGGCTTTCATGGTGGGAAGGACTTATTTATCACCTTATTATCTTTGACATCTTTATCCCTTTAATAAATATCTTTTTGATAGATTTGAAACACAAATGTGTTTGGCAGAGTGGTCATTTTTTGATCATCTAATACCTCAACAGATGCATATTAGATGAAAATGTTGATACCATGTCACCTCTAGTTCAGACTTGTAAACAATAAAGCTCTGTGTGGGGGAATTTACAAACTGACAGGTGAAATAAGCTTCCCTACCAGTATATCTGGAAGGCTTACCTGGTAGAGCTCCCCAAGTCCTGTGGCTTAAAGAGAGTCTCCTAGAAAATGTCCCCAGCAACCTCCTCATTAGCTTGCATTTACATTGTGCTTTTCTCTTTTTACTCCCCTGCAGTGATTGGGCAACACCTGGAAAAAACAGATAGCTTCTTGTCAGAAATGGTTTAGGGTCTTCTGTTGGAGAAGCAATCATCCACAAAGCTTACAATTTGCTTTTCCACAAGTGAGAAAATTAACAAATGTGTTTCGAAATTAAAGAGGAAACAAAACTTTGGGCTGAAATCAAGGCTTTATTAGTTTACCTAAATCAAAGATTATAGTTGAATCAAAATAACGTATTCTCCTTTTCACCCTGATCAAGAGATAAGAACAAAGACTAATTCAATTCACATCTTCTCTTTCTTAGCCATTTACAATGTATTTAATTTGATTAAGATAATTAGCTTTAAATTTGGAGTTAGAACATTGCAAAAAGCCATCTCTCAGTAATTTATGGGTCTTGTGCGATTATTGACTTTGGCTGTGTGCTGCACATAGAAGACAAGCCATTTATGGGTGGGGTTACTTTAAAACAGGAGGTTTGGTACTGAAAATAATTTTCACATAATTTGTTTTCCCAAAAATTACTTCCTGTATAAAATTTAAAGATGACCATTTTCATGTAAGTCACTATTGTTCACTGTGATATAGGAGAAAGGAATCCCATGATCCCTCCCTCCTTTCTACCCAGAAGAAAACAAGAATTCTTTGATTTGCAATTACAATTGTGGTTGACATGTTCTGGTGTTTTACAAATTACATCTTACAATTCTGGTTGACCTCTACTATTTCCACTCCTGAGAGCTGCAATTATGGTTGTGTTCTTAGCAGCTTTCCTAGTTTAGAACTATAATTCAATTTGTCCCTACAAAATTTTTTCTCTATTGAGACAGAATGAATACAAGCAAGAGGCAAAAGGCTGTTCTATCTTCTGGCACTGCTACGTGGCTTCAGTCGTGTCCGACTCTCTGCGACCCCATAAAGCCCACCAGGCTTCTCCATCCCTGGGATTCTCCAGGCAAGAATACTGGAGTTGCCATTTCCTTCTCCAATGCATGCATGCATGCTAAGTTATGTCAGTCGTGTCCGACTCCATGCGACCCTATGCACAGCAGCCCACCATGCTCCCCTGTCCACAGGACTCTCCAGGCAAGAATACTGGAGTGAGTTGCCATTTCCTTCTCCTTTTCTGGAACTAGATGAAATAATCTGGAAGAAGGATTCCTGAGGTGGCGTTAATTACTCATAAAATTCTGAAGAATTCTCTTTTAAAGCCTAGAATGCCTAACTTCTCTGTACAGAACTATACTCTGATTATCTCATTACAATGATATGTAAATTTCAAAATATCAAGAACTTGCCCAGTCAGCCGTAGACTCCCTTTGTTGTTGTTCAGTCACTAAGTTGTGTCTGATTCTTTGCGAATCCCACGGACTGCATCATGCCAGGCTCCCCTGTCCTCCTGGAATTTGCTCAAATTCATGTCCATTGACTCAGTGATGCTATCTAACCATCTCATCCTCTGCCGCCCCTTCTCCTTTTGCGTTCAATCTTTCCCAGCATCAGGGTCTTTACCAATGAGTCAGTTCCTTGCATCATGTAGCCAAAAGTATCGGAGCTTCAGCTTTAGCATCAGTCCTTCCAGTGAATATTCAGGGTTGATTTCTTTTAGGACTGACTAGTTTGACCTCCTGGCTGTCAAAGGGACTCTCAAGAGTCTTCTCCAGTACCACAAATTGGAAACATCCATTCTTCGGCACTCAGCATTCGTTATAGTCCACCTCTCACATCCACACATGACTACCGGAAAAACCATACCTTTGACTATATGGACCTTTGTGGGCAAAGTGATGTCTCTGCTTTTTAATATGCTGTCTAGGTTTCTTATAGCTTTCCTTCAAAGGAGCAAGATTATTTTAATTTCCTGGCTACAGTCACCATCCACAGTGATTTTGGCGCCCAAGAAAATAAAAAGAGTTGGGAGTTTGACAGCAGGAGATGAACTTTGTTCACAGATGATGGACAGGACCTTTCCTCCTGTGCCCTGGTTCTGGGCACAGGGTCAGGTGGGAAAGTAGCAGTGACTGAGGAAATGGGAAGGAATGCAGCTGGTGAGCTTTCCGCCCAGCTCCACAAGCCAGACAGGCAACATACCCACTCCTGTGCCCTGGCTGGAAGCCTCAGACCTCATTCACTCCCCTCAGCCTACCGTTGCCCTCTCTGTACCCCAGGGTACTTGCCTTGATACCCTGCCCAACATCTCTTCATCCTTGTTGAAGAGCAAAATTCTCTGCTGATGACACGCATAAATAATCATTTCCACCCACTCAGAGCCAGGTCAGTTCACATGGAGCTGAGAATTTGAAGTGGAGTGACTCACCTTTTAGCCTAAGTCATCCCCTAGGAAATGCCATCTGCTGGGAGTTATTACAGTTCCAATCAACACTATGTTTATAAAATTGACTCAGACCTTCTGTCAAAAAACAAAACAGTATTTAACAAAACTAAAAATAAAAATGATAAAGGTAACTAAGCCTACAGAAGGAAATGGCAACCCACTCCAGTATTCTTGCCTGGAGAATCCCATGGACGGAGGAGCCTGGTGGGCTACAGTCCATGGGATCACAGAGTCGGACAGACTGAACGACTTCACTTTCACTTTCACTAATTTATGAGGAAACAGTATTGTGTCATCCTTTTCTTGCTCTATTTTTTTGAAGTGATTTCTCAAAATGCTTTTTCCTAAAGTAGATATTCTTCAGAAATATATATACCAGAGGGCATATCAGTTCACTCTTTCTTTGTACAGCTTTACAGATTTATACCCCCAAAAGCACAATGTTCAAAGCTGCCATGGTGGTGTGCTAGGGCTACAGTCAGATCAAGAGTTTGGTGAAATTTCAGATTATTTATCATGAACTCCAAGTGTTCACTCACATGGAAAAATGAGTCACTCAGAGGCTTCTAATATGAGCAAGAAGGAGGAAGGTAAATTATAGTATTTTTTTCTCTAAATATATCAGTGCTTTCTTTCTGAAGGTATTTTTAAAGATCTGTATATTGTTCTAAGGGCTTCCCTTGTGGCTCAGTTGGTAAAGAATCTGCCTGCAATATAGGAGACCTGGGTTTGATCCCTGGGTTGGGAAGATCCCCTGGAGAAGGGAAAGGCTACCCACTCCAGTATTCTGGCCTGGAGAATTCCATGGACCATACAGTCCATGGGGTCACAAAGAGTTGGACATGACTGAGTGACTTTCACTTTCATATTGTTCTATAAATAGTATGCTACACTTCTCCAATTCCTTTAGCTCTTAGAAGTTTTAAGTGTAAGTAAAGGAATTTTTTGCCTTTTAGAGTAAAAAGAAGAGCATGTATAGAATTGCGGAAGATGATGGATACCTGAGAAAAATTAATTACAGATGCTGTCAGAGACTCTGGGTGGTGGTATTCTTCACCAGACTTTGGTTCCCTCTAGACTGGAGAAGGCAATGGCACCCCACTCCGGTACTCCTGCCTGGAAAATCGCATGGACGGAGGAGCCTGGTAGGCTGCAGTCCATGGGGTCGCTAGAGTCAGACACGACTGAGCGACTTCACTTTCCCTTTTCACTTTCATGCATTGGAGAAGGAAATGGCAACCCACGCCAGTGTTCTTGCCTGGAGAACCCCAGGGACGGGGGAGCCTGGTGGGCTGCCGTCTATGGGGTCGCACAGAGTCGGACACGACTGACGTGACTTAGCAGCAGCAGCTTAACCCTACCAGGTGTCCTGTGTGGTATGTATTCACTGTTATCCACCTCAGCTCTCTATTTTTAAGTCCCTACTTTATGCCTGGCTGGTCAGCTAGTGAGAGTGTTGTGTTTCTCCCTTTAACAATCAAGTCTCTGACAATTTGTTATGGTGGACTTTCCTTAGTTGAAGAGTGGTACAGTATTAGAAACCACTCAAGTCAATATGAATAAAAACTGACATTACTAAACTGCAGAATCTACAATTTTTCACCACTGCCCCAGGGTGAGTCCAAGCACTATGCAACTTAGAGATATGGAATAAGACTGGAACATGCTTTATGATCAAGCTAGCTTCTGGATGACATTTTTTCTTTACTATGTATTATTAGCATTATTTCTATTGTATTA
This sequence comes from Oryx dammah, assembly GCF_014754425.2. Lineage (NCBI taxonomy): Eukaryota > Metazoa > Chordata > Mammalia > Artiodactyla > Bovidae > Oryx > Oryx dammah. The sequence goes on along the minus strand of NW_024070188.1, from coordinate 22,431,421 downwards.
TTTCTATTATACCTAATTCCAAAGATGACTGAAAACATTTATGTTGAAATATAAATATAATCAGATAATTAAAATATGGGAGGAAGAGAGTCTTAGAACATGCAAAATAATGGTTCTTAAGCTTTGATGAAAGCTGTAAATCTCCCCCTTAGAAAAATATAGATATGCACATTTTGACATCCAAAGTTAAAGACAAAAACAAAAAATGCTCATTTATGGAAAAACTCCTCAAAGCCCCTGCTTGAAGGGTGCAAATAACCATGTGCCAAGGCTAGAGTTTACAAACTCAACTGCTGAGGAGATCAGCATACAGCAGAGCGAAGTGGGCTGAGAAGAATATGGTGTGAGACCATGAGGCTTGGGGAGAAGAAGGCTCAGCTCCTCAGCACTTGTGAGGTGGCAAGGCTGCTTCATTGCTACTGCCAGAGCTTCCAACTTTTCAAGACAAAAACCAAGTTTAAATTTCTGTGTAAAATTTTTCAATGCCTAAGTTTCAGCAACTAATTCACATTTGTTTAAAATGCTGTGCAGATAAACAAAGAAAGAAAACAAGCAAACAAAAATTAAAATGACATCACAGCTGTGGCTGAAAAGCAAATGCCTGAAGCATATACATTCTGTGTCATTTAAAATGAGACATGTATTGATCAGATAAGTTCTCGGTAGAAAAACAGGCATTTTCTCATAGAAAGTTAACTACTTAACATGTTCTTGCCACTTCACCTTTCCAGAGTGAAAACTACAGGAACAGCAGAAGATAAGGACCAGATTTCCCTAAGGAAGCAGCTTTAGATCTGCTTAAACCTATGAAAATCTACATCATGAAAGCCACAGTTTTCCAGAAGGCAGAAATTTTTGTCCTAAAACTTCCTGAGGGTAGGAGCCACAAATCAGTGGTTTCGATCTTTCAAGGCCTTAGTCCGGCCACTGCAGCACATTTGGTCTTGAATAGACTTTATGCTGATTGGTCAACCAAGATCAGCTAGCTGCTAAATGTCCCCCCGGATGACTCTGTGAATTGATCCATGAAATGGAGTTATTTGGAATTGTCCATGCAAGTGATGAACAGCATCTGCATGAAACAGTCATCTTGGCTCTGTCACTAAAGACAGCACTAAAGATTTCAGTCTGCTTAATTTGAGGCAAATTACTAAGTAAATCTAATATGACTATATCTCTCAGAGCTTTCTATTCCTTTCCCAAGTAGGTAAAGGACCCTTGATGGCACAAATCAAACCAAACCATTTTCTGAGGGTGCCTAGAAAATCAGCAGGAAAAGAGGGTGGATTCTGCTCCAAGTTCATTGATGCAAATAGACACAATGTAATCGAACTGTTGAAAAGCTTCACCAGTATCAACCAATATATGTCTGTGCCCAAATGTTACTGTGCCACCAGAGGACAGTAAAACAAGAGATAAACTTCTATAGCCTCACAGTATATTCATATAATATACCCATTTGCTTAAACCTGGTAAAGTCAGTTCTGTTTCAGCAAATCTGAACTCTAACTGATACAATACTAAGTAGAGAGGATTTTTCTTAAACCTTTCACAAGATGAGAATGTTGCATTCTAGGCACATGAGCTCCCAGCCTCATCAGTGTCCTCTGCCCCAACAATGGCAAGCAAGCAGCAAAACAATCAGACAGAAAGGAATCTGCAGTTGCATCAGTAACCATTGTTAGTTTGACTGATCACCAGTGGCCAGCAGGCCCAGCTCAGTGCTTTGACTCAGGAAAAGATCTGAGAACATGTACACAATTCTGGCTGAGAGAAGGGGTGAACAACAGTGTCAAGATTGGGGGCAGGAGGAGAAGGGGATGACAGAGGATGAGATGGCTGGATGGCATCACTGACTCGATGAACATGAGTCTGAGTGCACTCCGGGAGTTGGTGACGGACAGGGAAGCCTGGCGTGCTGAGATTCATGGGGTCACAAAGAGTCAGACACGACTGAGCGACTGAACTGAACTGAAGCAAGAACAGAGAACTTCCCACGTGGCGCTAGTGGTAAAGAATCCGCCTGCCAGGGTAGGAGAGGCAGGAGATGTGGGTTCGATTCCTGGGTCGAGAAGATCCTCTGGAGGAGGAAATGGCAATCCCCTCCAGTACTCTTGCCTGGAAAATACCATGGACAGAGGAGTCTGGCAGGCTACAGTCCATGGGGTTGTAAAGAGTCAGACACAATTGTTTGTGCGCGCGCGCTCACACACATACACACACACACAAGCTAGAGGAGACCTCTGAAATAAGTTTAAATTGATATGTTTTAAAATAAGAACTATTATTATTTCTTATATTCCTGAGGTTATCAAGCAAAGTTCATAGCTATAATAACAATGATAGTAACTGTAATCATAACAAACTTGACAACATTGATACATAGCACATTTTGACTTCTGCACTTTCATTTATATGATCCAGATTGCAATCAGCTGCAATAGTATCAGTATTCCTACAAAATGCATCATACTTCTTGTCTATATTTACTAGATCAGTGGTGACCATGAAAGAGGACGAGCAAAGAAAACCTTAAAGAAATGCAAGAAATAGTTCTTGAGTATTCAGTCAAAGCAGAAAAAATGAGCTAAGAGATTTGATTGAAGAGAAATACAAAAAATCAAATATATTTCCAATATACAGGATTTCTGCAATACTTGGTCTTTCTCTGGTGGCTCAGACAATAAATAATCTGCCTACAATGCAGGAGATCTGGGTTTGATTCCTGGTCAGGAAGATCCCCTGGAGAAGGGCATGGCAACCCACCCCAGTATTCTTGCCTGGAGAATCCCATGGACAGAGGAACCTGGCCAGCTACAGTCCATGGGATTGCAAGGAGTCAGACACAACTAAGTGACTAACACTTATACATTTTCAAGAGTTCTGCAATACTGAGAACTAAGGAATATTTTCCACTTGTTTTCTCAGATGCAAAATTGACAGTCTCCTTGTAGGAATATTATTCTCTCAGGGGTAGCTACTGTTTTGAAAATCTTGTCAGTACTAGTGGAGTGAGCTCAATAATACTCTGAGGTATTCTGATTTAAGTAGTAAGATTAGCTCTCTCAGATAGAGACCCATATTTTCCCATTAACCTAAAGTGGTATCTGCATGTGTGAGAAAACCATTTTAAAGAAACAAATACAGATTTGTATCAGACCTCAGTGATCTTTCTGAGTCCAACTCAAATAAAATGAGCCTAACACATAGAACACCATGCCGAGACTGGCCAATGTATCTCTTCTAATGGTAACATTTTAAAATTTAATAAAAATATATGTTTTTCAATAAAGCAACTTTACTTATTCAACTAATATTTACTAATATCTTCCAGGCACTGTTCTTGCATGTGCACACACAAGCACACACACACACACACACACACCCCTACCAAGTGGTGATAAGTTCTAGAAAGAAAAGTAAAACAGGTCAAGGACTTTAATAGGAATAGTTGTGAGAAGTTTCATATTAGGTAGGGTTTAGATAGCAATGAGGTCTCTCTAGCCTTGCAGATGAGAGATTTGACCATAAAAATGTCTCCGAGAAAAGCACGGTAAGATAAGAACACATGAAATGCAAAGGCTCTGAGGTCAAGTGTACCTAGTGTCATTGAAGGACAGCACAAAGGCCAGTGTGACTAGAGCTCAGCGATCTAGCTGAAGACAGAAGATGAAATCAGAGTGACAGCAAGAGCCAAACCATGCAAGTTGTGTGATGGTCTTTTGAATGAAGGAAGTATATAGTATGATATGCATACTAAAACATCAACCAGGCTGCTGAGACGATAACAGATAAGAGGAGCTAAAAGGGAAGCAGGCAGGTCACTCAAAGGCCCTTGCAACAATTAAATGCAGAGATGATAATTGCTTGGAACAGTGCAGAGTGGTGAAAGTAAACATATATGTGTGTATATATATGTGTGTGTGTGTGTGTGTGTGTGTGTGTACTTCAAAGATAGAACAAACAGAACTTGTCAATTGACTGAATGTGAGAGTAGAAGAGAAAAAACGATTCAATGACAACTCAAGTTTTTTGACCTGAACACCTCCATGCAGGCTATAGATGTTTACTTTCTAAGGCAAGACTAAAGTAGGAAATAAAACATTTCATCTTGGACATTTTACATTTGAAATGTTTATTAAATCTCCAAGAGAGATGTAAGAAGGGAACTAGAATTTGGGAGAGAGGTCAAGGCTGGAGCTACATCTCTTAGAGTTAAAGCATCTATTAACATATGGCATGTGAAACCGTGAGATGGGATGCAAACTCCTAGACATCCCCAAAGTAGAAAATACAATTTCTTTTCAAGTGGACTTGGAACATACATTACATTACAAAGAAAATTCCAGTAAGTTTCATAAGGCAGAAATAATCCAAAATATATTCTCTAATTGCTGTGCAGTACAATTATAAATTAAAAATAAAGTCAAAAAGTCTTATCAAGGGATATTTAAAATGGATTGTTAAACAACTCTAAGATAAATAAAATGAACAAGTCACCCCTGAAGAAATGGCAGGTTCCATGTTAAGACCAAGAAAGCAAAAGGATATCTTATGCCAAGAAAAAAGAAAGGAATGTCAGAAAAACACCAGGGCAACTTAAAGGATTCCCACTGACAAATCTAAAGAATTTCAACATTAAACAGAGTTATAACTTACTGAATATAAAAATGCAAAAAATATTATAATATTCAAAGAGGGAAAGAGGGAGACTACCTAATCAGAACAATGCCAGCTAATCAATATAAAAGAAATAATGAATTGGAAAAATCCCAATTTTATATTCATCTGATGTAATAACTGATGGAGGAAAAGTTCATCAATGGATGCTAAACTCATCATCTGAACAATATTGGTAATCAAGACACTTATACATTCTCAGAGTAGCGCTCCATCAAATACATATTAATTATAAAGAAGAAAAGCTGCCTCTATAATGGAAGCATCTGGTTGACTCACCTTAACCCAAAGATGATCAAGCAAACTGTAATTTTGTATCCCTTGATTCAAGGCAACGAGATTACACATCACCTATAATATTTCTGTTTACCCTGAATCTAATCATTAGGAAACAATCAGACAAATCCAGACAGAGGAACATTCTACAAAACAATGCATTTGGAAGCTGTAATATCTTGAGAAACAAGCAAAGGTGCAAGACTCCTGTACAATAAAGGAAACTAAAGAAATTTGAAAGCCAAAACCAATAAAGGATTTCTACTTGGAGCCTAGAGTTTAAAACAACAACAGCTATAAAGGACGTTTTGGAGATAATTGGAGCAATTTGAAACTGGACTATATAACAGATAACTGTCTAAGTTCTGCATGTGATAGGGTTATTATGTTTATGTTGGAGAATACTCTTGTTCTGATGAAGTTCTTCATGACAAATGAAAAAGAAGGTAAGCACTTTGGGAAAAAAGGCTGAAATTCTTTCATTCCAAATGGCTGAAACAAAACATAGTTTCGTAGTAAACATTATAATTACCTAGCGGATTGAGTGGAGAAGGCAATGGCACCCCACTCCAGTACTCTTGCCTGGGAAATCCCACGGGTGGAGGAGCCTGGTAGGCTGCAGTTCATGGGGCCTCTAAGAGTAGAACACCACTGAGCAACTTCACTTTCACTTTTCATTTTCATTCTTTGGAGAAGGAAATGGCAACCCACTCCAGTGTTCTTGCCTGGAGAATCCCAGGGACAGAGGAGCCTGGTGGGCTGCCGTCTATGGTGTCGCACAGACTCAGACAGGACTGACACGACTTAGCAGCAGCAGATAGAGAAAGTGGGAGAGACAATGGAATGGAGAAATGTAGTAGGAGTGCTGGACAACACCAAGCAGCCTGATGTAAGCTGTCAGTCCATCATGAACTCAAGTGGGCTAGACTAAATGGTTCTGTGTTTTTCCCCAGCCATATTCAGAGCTAAACTGCAAGCAAAGAGTAAATGGTTAAGTAAGTTTTACCTAACCAGGGCTGCAGTTTCATCTGGTGAGTATTATTATGAAGACATCCACAAGTGGGTTAAAAGTTTCTGAAAGGAAGACTTATAATATGGGCCACTGGACTGACGGGATAAAGGGCTATGTTTTTAGAGCATGTTCATCAATATACTTTCATTGGCTCTTTCTTCCAGACCAAAGAGCCTGCCTCTGAACCTCCATAGGTAATTTCTAAATATCTCTTCAATCTGGGTATGTCTTCTCCATCGATATTATTTATCTCCTATCTACTTATTGCTCATTTCATTCTGCATTTTACCCACAGAATTATTTCTCAAGAGCCACAAATACTAACCCTATAATGTTACGGGGTCAAGGGGGTCAAGGTCCTCTCCATAGACCACAGAGGCTCGACTGAGCATCCGCAAACACAACTGCTTCTCAGTAGAACAAGGTTGCTTAGACTCTCTAGCACCACCAATTCTCTCTGCCCTTACACACGTGCTCCTATACATACTGCTGGCCTTCCCTAGTGGTTCAGACGGTAAAGAACCTGCCTGCAATGCAGGAGAACTGTGTTCAATCTCTGGGTTGGGAAGATCCTCCGGAGGAGGGCATGGCCACCCACTCCAGTATTCTTTCCTGGAGAATCCCACAGACAGAGGAGCCTGGCAGGCTCCATAGGGTCAGAAAGAGTCTGACACAACTAAGCAACTCAGCACACAGCATACATACTGCTGTAGCCAGAATCATTTCCCTCTATTTACAGCCTACTGAATACCTGCTCATCATTCCAGACTCAGCTCAGATGCTAGCCCCTCCATGAGCTTCAAATGTGACTCCTCTGTGACTTACCATGATCATCACTGCAGCAATCTACACAGGTAAGCCATGCTGTCCTCTGACCTTCCATAGAACCTGTGAGTATTTCTAATTCTTTTGTCTTGCTCTGTTTTTATTTTGTTGTATTTTTCTCAAGGGTTTTAACATCTGCCAAAGCCAAATTTAAATTCTGACTCTTTATTATCTCTGTAACAGTGAACATATTCCCTTAGTTCCTTAGTTCCTCGGTTACTATATCAGTTAAAACAGATATAGTAACATATGTTGTCTCAGCCCTTATCTTCAGGACTACCATTTCTGTAATTCTTTCCATCAGACAACAGAATTGAAGAGCACAAAAAGAAAAGATATCCCCACACCAGTCCCATGATGGGGCAGACTTTGTCTGCAGAGAATTCTGAAGCAATAACTAATACTATCATTACTGCCACTATAAAATCATTAACAGACAAAAAACTCTAGAAAAAAAGAAGAAATAACAGCAAAAACTGTAATTGTATCCCTCTGAGGAGAATGGAATTTTTTGGAAAGTATACCATGTATAAAATAAGAACATGTAGAAGAGGTTGAAAGTCCTGAACACAAAGAAAAATCTTGCCGTCACTCCGTGAGTTTTTGTCTGTTGTATTGAGCCATATTGGAAAGGGAAGATAGTGGTTAAAAAAAATAGTACCAAATCTGCATTGTATTACCTACTGCCATCAGTGACAACAAATGGATCTCTGATCCCAATTTGCAGTCATGGGCTCAGAGTGGTTAGCCTCAGTGATTACCTAGGGTAATACTGTGTGCTGTATTTTCCTTGCTGTTAGTGGCAAAGCCTTTGATTTCACTCCAGTAGCACTAATTAATTATGTATGACAACTGCCAAGTAAGAGAAAGATTTTACCCTAAATTTACGGAGACATAAAAAAGGTTAAGTAACCTTATCAAGGTCACACAGCAGGTTATCCACAAAACCAGGCATAAGCCATTTGAATATTCACCAGTGAAATGTTTAATATTAACAACAAGTTTTTCCAAAGAGCCATCAAATGTAATGAACACCATATTTTGCGTGTAGAATGGAAAATAAGAATGCTCTGCGGGAAAACGGTGAAATGATTCACGGCTGGTTCTAGCTGAAAGGAAAGCTTTCATTACAAATGTTCCTGTGTTTCAATCCACTTTCTAAAGAAATCTGAAAACCTTTTGCAATTCGTAAGGTTAAGACATCCCACTCTAGTGTAAAATGGTCTATAGTCAAAAGAACCCTCAGCTGTACTCAGAGCCAAAAGACCTGGGTTTGAGTTCTGACTTCAATTACCACCTATCTGACCTTGGACAATCACTTATGCTCTCAGAGCATCAACTCCATTATCCATAAAAGTGAAAACAAAAAGACAATAACTACTGGAGTTATTGCGAGGGTTAAAAGGGATAGCAGAAGTAAAAACTGTGAAGATTGCAAATTGCTGTATGTAAAAAGGTATTATTATGGGGAAAGAGCACAAAAGCATTCCCTCAGTTTGAAAATGATAAATGTATAAGCGCAATGTGGAATTTCACTTAGGTTTGAATCAGAAAAAGCTCTGCCAAATGGAAATGGAGATGTGAGGTCAGGAGTGTTTGGCCACTTTTAACTGCGTTGGAACAGTGTGCCCTTTCTGGTCTGAACAAATCTGTCCCTTACGCATTGTCAGCCAGCCTAATATAATAAATCCTGAGGGATGTGCTAAACTCATTTGGCCAAGGTTTTCAGCTTGCGGCTAAAAATCTTGTGGAGCAAGCACTCTGGCCTTGCAAAACCATCACAGAGTCATTAGTGTCCATATTGAGCAGATCAGACTCTGATTCAGGTTTTATCACAAGCAATACCTTTGATATATTTTTCATGTTCCCTGTATTAAACATTAATATTTGAATGTCACAATAAAGGGTGCAGTTTTTCATTAAACAAATAAATAGGCAGCATACTCAAGCAAGAAAAGAACCATTTTAAGTCAGATTTCATATAGCTAGGAAAATAAACCAATGCTGTTATTATACTTAAGAACTGTAGATATAACTTATAGGGATAAGGTTAAAAAGTCAGAAGAAGGAGATAAAATTCTCCACATACCAAGTAAAGAAAATCATGTCTTTTCTCCCCTCTAAAGCCGATAATGCAATCAACATAATTCTTATAATGCATGTTTCATATTAATATAAAGAGATGATTCAACTGAAAACTGCAGCTAGATAGCTTAATTCATGCAAGAACCTCCAAGATTTCCCAATGAAAACTGCATTGTTGTTTTTGCCTTCCAATATTTTAAAAATTATTCTAAAATTAAAAGCAGAAATATAAATGTAGCACATCACAATATAGCTTCAGAAAAATAAAATTTTAAATGTATTTCACTTAGGACTAACCCGTCATTCCCATATGGCAGCACTAAAATTTATTAAATGAATAACTCCATTTTTAATGCTATTAAGCCTGAGTAACTTTTAATAACATATTCTCTCCCTAAAGGGGGACACAAAAATCCTTGAGGTAGTTCTTGATTCTTATTTTGGTCAGAAAGCATAATCTATTTTATTAAACTTCAGTTGAGAAGTGAACAGAGCTTATTGCTATTAATATGATGGCACAAGCACAACTGGAGCATTCTAGTTATTTTAGAGCTAGAGAGACAGTTTTGCAGTTTTCAATGTAACTGAGTAACTGATTGAGTAATTGGTTTCCCACTGTAACTTGGATCTTAAATTGTTGAAAAGTTTTATATAATATATTGCACTAGATATAGACACAGATATAGATATATCTATATATAGATATATACAAATATCTATATACACACACACACACACATATATATATACACACACATACCTACATAGGAAAATAGAGCTAGAGATGGTGAGGTGATAGGGTGGTGGTGAGTACATATGTATGTGTCTTTCTAGCAAAAAAAAAAAGAAAAACAGATGTTGACCATAGCTATCACAAAATACCTACAGCAGTTTTAGCTGAATGGAAATATTTCTCAAAGGAAATTCAGATGGGTTGGAAGTTGTAGGCATGAGTTTCAAGGGGGAAAAGTGAGATCTTGAAAAAGATTTTGTTCCTGGAAAAACGTCCTTCCAGAATTGAAGGAACAGAGGTGGGGAGATGTCTTGGCAGGTAAGAGAGGCATTTCTGTGATAGAACTGGTTGCATTTGGTTCACTGGATATGGAAGGTATATATAAAAAAAAATTTAAAAACAGAGCTGAAGATGACCCTGCTGTTTGGAGTTTAGAACTGGGTAGGGAAGTCACACCATCAACTGAGTTCAAAATATAGGAAGGGCCATTTGGGGAGAATGATCATAAATTCCATTTGTGGTGGGGATAAAAGCTGCCTCTGATTCAGCCAGATGGAGACATAAAGTCAGTATTGGGAACCACAAATCTGGAGTTAGAAAGGAATCTAACGCAGAACTTCTGAAATTTTAATGTGCATAGAAATCATTAAGGAAGGGACCTTGTTAACAGATGATTCTGACTCAGTAGGTCTGTAAGAGCAGAGAGAAGAGATCTGTGTTTCCAGTAGCCCTCAGGCGATGCTGCAGATCCAGGGAAGACCTTTTGAACAGTAAGGCCTCCCACTAAAAATGAAGAATAAACTGTTCAAATAGGGTTCCTCACATTTGAGGGAATGAGTCTCAGATATGGACAAGCCAAGGTGGTCCTTAAACTGTAGAGAAATAAGATCGCATCCCAAAGCACAACTTCCTTTGGTTTTGTTTCGTGTTCTACCTTCCAGATTGTGACTCAATACGTGAATTTAATCACAAACAAAAAACTTGTGTTTAAAATGACTGCATTCAATACAAACTTAAGAAATAATTTGGGGAACATTATAATCTCAAAAAAGGCAGTTCTGCAGCAGAGGACCCAGTGATGGCCTGCTCAGTTTTCCCTGAAGGAAACTTGGTTTCCATCCCACTTTTGCCACCAGCTCACTAGGTAACTGTTTAGACCTCCCACTCCTCATCCATTAATTGAAGAATTTGACTAGAAGATTTTATTTCTCTCATTTCCCCACTGGATTTTGCACACTTAATACATCATTCATTGATGTAGCTTCTGTCAACCATTTAGATGGGCACCTCTGCCCTTCCCTTGGAGTCTCACCCAGGAAAAGAGGGACCAGATTTGACTCCTTTTTATGCTCAATCCCAAACCCTCACATACAATTCTTTGTTCACTAATAGCTGTTCACCCCTAGGCCTAACATTCTATTATACTTTAATTTCAAAACTGGCATCACTATAAACACTGTTGTCTCTTAGTTAAAAGTATCTTACAGTGACCTGATCACTTTGCTGGGCAGCCATCTGCTCAGTGTGCACCCCTCCACTGCGGGGCAGGGAGGGGAGTGGGGACTGTCTCAGAACCAGGGCTGAGAGATGACCTGAAGTCTGGAGAAGTGTAAGCACTGATTCTGATTCCTCCAACATTTGCCTGCCTCTCTCTGGTTTAGAACCTCAATAAGATCCAGGTTCTGGCCTCTTGGAGCTCATATTATCCATGTGTGCACACATTCTGCTCTGATCTAGAGATCAGACATCGGCAGAGAAGTGATTCGCATGGTGTATCAGCTTGCTACAACAGCAGCTGTAAGCTGCTCCTTCCGAGCAATATACACTTGTGTACCATGAACCTGCTACATAGCCCCTTCCTTTCATGCCATACAGACCACACCTAGGTATCCCCATTAGCTGGAAGCTAGGTATTCACTGCTATAGAAGGGACTTCCTATGCAGACATAGCTATATTCCTTCTTGCCCCTAACTAAAGTCATTTTTAAGCAATATGGATCATTTCAATGAGTTTCTGACTTTGTCATAAACCCCAAGAACAGAATATGCCTTCTGCTGTCTTTACCTTGCCTTTATACCCAAGTTCACTGCTTTGTCTTTCCACTACCTAAGCCTACCACTGCTGCACAGCCCCGGTCTCCTGTCAGTGTCTTCTGATAACTTAAGCTGTCCTAATGGCCTTCCTAAACACCTTCTGTAGTGCAATCTGTTCCTCTTGGCACTCACAAGTACCACCAGCTTCTTTGGGTACATTCTGCCCCTAATACTTCTTGGCACTGTCATCACACCCCAGTGACAGAGCTCATGGCCTCAGTGTTCAGGGGCTGCCACCGTGAGAGAGGAGCTGTGTGAGGTTCAGAGGCTGTTCCTGCAGACTCCAGTCCTATGATCACCACACCCTCATTAGAGCCCGAACAGCTTGTGAAAGTGCCATCGGAACACACTGGCATGATTACACACTTCTGATTTGAGAATTCAGCAAAGAGGCCTGGAGTGAGGCACAGCCAAATGGCTTTGCTACTGGTAATATGATGACAAATCTATATAGCAGGTGCCAGGCTATGGCTAATGCTGTTCTTGGATGGAGGAGGTTTGAAAACAATACCAACAATAACTTCTATTTTATGATCAGTCGAGAGTAACGTATACTTGAGCAGCCAGCCAACACAGATGCCCAGCTAACACCAGAGGAGGACATACAAATAGGGAGGACATAGTACCTTTCCCAGAGGAGTTTCCCACCACAAATGTCTTCCAATACTTCCAAAGAACAAACACAGATTTTGTAAAGCCATTCTTAATCATCATGATGAAGCTAAATGACCTTTATTCTCCCTCTAATCTCCCCCATTGATCTTTGCCCCTCTATTAAATCATTCCTCTGAGTTGACATTGTGGCCAACTCAGATGAATGGCTGGGCCAGTCTAGGAAAGGAGAGAACCCTAACTGGCTTTCTTTCTTTCTTTCTTTCTTTTTTTACTTTACAATTCTGTATTGGTTTTGCCATACATTGACATGAATCCACCACGGGTGTACATGCGTTCCCAAACATGAACCTCCCTCCCACCCGCCTCCCCACAACATCTCTCTGGGTCATCCCCATGTACCACCCCCAAGCGTGCAGTATCCTGCATCGGACATAGACTGGCAATTCAATTCTTACATGATATTATACATGTTTCAATGCCATTCTCCCAAATCATCTCACCCTCTCCCTCTCCCTCTGAGTCCAAAAGTCCGCTATACATATCTGCGTCTTTTTTGCTGTCCTGCATACAGGGTCATCATTGCCATCTTTCTAAATTCCATATATATGTGTTAGTATACTGTATTGGTGTTTTCCTTTCTGGCTTACTTCACTCTATAATCGGCTCCAGTTTCATCCACCCCATTAGAACTGATTCAAATGTATTCTTCTTAATGGCTGAGTAATACTCCATTGTGTATATGTACCACAGCTTTCTTATCCATTCATCTGCTGATGGACATCTAGGTTGCTTCCATGTCCTGGCTATTATAAACAGTGCTGCGATGAACATTGGAGTACACGTGTCTCTTTCAATTCTGGTTTCCTCAGTGTGTATTATGATGCTCAACCACCAAGCATCACACAGTCCTTTGCTCAGAGTAGGTGTTCACTAGGTGTGTAACTGACCAAATTCTAGCTCTAACACTCTATGACCAGTTTAAACTGGTAAAGAGGACCTGTTTCATCCAGTATCTCCCATTATGTTTATCAGTAGGTAAATATTCACCAATAAATCTTGAAAAATGAAAGTGTTGGTCTCCGAGTCGTGTCCACCTCTCTGCAACGCCATGGACTATTGCCTGTTAGGCTCTTCTGTCCTTGGAATTCTCCAGGCAAGTATACTGGAGTGGGTAGCCATTCTCTTCTCCAAGGTATTTTCCCAACCCAAGGATGGAACCTGGTCTCCCACATTGCAGGCAGATTCTTTACTGTCTGAGCCACTAGGGAAGCCCAATATCTTGAAGGATTATATAATATGAAAGCTATAAAAAGCCTTAGCTATTATCCAATCCCATCCCAGGCCATTTTGATGAAGGAAAAGAAAATATTAAAAGTCAAAGGAATCTCCCAAGGTTTTCTGTGGCAGAACCATGTCTAGAAACCAGGTCTCATCTTTCCATACTATTCTCAAATCCATCATGCTATGATTCCTCCAAGCCAATTACCACTACTAATGTACATCATGGGACTCCTAACTCAGAGAGGTGCCTTAAAAATGGACATATTTCTTGTCTATTACCATCCTATTACCATCCAGGGCTTCAGTTCAGTTCAGTCGCTCGGTCGTGTCCGATTCTTTGTGACCCCATGGACTGCAGCAGACCTGGCTTCCCTGTCCATCACCAACTCCTGGAGCTTGTAAGGCACAAGTAATACACAGTTCTCCTCCCACGTTCCCAAGCATCTAAAGGCTGTGACAAAAGTAAATTAATTTCTCTTCAATAAAGAAAGGTCCTTGACTTCTCAGATGGTCCAATGGTTAAGAATCTGCCTACCAATGCAGGGGTCATGGGTTCTATCCCTGGTCTAGAAAGATTTCACATGCTGTGGGGCAGCTAAGCCCATATACCACAACTACTGGGCCCACACCATAGAGCCCAAGAGCTGCAAGTGCTGAAGCCCGCCTCCCCTAGAGCCTGTGCTCTGCCACAAGTCACAGCCATGAGAGAAAGCAGCACACTGCAACTAGAGAGTAACCTCCCTCACCGCAGCTAGAAACAGTCTACCCGCAGCAACCAAAAATAAATAACTAATAAATAAATTTTAACAAGAAAGGTGCTTGGTATGGACTGGCCATTCAGAGAAGAGCCCAGGGCTGGGTCACTCTGCTTGGCATTACTCACCAAGTAGCACTTTCAGTAGATGGCATCAATAGTGTCTTAGCTGGTGACTTGTTCAGCCTCATAGCAATTACAGCGCCAGCCATTTAAGTCAGAATTTCTGGGAGGGCATTCCCAGGTTTCAAAGTTCCCCAGGTGATCCCAGGGATATGCAGCCAGAGCCAAGATGGCTGAGCTATACATTTCTGATTCTTCTATGTTGATGCCCTTGTCCAGGTGTCCTTTGTCTTTTTTTTTCAACCATCCAACAAGCCTGAAGTCTGAGAAAACTACCTTTTGGTAACAGAGACTCACAAAGCATTGGTATGGCAAGCGGCTTGTAAGGACGACAAAGTGGACATCCTCCAGGTAATCATATCAGAAGTTCATCCAGGAGGAAGAAGCAAAGAAAGCGTGTGTTGGTTGAAAAACTCCTCCCAATGTTTCACATGTCCAGTCTCCTTGATAATAATAGACCTTTTCCAAGACTTTTCTCTCCCTCCTTGGTAATAGGGAAATGACATCAAATTCCATCTCCCCTCACTCCAGGCTGTGGTACAGAAAAATATTAAATAAGGCTCCTTGATTTCTTGATGCCCGTCTTCAGATCAAATCTGGGCTTATTGCTTTTGGTCAAAGGCGTTCTCAGAGTTTACAGAGCAGAAGTCTGCTGTGGTCTGATCTTCCAAGTGACTCACAGTTTGGAACTGAGCACCTAAGTATGACAAAGAAAAGAAAAAGGAACATTTTAGAGGTGATTTTTTAAATAAATCATGTATTTACATGTCTTATAGTGTCATATCTAAAACAGCTTTACCTTTGATTTTTAAACTACCCTTTCAAAAAGACAGCCACTTTAACTTATTTGTCTATGTGAGATGAAAAATAGCTTACGTTTTTTTAAGTATTCATCTTAAGTAAATATTAGTTGAATTTTACTGGAAAATATCTGAATGGGTCCAAGCACCAAAGTGACTTGTTCCCATCAAGCTTCCAACTGCAGGCCCATTGTCTGGAGGAAGATATTAACTGGTCATAAAATTGTGCTTTTAGAAACACTGTTTCCAGGGAGACTAAGCTACAATGATCATTTTGGTTCTCCAGTCCCACCTTTCTTTTTTTTTTTTTTTTATTGAAGTATAGTTGATTTACATCATATTAGTTTCAGGTATATAGCAGTGACTCAGATATATATGTGGGTTCACTTTCACTTTCATATATATATATATATGTATATGCTGCTAAGTCACTTCAGTCATGTCCGACTCTGTGCGACCCCATAGATGGCAGCCCACCAGGCTCCCCCATCCCTGGGATTCTCTAGGCAAGAATACTGGAGTGGGTTGTCATTTCCTTCTCCAATGAATGAAAGTGAAAAGTGAAAGTGAACTTGCTCAGTTGTGTCCGATTCTTAGTGACCCCATGGACTGCAGCCTACCAGGCTCCTCCATCCATGGGATTTTCCAGGCAAGAGTACTGGAGTGGGGTGCAATTGCCTTCTCCAATATATATATATGAGTGATTCAGATATAGATATAGATATATATACACATATATATATTCTTTTTCAGATTCTTTCCCTTATAGGTTATTAAAAAATATTGAGTACAGTTTTCTGTGCTATACAGTAGAATTATCTACTTCTATTTTATTGGTTATCTATTTTATACGTAGTAGTATGTTTATGTTAATCTCAAACTCCTAATTTTTCCCTCCCCACCCTTCTCTTTTGGCAACTATTAGTTTGTTTTCAATGTCTGTGAGTTCACCTTTCCTGAGCTCTAGGGGAAAATGCATTATATTTTAAAAATATCAAACAAATGAATACCAATGACTAAAAGAGAGTAAGAAGTAATGTAAGAGAGATAAGGTCAGTCTTGAAATTGATCAGTGCAACCATGGAAAGAAAACATGCAATTTAGGCACTCCACTTAGTAAAGATAGCTTCCCTGGTGGCTCAGAGGGTAAAGCATCTGCCTGCAATGTGGGAGACCCGGGTTTGATCCCTGGGTTGGGAAGATACCCTGGAGGAGGAAATGGCAACCCACTCCAGGATTCTTGCCTGGAAAATCCCATCGACGAAGAAGCCTGGTGCAGGCTACAGTCCATGGGTCACAAAGAGTTGGACACCACTGAGCGACTTCACTTTCACTTTCTTAGTAAGAAAAATCCCTAAACATTACCCCCTCAATTATCTATCTTCATTTAATACAATTTTGTCTTGTGTTTATAATAAACTTTTCAAAAGACAGGTTGTATAACCTTCATTTTTGAAAAAAGACATAAAAGGTAAATATAAATGCAATTTTAATCAGATTCAGTTCAGTTCAGTCACTCAGTCGTGTCTGACTCTTTGCAACCCCATGAACCACAGCACGCCAGGTCTCCCTGTCCATCACCAACTCCCGGAGTTTACCCAAACTGCTCTTCTGTCCATGGGATCTCCCAGGCAAGAATACTGGAGGGGGTTGCCATTTCCTCCTCCAGGAGATCTTTCTGACCCAGGGATTGAACCTGAGTGTCCTGTATTGCAGGTGAATTCTTTACCACCAGGTAGAAGAATTTTTAAAATAACGATTAAGTATTAATAAGTTGGGCTTTGCTGGTGGCTCAGCAGTAAAGAATCTACCTGCAATGTAGCAGACACAGGAGATACGGATTTGATCCCTGGGTCAGGAAGATCCCCCGGAGGAGGGCATGGCAACCCACTGCAGCATTCATGCCTGGAGAATCCCATGGACAGAGGAGTCTGATGGGTTACAGTCCATAGGGTTACAAAGAGTTGGACATGACTGAAGAGACAGAGCACGCATGCACAGTAATAGGTTACTTTGAACAAAAAAGGAAAACTATTTAAAAAGTATTTATCTTAATTATGAATAGGACAAGGACATATTCCATTCTATTTAAAAATATAGGGCATCTGTGTGTAGGCATGCTAAGTTGCTTCAGTTGAGTCTGACTCTTTGCAACCCCAGGAGCTGTAGCCCACTAAGTTCCTGTGTCTATGGGGTTCTGCAGGCAAGAGTACTAGAGTGAGTTGCCATTCCCTTCTCCGGGAGAGCTTCCTGATCCAGGGATTGAACCTGTGCCTCTTACTTCGCCTACAGTGGCAGGTAGGTTCTTCACCACTAGCGTAATCTGGGAAGCCATATAGAGCATCTACCTGGAGACAGTTCTACCTGTAGACATAATGGAGCCTATGCCTTAAGGAATTTACATCATGTCATTTCCTCAAGCAAGATTTTAAGCACCCTGCAGACCAGATCAGGTCTCTGTGACACTCCCTCATAGCATCAATCACTTCCCTTCTGTAGCACTTTCTGCGACAATCTCTCATTAACTTGTTTTGAAATGATGTCAATGTCTGTCTTCCTCAAGAACACCAGCTTCATCAGGATTTCACTGTTCTTTGTTCTCTAATGCAGCCCCAAAATCTGGAATAGTGCCTGGTACAGGGAACATCCTCAATAAGTGTTTTCAAATGACTAAACAAATGAACACCAATGACTAAAAGATAGTAAGAAGCAATGAAGAGAGATAAAATAAGAAGACAGAAAGATGGTTATGCATCTAGTTGGTAAGATAAAGGGAAAATTCACTAAGTGGAAGACTTTTTTTTCCAAAATCATATATTGTTGAATTGTTTCTTCAAGGAGGGGCATGATTATTTTGAAAAGCTTTTTATTGTTTGTATTAATAATAAATAGCCTTATTGAGGTATCATAGAAACACATAGCACATTCTAGAAAAGAGCAAGGTTATTGTTGTTTAGTCACTAAGTTGTGTCTGACTCTTTGCAACCCTACGAACTGTAGCCTGCCAACCTCCTCTGTCCACAGGATTTCCCAGGTAAGAATACAGGGTTGCTAGCTCCTTCTCCAGGCAATCTTTCTGACCCAGAGATCAAACCCACCTCTCCTGCATTGGCAGGCAGATTCTTTACCATTGAGCCACCAGAGAAGCCTTTCAATATTTTACTTATATTTTATTATTTTTATTTCTTATCGTTGAGTTTTGCTATATATATCTTCATATATTCCGGATACAAGTCCTTCTTCAGATATGTGAGTTGCAAAAATATCCTATCACGCTGTTATATGCCTTTCGTTCTCATAATAGCATTTTTTGAATAGCAATAGTTTTTCATTTGATGAAGCCAGAGTCCTGGCTTAAATATTGCAGAAGAATTAGACAATCCTGCCTGGCTGGATAACTGTTTGTTTTGTGATTTACCAAAAGGAAGTGGAGTCATTGCTGAAATCATGTTCAAAAAACAGTAATTTGAATATGCATCACTAGTCATCACGGTACCCCCGCAGATCTAATTTTCAAACTAGGAAAGTAGAGCAATGCCATCTCGAAGGAGGCATACACTTCCTGTCTCTGTACAACACCCTAGTATTAGGCTCTCACCAAGTAGATAACCAATCTCAGAAGACTTCTATCCACTCAAGCGTACTACTGATTTTCAGCTCCATCTTTCTGCAGGTTTAATGGTGATAATCCAATAAGGAATATGGTTTAGAAAGAAGTTGCTACCTTTGTAGTTTCTGCAGACTTAATGTGGACTATAGAAAACCTATTCCCTGGGCGTTTGGCTAATTGCACACTGTCATTGAGTTTCTGGTATCCCTTTGTTCTTGCAAAATCAGTTGGAATAAGCCATTAACTTTCTATTAGACCAGCATTAGTGGATTCAGTGCGTTGATCCTCTTCTGATAGAAAATTTATATGCAATAAATAATTTAACACTGAAATTTACATTACACAGAAATTTCCTGGTGTGATATCAGGGATTATTATCTGGAACAAATTACAGGCAAAGAAAAAAAAATCATTTGTACAATAGCCATACAACAAAAATAGGGTTCAGAAAATCACCATTAAATTAACAGACCATAAAATGACAATAGGCAGTGTTAATTCAAAGGGGAAAAGCATCAGCTGTCTTATTTAAACACTGACACAAAATCGTAAGTTACATTTGAAAAATCAGTATGTTTTTAAAATTAAAGAAAAGCCAACAAGAAGGAAAATACTCACAAGGACTTTTTTTAAATTAGTTTTTTAAAACTATGCCCTTTTAGCACAGTTTCAGTTCTCACTTGTAAATGTGAGAACTGTTCTAGATAAAACAGGAGATTCAGCACTAAATATACATCAAAAAATATGTAATATTCTATATTAGAAGAATAAGAATTCGATGTTATCAGAAGAATAAAATATACACACCTCTTTAGGTTTAGAAATATTTTACCTATCTACTCTTTTCATCAATATATTTTCTTTCCTAGTAGAAATCTTACTAACAATACCAAGTATAATCAAAGACAATATATGATAATGTAGGTAGATTACCAGAAATGTTTTCTAATCAATGGCTGCCACTTAAATAAGAAAATGAGGGAAGGAAATGCATGCATTACTGTAACATTAAACAATTAAGAAATATTACCAAATTAGAGGGTCCAAAGGATATTAAAAGTTGGCGTAATAAAATTTTCCTCCCTGTCTTGGGTCAAGCATGACTATTTAATTCACAATACACTAAAAATAACACCAATGTGATTTTTCCTCTCGGCTTTCAAACAGACTGTAAACAATACTTTCTCTTAGGCATACAGAGTAGGGGGAAAAGATCTCTTTCTACTCTTACCAGAATTTGGGCTAAGTTTGCCCTGAACCAGCAGAGAATTTCTTTTTGAGTCTCAGAAGTCACCCACAAAACAAATTCCAAAAAAAAGTAACGCATCAGGTATGTCAGAACAGAAGTGGTGCTGTGGCAGCCGTGAGACAGGAGCATGTCACCAGCACAGAATTGAAGGAATCTAGATGCTAGTCACCTATCACAGCAGTTAGCCACCCACAGCATAAGGAAGCCATGGAGGAAGACAGTGGTATAATATTTATCTTCCCTTCCCCACCTCCAAACACACTAGAACTAAAACAGAGTTGGGGGTGAAATTTACTGGTGAGTGTTGACCCGTCACATTGGAATAATAAAAATGTCACAAAATCTCCTTTAATTCACACTCCTTTCCCTATACCCATTTTGAGTAAGGCTTGGCAAGGGAGAATTGAGGTCTATGTGATTTTTGTCAGAAAGGCCCTTTTGCATCTGAACAATCATTTTGGGCCAAGGTGGCAAAGAGTTGGTTCTCTTCCTTATAATCTGGAAGAAAGTCAACAGTGGGAAATGGATGGTAGTCTCTCTGCTTCCATTAAATAATAAGCATGTGCATTTTTCAATGGATATTAGGTCTAGTATAAATATCTTTGGGGCTTCCCTGGTGGCTCAGCAGTAAAGAATCATCTGCCAGGGTTCAATCCCTGAGTTGGGAAGATTCCCTGGAGAAGGAAAAGGCGATCCACTCCAGTATTCTTGCCTGGGAAATCCTATGGACAGAGGAACCTGGTGAGCTACAATCCATGGGGTGGCAAAAGAATTGGACCCAACCACCATCAAGAGACATCAAATATCATCTAAGAATGTCATGGGACATCACATAGAACCAAAAAGATGGTGTGCAGAGAAGACTGAAATATGTGACTGGCAATAGCAGCCAATATTTTGATGGGATTTATAGTTTACACTGCATTTTAACCCTCTTCTGCAAAATAGTGATTATAATATTACCCACATCATAGAACTGCGTTAAAGTTAAAACCTGCAAAGAGTCTGAAATAGTACCCAGTATATACAATATTATGTATGTATTAAGCCTATTAACGTTATTGTTGCCATGGCTATTAGCTGTTATACTCCCTTAGAACTATTATCACAATATTACATATGAGGAAACCAAACTTCTCTAACTGTAGATTTTGTGTTCTTTCTGATACACCACACTGTTTCAATAATAGCAAAAATTACTATTATTGTTAATATGGTTAGCACTTATGTAGTGTTTAAATGTGCTGAGCCTTTCATATATGTTAGCCCATTTAATCCTAGCTGCTGACATATGACAACAGTCTTACTTGCATTTTAGTAATGAAGTGACTGAATCCCAGGAAACCTAAATAGGTTTACCAAAGTCATGTAATTTAGCTGGGAAATGAACACAAATCATATTGTCTAAAAAGCTTAAACCTTAACTATTGTCAGGACTGTCTCCTCTTTTACCATAATCGCTCCAGTACTTGACAGTTTTTAAAGTGAATCATCAACTGACACATGGATCATATGCATGGCCCTTGGAATACTTCACATTCTTTCTCCAGCCCCAGCCTGATCTAGCAAGGAAGAAGCCATGGATCTCATGGTGCCACGCTATCAACTCATTCACCATCCTCGAAATACCAGTCCAACTCTTTGACGTGCAGCTCAGTTTTGCTGCAGGCATGGGGTGGGGAGGTGGTTCTGTGCACTGTAGGACATTAAGCAGCACCCCTAAACTGTACCCCATAGATCAATCACGCCATCACCCCAAGAGTGACAGCAAGAAGTTTCTCCAGACAGTGACAAATGTCCTCTGGGGAGACAAAATGAATCCTAGGTGAGGATCACTGATCCAGAGTTCCTTTTTAAAATGTTCACATCTCCCAGGACATGAAGTTTTATCCAATGATAAGGATTTAAACCCAGCCTGGAAGGAAGAATGTGATCCAGGTTAACCTGGAAAAGATGAGAAATGTCAGCTGGGACAGGACTGGCTGGAGGCCCCCAAGATAAACTTCAGCTTAAATTAGTTCAACAAACATTCTGCAAGGACCGACCAGCTCTGGGCTATGCACTGAGGTTGTTAGAAGAAACCAGAACAACCCCGACCTCAGGACCACCATCAGGTATCATCTCCTCCAATTTTGCTGGAAGCCCTGTCACACTGTGGTCTTCCTCAGATGGATAATTCCTGTGATCTCTAGTTTGCCAACTCATCATTTGTTCTCCCTGTCTGAAACTGTCTGGCAGATGGGAAATGGATTTCAACTTTTAGTAAAAAGGCATAGAGTAAAAATCCACGTCCCCTGAGGTCACAGCACTGGTTAGCTAACTTCAAAACCATGGAACTCCACTTGGATAGAAGTGAAAATTTCCTCTGAGACCAAAATCTTGGCAATCTAAAGGCGTTAGACTTCTAAAGTTTACTTCAGCTATTCCAGGATTTTAGTTTTTTTTGTTGCTTTCATTTGTGGTTTTTTTTTTCTATGTAAGTTTTAATAAGCTTAGTTTTTCATTGCTTTAGAGACAAACTATATGAGTTTAAATCCTGACTCTGCTGCATACCATTTGTGTGTCCTTGGGCAGATTCCTCAAACCCTCTGTGGTTCACTTTCATTTGAAAATTAAGAGAAACAGCATCATTACCAATATCATTAAGGTAATTGTGAAAATTTAAAAATCAATTGATATTTATTAAGCACCTAGAAAAGTTCCTAGCACATGGGAAACATTTAATAAATGTTAGCAATTGTGATTATTGTTGTTGATGGTAGTAGTATTGATAGCTAGCATTCAGGCATCCATTGTGTGCATACCTCTGTGTTAGATGCTTTTGATTCATCATCTCTTTTCCATCTCCACAAAAATTCTATGATGTGTTACTGTCTTTATGCTGTGGATTTAAAATCTTAGATTCAAAAAATAACTAGCCCCAAATCATGCCATTTAGTCCCCAGTTCAAAATAAGTAAATCACTAAGAATTAACAATAGAGGAAAAGGTAGAAATCAGACATTGACCACAGGATGAGAAGGGCATTAAACTTAATGTTTTAGAACACAGTCTTCAGAGATAAGCAAACCTGAGTGTGCAGTGTCATTTGGACAGGCTTCTTTCAAAAAAAGGTTAATTTTTTTCTACATTTTTGATATCTGAAAGGACATACTTCTATTCTTTAGAAATTTTAGTTATGATGGAGAAAATAAGCTATAAGAAAGCAAAGAATTAGAGATACTTAAAAAAAAGAAAACCTTTATCTAGTCATCCACTCAGTGTGTGTATATAATCATCTTTGTTGTGGCTTGAATTGTATCTCCCAAAATTCAAATATTGAAGTCCTAACCACTTTAGAATGTGACCTTATTGGAAAATAGGATTATTGTGGATGTATTAATAATTAGTTAAATGAAGGTAAGATCATACTGGAGTGGGCTGGGCCTCTAATCCAATATGACTGGTGTCCTTATAAAAAGGATTTGGAGACAGACAAGCATAGGAGGGGAAATGATATGAAGAGACAGGCACATAGGAAGAAGACAGCCATGCACAAGCCAAGGAGAGAGGTCTAGAAGAAAACCTTCCCTCATAACCCTCAAAAGGATCCAAGCCTACTGACATTTTCATTCCAGACTTTCATTCTCCAGAATTGTGAAACAACAAATGCTTCTTGTTTAAGCCCCACCTCCACCCCAGTTTTTGGTCCTTTGTTACACCAGCTCTAGCAAACTAATACAATCACCACCTGTATGAGTGACATAGACTAGGTTATGTTGCAATAACGGATGAAACCCATATCACCGCAGAATTTTATTCCAACAAGAGGCATTTCTCTCACACACAATCTCTCTTGCACTCTCCAGGGAGGCTGTCCTCTAAGCAGTGGCTTGGCCTTTCAGGCTGTTTCCATCTTATGGCACCCTCAGCCCAACACATTACTTTTAAGATTTTCCACCCTGGAGGGTCTCACATAGCAATTATGATGTTGTTGCTGCCATTGTCTGGAAGATGGCTTTTTCCCAGTTTAAGAGAGCTAATAAAGATAAACAGTTATTTACCTGGGGCCAACCTATGTGCGCGGGCGGCTGCAACTGGCACACATAGCGCGGCTGAGAGGAGCTACCGCACGTCTGAGGTCAGGGGCAGAAACCAAGAGGGCCCCATGCCCAAGGGGTGGTGGCCAAGAGGAGTTACCCCACGTCGGAGGTCAGGGGCTGTGGCCGGGAGGAGCTACCCCGCGTCCGAGGTCAGGGTGGGCGGCAGAGAGTGCCAGGCTGCGACAGGACAGGAGCAGCCGAGAGGAGCTACCCCACACCTGAAGCCAGGGGCGGCAGCCGGGAGGAGCTACCCCACGTCCAAGGAGCAGTGGTTGTGCGGGTGCAGGAGGGCCTAGAGGAGCTATTCCATGCTCGAGGTCAGGAGGTGCAGCGGTGAGGAGATACCCTTCGTCCAAGGTAAGCAGCAGCGCCTGCTGAAGAAGCTGTGAAGAGATACCCAAAGTCCAAGGTAAGAGAAACCCAAGAAAGACAGTAGGGGTTGCAAGAGGGCATCAGAGGACAGACACACTGAAACCATAATCACAGAAAACTAGTCAATCTAATCACACTAGGACCACAGCCTTGTCTAACTCAATGAAACTAAGCCATGCCCTGTGGGGCCACCCAAGATGGGTCGGCATGGTGGAGAGGTCTGACAGAATGTGGTCAACTAGAAAAGGGAATGGCAAACCACTTCAGTATTCTTGCCTTGAGAACCCCATGAACAGTATGAAAAGGCAAAATGATAGGATATTGAAAGAGGAACTCCTCAGGTCTCTAGGTGCCCAATATGCTACTGGAGATCAGTAGAGAAATAACTCCAGAAAGAATGAAGGGATGGAGCCAAAGCAAAAACAACACCCATGTGGATGTGACTGGTGATAGAAGCAAGGTCAGATGCTGTAAAGAGCAATATTGCATAGGAACCTGGAATGTCAGGCCCATGAATCAAGGCAAATTGGAAGAGGTCTAACAAGAGATGACAAGAGTGAACGTCGACATTCTAGGAATCAGCGAACTAAAATGGACTGGAATGGGTGAATTTAACTCAGATGACCATTATATCTACTACAGCGGGCAGGAATCCCTCAGAAGAAATGGAGTAGCCATCATGGTCAACAAAAGAGTCCAAAATGCAGTACTTGGATGCAGTCTCAAAACTGACAGAATAATCTCTGTTTGTCTCCAAGGCAAACCATTCAATATCACAGTAATCCAAGTCTGTGCCCCAACCAGTAATGCTGAAGAAGCTGAAGTTGAACGGTCCTATGAAGACCTACAAGACCTTTTAGAACTAACACCCAAAAAAGATGTCCTTTTCATTATAGGGGACTGGAATGCAAAAGTAGGAAGTCAAGAATCACATGGAGTAACAGGCAAATTTGGCCTTGGAGTACAGAATGAAGCAGGCAAAGGCTAATAGAGTTTTGCCAAGAGAACGCACTGGTCATAGCAAACACCCTCTTCCAACAACACAAAAGAAGACTCTACACATGGACATCACTAGATGGTCAACACCGAAATCAGATTGATTATATTCTTTGCAGCCAAAGATGGAGAAGCTCTATACAGTCAACAAAAACAAGACCAGGAACTGACTGTGGCTCAGATCATAAACTCCTTATTGCCAAATTCAGACTGAAAATGAAGAAAGTAGGGAAAACCACCAGACCATTCATGTATGAACTAAATCAAATCCCTTATGATTATACAGTGGAAGTGAGAAATAGATTTAAGGGCCTAGATCTGATAGACAGAGTGCCTGATGAACTATGGACTGAGGTTCCTTACATTGTACAGAAAACAGGTATCAAGACCATCCCCATGGAAAAGAAATGCAAAAAAGCAAAATGGCTGTCTGGGGAGGCCTTAATAATAGCTCTGAAAAGAAGAGAAGTGAAAGGCAAAGGAGAAAAAAGAAAGATGTAAGCATCTGAGTGCAGAGTTCCAAAGAATAGCAAGAAGAGATAAGAAAACCGTCCTCAGTGATCAATGCAAAGAAATAGAGGAAAACAACAGAATGGGAAAGACTAGAGATCTCTTCAAGAAAATTAGAGATACCAAGGGAACATTTCATGCAAAGATGGGCTTGATAAAGGACAGAAATGGTATGGACCTAACAGAAGCAGAAGATATTAAGAAGAGGTGACAAGAATACACAGAAGAACTGTACAAAAAAAGAACTACATGACCAAGATAATCACGATGATGTGATCACTCACCTAGAGCCAGACATCCTGGAATGTGAAGTCAAGTGGGCCTTAGAAAGTATCACTATGAACAAAGCTAGTGGAGGTGATGGAATTCAAGTTTAGCTATTTCAAATCCTGAAAGATGATACTCTGAAATTGCTGCACTCAATATGCCAGGAAATTTGGAAAACTCAGCAGTGGCCACAGGACTGAGAAAGGTCAGTTTTCATTCCAATCCCAAAAAAAGGCAATGCCAAAGAATGCTCAAACTACCACACAGTTGCACTCATCTCACATGCTAGTAAAGTAATGCTCAAAATTCTTCAAGCCAGGCTTCAGCAATACGTGAACCATGAACTTCCAGATGTTCAAGCTGGTTTTAGAAAAAGGCAGAGGAACCAGAGATCAAATTGCCAACATCTGCTGGATCATAGAAAAAGCAAGAGAGTTCCAGAAAAACATCTATTATGCTTTATTGACTATGCCAAAGCCTTTGATTGTGTGGATCACAATAAACTGTGGAAAATTCTGAAAGAGATGGGAATACCAAACCACTTGACCTGCCTCTTGAGAAACCTATATGGAGGTCAGGAAGCAACAGTTAGAACTGGACGTGGAACAATAGACTGTTTCCAAATAGGAAAAGGAGTACGTCAAGACTATATATTGTCACCCTGCATATTTAACTTATATGCAGAGTACATCATGTGAAACGCTAGGCTGGAAGAAGCACATGCTGGAATCAAGATTGCTGGGAGAAATATCAATAACCTCAGATATGCAGATGACACCACCCTTATGGCAGAAAGTGAAGAGAAACTAAACAGCCTCTTGATGAAAGTGAAAGAGGAGAGTGAAAAAGTTGGCTTAATGCTCAACATTCAGAAAAAGAAGATCATTATGGCATCTGGTCCCATCACTTCATGGGAAATAGATGGGGAAACAGTGGAAACTGTGTCAGACTTTATTTGGGGGGGCTCCAAAATCCCTGCAGATAGTGACTGCAGCCATGAAATTAAAAGACGCTTACTCCTTGGAAGAAAAGTTATGACCAACCTAAAGAGCATGTTGAAAAGCAGAGACATTACTTTGCCAACAAAGGGCTGTCTAGTCAAGGCTATGGTTTTTCCAGTGGTCATGTAGGGATGTGAGAGTTTGACTGTGAAGAAGGCTGAGCACCGAAGAATTGATGCTTTTGAACTGTGGTGTTGGAGAAGACTGTTGAGAGTCCCTTGGACTGCAAGGAGATCCAACCAGTCCATTCTGAAGGAGATCAACCCTGCGATTTCTTTGGAAGGAATGATGCTGAAGCTGAAACTCCAGTACTTTGGCCACCTCATGCGAAAAGACTCTGATGTTGGGAGGGATCGGGGGCAGGAGGAGAAGGGGACGACCGTGGATGAGATGGCTGGATGGCATCAGTGACTCGATGGACGTGAGTCTGAGTGAACTCCGGGAGATGGTGATGGACAGGGAGGCCTGGCGTGTTGCGATTCATGGGGTCACAAAGAGTCGGACACAACTGAGTGACTGAACTGAACTGAACTGAATAAAGATAAACATCTTGTGTCCAAGAAGAACAAGAAAACAGCCCCACACCAACTACATGCTCTTTACTGGACTCACCAAAGTTAAGGTAAGGTGGTAAGGTGAAGTCAAAGTTGAAAAAAAGTCAACAAAAGTTGAAAAAAAGAAAAGACATAACTCTCAACTCCAAAAAAATTATAATATAAAGGCAGAAGCATAATTTATACATAAAAAAACAAATGCAGAAATAATTCAAATGGTGATAAGTAACTTGAAGGAAATAGTACTTGTAGGAAACAGGATGATGAATAACAAGGAGGAGAACAGATTATACAAGGTTATCAGGGGTGACCCCTCTGAGATAACATTCAAGGTGAGATTTGATGGGTGAGAAAGAACTATCGATGCAAAGATCAGAAAGATCAGTGCTGCAAGCATATGCTTTTTCTACATATTATAATGTCAAAATGCTTACTGTGTGCCAGGTGCAGCTCCACATTTTGTAAATATATAAATGTATATTTATTTCAGTTTAACAGACGAGAGAAGAGAGAGAGAGGTAAAGTGACTTTGCTTTGGTTACACCGCTGGTAAGCAAGAGACTAAGGATTCAAACTCAAGCACTTTGGTTCTAGGATCTGTGTGCTTAACCACTATGCCTACCATCTATGCTTAGAAAGAGCTTGGCTTGTTTAAGAAATTTAATTAAGTATTATAAGACGAGGGAAGAGAATGAAGAGAAAAATGAATTGAAGGGTAGGGGAAGTGTATTATTAGGTATTAGTTCATGCAAGGCCTTATAGGTTCTTGCAAAATTTAAATTTTATGCTCAAGAGCAATTTGAAGGCACTTGATTTTTTTTTAATTTTTAATATATTATTTCTGTCTTTTTGTTACTTTTTAAAATTTATTTTTAATTGGAGGATAATTGCTTTATAATGTTATGTTTCAAGAATAACTATAAAGTGAAGAAGTTTACATTTTAAAAGAATACTCTGAGAACTGGATTGGTTCTAGACTGAAATCTGGAAAGCCTCTAGAGAGATATAATTAGACCTTGCATTCATTTTCTATTGCTGCTGTGACAACTTAGCAAAACTTTGGTGCTTAAATAACACAAATTTATAATTTTATAGTTCTATAGGTCACCATCTGACAAGCACCTCACTGGGCCAAGATCTAGTTGGGGTCCTTTCTGGAGACTACAGAAGAGAATCAGTTTCTTGCCTTTCTCATATTTTAGAGGCTGCCTGCTTTCCTTGGCTCATGGCCCCCTCCCTCCATCCTAAAAGCCAGCAACTACAGACTATCTGGCCAAGCACTTCTCATATTGCCACCTTTCTAACTCTCTCTACATTTCCCCTTCCACTTTTAACTACCCATGTGATTACACTGAGACCATCCTAATATTCCAGCATAATCTCCTTTTTTTAATGTAGCTGATAAACAACATTAATTTTATCTGCAACTGTAATTCCCTTTGCCATGTAAACTAATAACATTCACAGGTTCCCAGGATAAGGATGTAGACATAATTGGAGCACCATTATTCTGCCTACCACAGTCCTAAGACTATCAAGAATGGTTTTACTTAATAAACCATTGTATAATCTTATAATGATTTCTTGGCAATCATTAAAAACAACATCAAAAAAGTTAATGACATAGAAAGATTATGTGATGAATTGCTAGGTAACAACATGAACTCCATCATCCCCCACTATCTGGGTTTCCTCCAGATAGTTAGGCTAACAAGGACAGGGAAAGAAACGTTTGTTCTAGTTACATCATTTGTGGGAACAGCAGGTGTATCAGTGACCAGAATGCCACCAGCTCTGGTATCCTTGACCTAAATAATTTCCCACAGAACCTCAGTGTTTGTCCTCTGCACATTCCACATTCTAGTTCCTCTCTCTCTGACAGTCTCAAGAATTTCACATCTTCCTATTCATGTGATTCCAAATAGCTTGTTGACCAAAATACACTTCTTTTAAGATGCTCAGCATTGCTAGTTATTAGAAAATATGCAAATGAAAACGACAATGAGGTATCACTTCACATTGGTCAGAATGGCCATCATTAAAACATCTACAAATAACAAACGCTGGAAAGGGTGTGGAGAAAAGGGAACCTTCCTATGCTGTTGGTGGAAATGTAAACTGGTGCAGCCTCTATGGAAAACAGTATGGGGGTTCCTCAGAATACTAAAAATAGAACTACCATATGACCCAGCAATCCCCTCCTGGGCATATATCCAGACAAAACTATAATTCAAAAAGATACACATATTCCTATGTTCATAGTGGCACTATTCACAACAGCTGAGACAAGGAAGCAACCTAAATGTCCACTGACGGATGGACAAAGAAGATGTGGTATAGATACACAGTGGAATACTGCTCAGCCATATCAAAGAACAAATGATGCCAATCTGTAGCAACATGGATGGACCTAGAGATTATCATACTAAATGAAGTAAGTCAGAAAGAGAAAGACAGATACCATATCTGTTATAGATATCACTTATATGTGGACTCTAAAATATGACATAAATGAATTTCCACAAAACAGAAACAGACTCGCAGACATAGAGAAAAGACCTGTGGCTGCCAAGGGGAAGGGGGTGGGGAAAGATGGTTTGGCAGTTTGAGATTAGCAGATGCAAACTATTATAAATAGAATAGATAAACAATAAGGCCCTATGGTATAGCAAAGGGAAGTATGTCCAATACCCTGTAATAAACCATAATGAAAGAATAGGAAAAAGAATTTTGCTGTTCAGTCACTAAGCCGTGTCTGACTTTTTGCAACTTAATGGACTGCAGCATGCCAGGCTCCTCTGTCCTCCACTATCTCCCAGAATTTGCTCAAATTCATGTGCATTGAGTCAGTGAAGCTATCTAACCATCTAATCCTCTGCCACCCTCTTCTCCTTCTGCCTTTAATCTTTCCCAACATCAGGGTCTTTTCCAATGAGTCAACTCTTCACCTCAAGTGGCCAAATTATTGGAGCTTCAGCTTCAACACCAGTCCTTCCAATGAATATTCAAGGTTAATTTCCTTTAGGATTGGCTGGTTTGACCTCTTTGTAATCCAAGAGACTCTCAAGAGTCTTCTCTAGCACCAAAATTTGAAAGCATTAATTCCTGGGTGCTCAGTCTTCTTAATGGTCCAACTTTCACATCAATACATGACTACTGGAAAAACCATAGCTTGGACTATATGGACCTTTGTCAGCAAAGTGATGTCACTGCTTTTTAATATGCTGTCTAGGTTTGTCAATGAAAAATAATACATATATAAAGCTGAACATATATATTAGTATATAAGTGAATCACTTTGCTATGCAGAAGAAACTATACAGCATTATAAATCAACTATACTTCTATAAAATAAATTTTAAGAAAAAGAAAAATATATACTTTTCTTAATGATCAAGTCATGTTCTTTTATTCTACTGGTTTAAGCATTTCTATTTTTCACAATAAAATATAAGATTTAAATAATATGTTCCCAAACATGAATGACCACCTACAGAACCACCTAGAAAGTGCACTAGCCAAAACATTAAGCAGTCTGTCACTAACTCCCAACTGTAAACCAATCTTTCCCTCTGATTAGATCAACCACTAGGATCACCTGCAGCACATCCTCCTAAATTTTAGCTCCCAATAAAAAGAGCTATCTTATTTATTTCAGTTCAACATCAAAGTAAAAAGGGAGTTTATATCCCAGCATTTTTAGCATGAAGAAGTTACACGTGCTTGAATGTATGTGGGTATATACACATGTGTGTGAATGCGCTGAAGAGTCCACAAAAGTATGCACCCAAGTCCTGATCAAGTTACCTCTAGGTGGGAAATATAAATGATAATCAAGTATCATACCTTCCCTTTTTTTCAAAATTAACATGTATTTAAAAGAGAGAAAAAGTCCTTTCCATTTTTAAATAACTGTTCATTTTAAGAAGATCAGAGGTAATTGGTACACTCTCCTACCTTCTTTGGGTGACTCACCATATTTCACAGACCTCTAACAGACCACACTCTGTCATCCTCAGGTCCCTGGTCACTCTGGGCTCTACGCTCAGGCATGTGAGACACACTGATCCTGATTAAATAAGTAAATAAATCGATATTGAAAGCTAATAAAATTAACATCAACAAATCAACAAGATCCCAGCAGCACCCAAATTCAATAAAAGGAAAAGAGTCCATTTTTGCCTCATTCACTTTCTGAGGAAGAGTATTTCTACCTCATTGATTTTTCTCTCATTATATACTGTTCGCCTCCTCATTTAATGTGAAGTTGTGGAGCCAGGGATTATACACCACTTCTTTTTTTTTTTTTTTTTCTGTACCCATTTTCTCCTTTCAGTTTCTTAACTCTTTATTTTACAATAACCATAACTTTCATTTAGCACCTGGAGCTGAAATGAAGTTCACCAATGCTTAACCAAGTTTTTGATGCGGGGTCTACACAAATAATTTGAAAACATAAGTATGTACATATGAACTTCTTGATGCAGCCTCTCCCTTTCTTCCAGCTATACAGCGTGCCTAGCAAATTTAATTTGTTAGATAAAAATTAGGCACATGGACTTCTGCATTTTAAGGAATTTAGGGGAAGAAACTGGAGTGGAATATACAATGCAGACTACAAAAAAGGACATTTATTGTCACTGCCATATGGTTGTAAAAATCTTCTCAGCAAATTGGCCTTCATTTGTTCTAATCAGAAGAATCAGGCTTAGCTCAATAAATCTTATACCCACATTTTGTCCCAGCTATTTATATCTAGAAAAACCTGATATACCTTAGTTCTTTTTAAAATATTTTATCTTTCTAAAGGCAGTAAATATGCTAGACTATCATAAGTATTCAGTTCAGTTCAGATCAGTTCAGTCACTCAGTCACGTACAACTCTTTGCCATCTAATGGACTGCCATCCCTATCCACCACCAACACCTGGACCTTGCTCAAACTCATGTCCATCGAGTCGGTGATTCCATCCAACCATCTCATGCTCTGTTGTCCCCTTCTCTTCCTCCCTTCAATCTTTCCCAGCATCAGGGTCTTTTCCAAGGAATCAGTTCCTCATATCAGGTGGCCAAGGTATTGGAATCTCAGCTTCAGCATCAGTCTTTCGAATATTCAGGACTGATTTCCTTTAGGATGAACTGGTTGGATCTCCTTGCAGTCCAAGGGACTCTCAAGAGTCTTCTCCAACACCACAGCTCAAAAGCATCAATCTTCAGTGTTCAGCTTTCTTTATAGTCCAACTCTCACATCCATACATGACTGCTGGAAAAACCATAGTTTTTACTAGATGGACCTTGTTGGCAAAGTAATGTCTCAGCTTTTTAGTATGCTGCATATGTTGGTCATAGCTTTTCTTCCAAGGAGCAAGCATCTTTTAATTTCATGGCTGCAGTCATCATCAGCAGTGATTTTGGAGCCCTCCAAAAACAAAGTATCTCACTCTTTCCATTGTTTCCCCATCTATTTGCCATGAAGTGAAGGGACTGGACTGGTTGCCATGATCTTAGTTTTCTGAATGTTGAGTTTTAAGCCAACTTTTTCACTCTCTTCTTTCACTTTTACCAACAGGCTCTTTAGTTCTTCTTTCCTTTCTGCCATAAGAGTGGTGTCATCTGTATATCTGATGTTATTGATATTTCTCCCAGCAATTTGATTCTGAAATACAGTACTTGGATGCAATCTCAAAAATGACAGAATGATCTCTGTTTGTCTCCAAGGCAAACCATTCAATATCACAGTTATCCAAGTCTATGCCCCAAACAGTAATGCTGAAGAAACTGAAGTTGAACGGTTTTATGAAGACCTACAAGACCTTTTAGAACTAACACCCAAAAAAGATGTCCTTTTCATTATAGGGGTCTGGAATGCAAAAGTAGGAAGTCAAGAAACACCTGGAGTAACAGGCAAATTTGGCTTTGGAATGCAGAATGAAGCAGGGCAAAGGCTAATAGAGTTTCGCCAAGAAAATGCACTGGTCATAGCAAACACCCTCTTCCAACAGCACAAGAGAAGACTCTACACATGGACATCACCAGACGGCCAACACCAAAATCAGATTGATTATATTCTTTGCAGCCAAAGATGGAGAAGCTCTATACAGTCAACAAAAACAAGACCAGGAGCTGACTGTGGCTCAGATCATGAACTCCTTATTACCAAATTCAGATTCAGATTGAAGAAAGTAGGGAAAACAGCTAGACCATTCAGGTATGACTTAAATCAAATCCCTTATGATTATACAGTGGAAGTGAGAAATAGATTTAAGGGCCTAGATCTGATAGATAGGGTGCCTGATGAACTATGGAATGAGGTTCCTGACATTGTACAGGAGACAGGGATCAAGACCATCCCCATGGAAAAGAAATGCAAAAAAGCAAAATGGCTGTCTGGGGAGGCCTTAATAATAGCTCTGAAAAGAAGAGAAGTGAAAAGCAAAGGAGAAAAGGAAAGATATAAGCATCTGAATGCAGAGTTCCAAAGAATAGCAAGAAGAGATAAGAAAGCCTTCTTTAGTGATCAATGCAAAGAAATAGAGGAAAACAATAGAATGGGAAAGGCTAGCGATCTCTTCAAGAAAATTAGAGATACCAAGGGAACATTTCATGCAAAGATGGGCTTGATAAAGGACAGAAATATTATGGACCTAACAGAAGCAGAAGATATTAAGAAGAGGTGGCAAGAATACATGGAAGAACTGTACAAAAAAGATCTTCACGACCCAGATAATCATGATGATGCGATCATTAATCTAGAGCCAGACATCTTGGAATGTGAAGTCAAGTGGGCCTTAGAAAGCATCACTACGAACAAAGCT
The DNA here is from genome assembly GCF_014754425.2 of Oryx dammah. Taxonomy (NCBI): domain Eukaryota; kingdom Metazoa; phylum Chordata; class Mammalia; order Artiodactyla; family Bovidae; genus Oryx; species Oryx dammah. The sequence continues at coordinate 22,396,689 of NW_024070188.1, read as the reverse complement.
AGTGGAGGTGATGGAATTCCAGTTGAGCTGTTTCAAATCCTGAAAGATGATGCTGTGAAAGTGCTGCACTCAATATGGCAGCAAATTTGGAAAACTCAGCAGTGGCCACAGGACTGGAAAAGCTCAGTTTTCATTCCAATTCCAAGAAAGGCAATGCCAAAGAGTGTTCAAACTACCACACAATTGCACTCATCTCACATGCTAGTAAAGTAATGCTCAAAATTCTCCAAGCCAGGCTTCAGCAATATGTGAACCGTGAACTTCCACATGTTCAAGTTGGTTTTAGAAAAGGCAGAGGAACCAGAGATCAAATTGCCAACACCCGCCTGATCATGGAAAAAGCAAGAGAATTCCAGGAAAACATCTATTTCTGTTTTATTGACTATGCCAAAGCCTTTGACTGTGTGGATCACAAGAAACTGTGGAAAATTCTGAAAGAGATAGGAATACCAGACCACCTAATCTGCCTCTTGAGAAATCTGTATGCAGATCAGGAAGCAACAGTTAGAACTGGACATGGAACAATAGACTGGTTCCAAATAGGAAAAGGAGTCTGTCAAGGCTGCATATTGTCACCCTGCTTATTTAACTTCTATGCAGAGTACATCATGAGAAACACTGGACTGGAAGAAACACAAGCTGGAATCAAGATTGCCGGGAGAAATATCAATAACCTCAGATATGCAGATGACACCACCCTTATGGCAGAAAGTGAAGAGGAACTAAAAAGCCTCTTGATGAAAGTGAAAGAGGAGAGTTAAAAAGTTGGCTTAAAGCTCAACATTCAGAAAATGAAGATCATGGCATCTGGTCCCATCACTTCATGGCAAATAGATGGGGAAACAGTAGAAACAGTGTCAGACTTTATTTTTGGGGGCTCCAAATCCCTGCAGATGGTGACTGCAGCCATGAAATTAAAAGACGCTTACTCCTTGGAAGAAAAGTTATGACCAACCTAGATAGTATATTCAAAAGCAGAGACATTACTTTGCCGACTAAGGTCTGTCTAGTCAAGGCTCTGGTTTTTCCTGTGATCATGTATGGATGTGAGAGTTGGTCTGTGAAGAAGGCTGAGTGCCGAAGAATTGATGCCTTTGAACTGTGGTGTTGGAGAAGACTCTTGAGAGTCCCTTGGACTGCAAGGAGATCCAACCAGTCTATTCTGAAGGCGATCAACCCTGGGATTTCTTTGGAAGGAAGGATGCTGAAACTGAAGCTCCAGTACTTTGGCCACCTCATGTGAAGAGTTGACTCATTGGAGAAGACTCTGATGCTGGGAGGGATTGGGGGCAGGAGGAGAAGGGGACGACAGAGGATAAGATGGCTGGATGGCATCACGGACTCGATGAACATGAGTCTGAGTGAACTCCGGGAGATGGTGATGGACAGGGATATGGGGTCGCAAAGAGTTGGACACAACTGAGTGACTGAACTGAAGTGAATCTTGATTCCAGCTTGTTCTTCATTCAGCCTGGTATTTCACATGATGTACTCTGCATAAAGTTAAATAATCAGGGTGACAATATACAGCCTTAATCTACTCCTTTCCACTATTTGGAACCAGTCTGTTGTTCCACATCTGGTTCTAATTGTTGCTTCTTGACCTGCATACAGATTTCTCAGGAGGCAGGTCAGGTGGTCTGGTATTCCCATCTCTTGAAGAATTTTCCACAATTTATTGTGATCCACCCATTCAAAGTCTTTGGCGTACTCAATAAAGCAGAAATAAATGTTTTTCTGGAACTCTCTTGCTTTTTCAATGATCCAATGGATGTTGGCAGTTTGGTCTCTGGTTCCTTTGTCATTTCTAAATCCAGCTTGAACATCTGGAATTTCACTGTTCACGTACTGTTGAAGCCTGGCTTGGAGAATTCTGAGCATTACTTTGCTAGCATGTGAGATGAGTACAATTGTGCATTAGTCTGAACATACTTCGGCATCCCCTTTCTTTGCGATTGGAATGAAAACTGACCTTTACCAGTCCTGTGGCCACTGCTTATTTCACAAAAATAATACTGTATTCCTCCTGTGGGCCAGAAATTCTCTAGGTATTGAGAATAAACAAACAAGCAAAAAGAGTAAGCCAAAAACCCTGCCCCTAGAGAGATTGTGTTTGAGTGGAGAGAGATATGAAATAAAAAATTTAACTGCAAAAATATAGTTTGTATCTAGAAAAATAAAATGGGGAAAATAATACTGGGTTAAGGTGACAGAAAATGCCAAAGTTCGGGGGTAAGGTTAGAAGGGATGTTACTTTTATGTAGGATAGTAACTGGTAGATTAAACATGGTTAGATGACTTCCCTAATAGTGTTGTTACTTATAACACATAAAACTCCAAACTGAAATGTGTCTCTAAAACTCCATTTCCTTGAACTTACCACCCACTGTCTCTCCTTGCCTTCAAAGCCGGCTTTCATGAAGACAAGTCCACATGCAGCTCATGTCCATTTCCTCACTTCCCTTCAGTCTTAAATCCTCTGCAGTGTGACACGTCTACCTCACCAAGAACCTACTCCAGCAAGAGCATCACGGCCTCCCAACTACTGAGCTACATAAGCCTCCTTTAGTCTCTCTATGGCATTCCCATCACTTCCTCATTGAAATTCTCTCTATTGCTCCCATCTGTGTTCTACTACTTTTCCTCCCATCTTGCTAACCTTTATTCTCAGATCTTTTCAGGTTCTTCCTTCTTCATCCACCTGTATCTTAATCTGGTTTTCCAGGAAAGGAAGTTGAGGCAAGGCTTAAAGTGCTATTTCTATTTGAGTGGTACAAGTCCTCAGAGAAGGCAATGGCACCCCACTCCAGTACTCTTGCCTGGAAAATCCCATGGATGGAGGAGCCTGGTGGGCTGTAGTCCATGGGGTCTCGAAGGGTCAGACACGACTGAGCGACTTCACTTTTACTTTTCACTTTCATGCATTGGAGAAGGAAATGGCAACCCACTTCAGTGTTCTTGCCTGGAGAATCCCAGGGATGGGGGAGCCTGGTGGGCTGCCATCTATGGGGTCACACAGAGTTGGACATGACTGAAGCGACTTAGCAAGCAGCAGCAGCAGGTACAAGTCCAGTTAGAGAGAGTTGCTTTTTGTTTGTTTGTTTTCTAAGGCTTCCTAGCAATGAAGACCAAGAGCAGTAGGTGCATTGACTTGGCAAGTGAGACTCTTTGGGACGGCTGACAGAAGAAATTGCCCTCCAAGTAGCACACAGGAGAGAAGAAGGAAGAAGATCTGATCTCCTTGACTGCTCATACTTCCTGTGTTCTATTGATCAAAGTCCCAGGGGTACGGACTCCCTTGAACTGATTGGTGGCATCATCCGAACTATTCAGTATCCCAGTTCAGTTCGTCATCTCATTCATCTTTGGTGCTGCAATGAGTGATCTTTCTCAAAGATCACTGACACGACTCTGCCCCAGGATAAAATCCTTCTGTTGCTCTGGATTTCCAGCATCAGTACTGACAATCCTGTGATCCAGTTCAAGGCATTTCCTGACATATATATTCTGCTCCAACCAAGTTTTCTAAGGATAGAGAAGCCATACTGACTCAAGAGTCTAGAACAGGGGCCAGCAAATCTGGCCCACTGCCTGTTTATGGGTAGCCTTTGAACTAAAAAATGATTTTTACATTTTCAATGGTTGAAAAACATTATATGCAGCAGAAACCTAAGTGGCCTACCAAGCCTAGGTAACTACTCTCAGGCTTTTTGCAGGGAAAGTTTGCCAACCTCTGGTTTACACAACTTCTTCCTGTACTGTTGGGACAGTTAAGGACCAACATCCCAAAAGACAAAGTGTGGCAAAGGGCAGCCAACCCAAAGTGCAGCGCTCTTTAGCACCTTCTGTTCCCCTCTACCTCCTTGCCTGTGCTCTCACCTTGAACTTGCCCTGTCCTTTTGCAGTCCATGTCTTTGACCATATTTTCTACCCTACTTGGATGGAAAGGGCATTTCACAACCCCATTTTGCCTGAAAAACTGCTACTCACAATTTAAGATCATCCATCATCCTCTCATATGACAAACTCAGTGAATTAAAAAGCAGAGACACTTTACCAACAAAGGTCCATATAGTCAAAGCTATGATTTTCCAGTGGTCATGTAAGGATGTGAGAGTTGGACTATATAGAAGGCTGAGCACCAAAGAATTGATGATTTCAAAATGTCGTGCTGGATAAGACTCTTGAGAGTCCCTTGGACAGAAAGGAGATCAAACCAGTCAATCTTAAAGGAAATCAACCTTAAATATCCATTGGAAGGACTGTTGCTGAAGATGAAGCTCCGTACTTTGGCCACCTGATGCAAAGAGCCAACTCATTGGAAAAGACCCCGATACTGGGAAAGATTGAGGGCAAAAGGAGAAGGGGGCTCAATTGGATGAGTTGCTTAGATAGCATAACTGACTCAATGAACATAAATTTGAGCAAACTCCAAGAGACAGTGGAGGACTGGGGAACCTGGCAAGCTATAGTCCATGAAGTCAAAAATAGTCACACATGACTTAGTGACTGAACAATAATGATAACAATCATCTTCTGCATAAACTAACTCTGGCCTCCCACGTCACATCCAAAACAGAGTACAGTTATTTAATTTCTTTCTATAACTGTTTTTCCAATTCAAATTTGAACTTTTGAGTCTAAAATATTAATAATAGCTAACATTTAGCATGTGACAGGCTGATTCACTGTGATTTACATAAATTTAGTCATTTTATACTCACAAAACCCATAAGTACCTCTATTATTCCCTATTTACAAGTGAAAAGAACAAAAATGAAAATAAAAACAGAAGTACAAAGATGTTAAGAAACTTGCCTGAGGTCACAGGAGTTTAAACCAGCCATTTCAATTCCGAAACTGAACCGCAGTTCTATTCTCCCAGTCAGTAGAATCTTAATAATACAAGAACAAGGCCCTTATGAGTAAAGTAGAATTGAAAAATAGCTTGATACTGGAGTCTGAAATAGGATGTCTATTCTCCTAGATTAAGCTACCCCAGACACAGAGATGCTAGCAGTAAGACATGCTCCAAGAGCTTTACAGACCCCACCTTAGATGAGAGAAGAGCATGAATGCAAAGAGCCTGCAAGCAGGCAAATCAGAGGCAGCAAGAACGTGAAGCAGGAAGTTTCTATTACAGCCAAGATAAATATAAAATGATGGAAAGGAATCTGATCAATATTGGTCTGATTAATAAATCACAATTTTGAAACTATTACAATAACCACATCTCATGGCTGAAAAGGATCTGAGTCCATGGATGAAGGTCTTGAATAATATCCCAAGCACCTGTGTGCTTCCATTACTCTAATTACTGGGCTGGTATCTATTTCTCAGTTACTCTTACTCATTTGCCATGGTTCTGTTTTATGGAGACAAAGACAAGACATCTAATCAACTCTTCCTTATGAGAGGTCAAAATATTTTACCACTCCTAAATTAGTTCTGGCCTAGACTAAATGTCTCCAGGTTCTGCATGGTAGGCTATGGTTTCCTGTCTTCTCACTATCAGTTAGTTTCCTCTGGACCTCCATTTACTTGTCAATATCTCTTCTCCTCTGTGTTATCCACTGGACACAAGAGTTTTAAGGTCTCTTAAAACTTAAAAACTAGATTTAAAACTAGAGTTTTAAGGTCTCTCCAGAGCAGAGATTGAAACTATTACTTCTGCATTGAAGAAGATAGTAATCTTCTGTTAAGATATCTCATCATTTTACTTTGAAGAGGCAGCCATATAATAATGTTGCTTCAATTTGCGGGCTTTTCAAAAAATTACAGCAGAAAGGAATTTCTTCCTTCCAGTAGAAAGGAAGCTACAGACTTATTCCTAAAGAATTTTATTTTACTATACTTACTCAATATTTCAGCCTATCAAAAGTCACTTATATTTTTAATTCTGTCATATTGGTCATTCCCCCAGCATCATTTCTCCATTTGTTTATGAATACACTGATAAATCACTCATCAACACTGATACTTTCTGAAAGAGAAAGTTAGTCACTCAGCCATGTCCAACTCTTTGCAACCCTATGGACTATAGCCCGTCAACTCCTCTGTCCATGGAATTCTCCAAGCAAGAATACTGGAGTGGATTGCCATTCCCTTTTCCAGAGGATCTTTCTGACCCAGGGATCAAACCCAGTTCTCCTGCAGTCTCCAGGCAGATTCTTTACCATCTGAGCCACCAGGGAAGCCTTGATACTCCCTAAAATCCCTATTTAGCCAAGCTCATGCAATTCACTAAACCTAAAAGTTAAGAAACTGCATTTTTAGGGGACTCCCCTGGTTGCCCAGTGCCTACCAATGCAGGGGACACAGTTTGATCCCTGGTCCAGGAACTAGGATCCCACCTGCTGCAGGGCAACTAAGCCTCTGCGTCACAACTACCTAGCCACACTCTAGAGCCTGTGAGCTGCCATTACTGAAGCCAGCACACCCTAGAATCCATGCCCTGCAATGAGTTAGCCCCCACTCACTGCAACTAGAGAAAGCCCGCACACAGCATTGAAGACCCAGTGCAGCCAAAAATAAACAAATGTTTATTTTTTAAAAGAAATTTCACTTCTTATAAAGATTCCCTAAGTAAGTCAGATATTTCACAGACTGGCCCACTTCTAATTAGTGTAAATTATGGAGGCTCTTCAGAAATCATATCAGTGCAATTTGTCAGCAGTCTGTAAAGTGATTTGCCATTGCATCTGGCACTGACAGTTGGCAGCAAGTGCACTTCACTTTTGAATGGTCTGGGGACAGTTGATAACTGTCATTCAGTCATATCCTGAGTGCAGCTCTGGTCTTAAAGTGAGGCGTACTCAAAGATGAGGCAATGGAACTGGCCAACAGACTCTTGCATGTATCCAGAGGGGACCATAACAAATCATTTATTCTGGGTGTTACTCCTGATATCACTGAGTACATATTAGTCTAATATATCAAACCTTAAAGTATGGTAGATACTTTAAAAATCCAGTATTCCATTAATATATAATTCTTATGTTTATTATCATGACACCTTTCTGCTTCCCAAACACATTCCTGCTCATTTTGGAGGGAAAGAAGCATTTTTTTTTAACCCTATACTGGACTTCCCAGGTGGTGCTAGAGGTAAAGAGCCTGCTTGCCAACACAGGAGACATAAGAGACATGGGTTCGATCCCTGAGTTGGGAAGATCCCCTGGAGAAGGACATGGCAACCCAGTATTCTTGCCTGGATAATCTCACGGGCAGAGGAGCCTGGTGGGCTATAGTCCATAGGGTCACAAAGGGTCAGACACAATGAAACAACTTAGCACCAGCACCTTGACACTAGTAATATTAAACCTACTCCCACAAAGTTTGGAAGAAAAGACAATTAGAATGGGGCTGGCAGAGATAAACATGGTCAGGATTTATGAAAATGTTAGTGGAAAATTTATAGATCAGCTATTGTCATTTGTTTTTAGAAATAATAGATGTTTTCTGAGCACCATTTATGGCATATGAGAGGAATTGAGGAAAGCACTGTAGATGAAACATAAATAAGATTTATTCTCTGCAATCAAGGTGTTCCCAATCTAATGAAAAAGAGGAGATAAACACTTGTTAATAACAGATAAAGAAAAATACAATAAATATAGCAATGCATGGTCTTTGGAAAAAATAAAAGGAGATTCGTAGAGGGTTAATATTACAAGTTGAGGTGGCTGGGATTGACCGGCATTTTTAAGATGCAGATGAGAACATTTTTATGGGGGAGGAATTATCTGAGCAAGGCTTGGTGGGGATAGTTTAACTGCATAAAATGACAAATTATATGCGTGAGGAACAATAGAAACTGATAATTTACATTCTCTAACATTTCTTCTTCAATCAATACATTATTGATTAGAACTGGACAGACATTAACTCAGCTGTAACGACAACAAAAGTCCTAGAAGAAGATATACTCTGACTGCTAAACAGATTAAAACCCAGCAGAAGAAACCAAAGAAATATATGAGAAAAAATAAATGAGAAGATAATTAAATAAAATCTGTACATTTGTATGGAGCCCATGATATCAGTGCTGGAGAGAATGGCATGATTAATCCACATGGTGTTAAATTTTTTATATATAAAATATACATAATTATCACATAATTATATATTTTAACTTATATTAGATTTTACTTAAATAGTTACATTAAAATTATTCCCAAGATTGGATTATGAGATATTTAATTTTAAATTCCTTGGAATCAGGTTCCTACAACATGGCTGTTGCTTCTTTTTCTTAGAATGAAGAATTTATCCTCACTTTTATTTTGCATATGAGTTTCTATAAAGCCTTTGTTTATGGGCTGAGACCCTTTATCTTCTGTGTTTCAAGAATTCTACTTGTTATTCAAAGGTCTTTTTAACATTCTGTATAATGAAGAAAAGTATTACTGTTTAATCATTGCTTGATGGATTACAATCAGCATGTCTAGACAAAGTGAGTTCATGTTTTTCTCCCAAGGAAATTAGCAAGCAACAATTATGCAGCTTGTCCACTTTTTTCAAGGGATGATTCAAGAGTTTCAGTAACTCAAGTTCTTGGAAGATGACAAATCAATTGATAATAATCTTCTGTGTTTAAATGATTTCAAGGTATCCTCTGTGTGTACACAGTACTCCCAATGAGGCTGCTACCTTAGATTTCCTTCAGTCTTGAACATTTTTCTACCGATAGAATATTCAGTGTTCAAGACTCTGAAGAAAAACCTACTGAGTGAACGGCTCCTTTAATATACTGTTGTTTTATTGTTAGCACTTAGTTTTAGTAACATGCTTCAGACAAATCAATGAGATCATAGAGAAGGGTGGTACATGAATTTTATCCACACTGAACTTAGAAATCTCCTTGGATAGTATCTAAAAGACAAATCAGTTACTCCTTCTCATTTGTGAATATTAAATTAAGATGCATATCTTTATGCAAGGACAGTGTAGAAAGTAATTATTTGTTCTACCTAATATCTGAAGTTCTGCAAGAATGCATAATCTGAGAGAAGAAACAACCATATAAACAAACAAACAAAAACATCACAAGCCATGCAGTGGAGCCTTGTCAATGCAACAGATATCTCCAACAAGGACACTTAGGAGGGACTTCATAGAAGAGATAGCATTTCAAATGAGCTTTGAAGAGTAAGTTGTTCATCAGGTGAGGAAGAGGGAGGAGGGTATTCCCAAGGAAGATAAAAGCACATACGAAGCCAAGAAGGGAGGACAAATCTGGCATATTCAGGAATGAACGGGGATCCTAGTGCTTTATATGTCCTGATGTCTTAGTTCAGGCTGCTATAAAGACAGTACAGTAGATTGGGTAGCTTAGAAACAACAGAAAGGGTTTTTTCACACATTTCTAGAAGCTGGAAATCCAAGAATGTGATGCTAGCATGGTTAGGGTTTTTGGCGAGTTATCTTCCAGGTTGCACATGGTATCCTCATTGTATCCTCACATGTCTGAGAGCAGTGAAGGAAAGCAAGTTTTCTTGTGACTCTTGCTGGTTTAGTCGCTAAGTCATGTCTGACTCTTGCGACCCCATGGGCTGTAGCCTGCTAGGCTCTTCTGCCCACGGGATTCTCCAGGCGAGAATACTGGAGTGGGTTGCCATTTCCTTCTCCAGGGGATCTTCCCGACCCAGGATCTGAACCCAGGTCTCCTGCATTACAGGTAGATCCTTTACCAACCTAGCAATGAGGGACTAGAGCATTTATCCCTTTCATGAGAGCTCCACCCTCATGATCTCATCTAATCCTAATTACCTCCCTAAGGTCCAATACCATCCTGATACCATCACATTGGGGAGTTGGGTTTCGACATATCAATTTTGGGGAAGAATGTAAATATTCACTTGCTTTGTAATATATACATATATCAATCATTATGTTGTACACCTTAAACTTATACTATGTCATATGTCAATTATATAACAGTAAAACGGCAAGAAAAAGATTCACCTGCTAAAGAGCTTAGAATTAACGCTACAGCAAGAGGGAAATCAGTAAAGGCTTTTAGAAAATAGGTATATACAGAGAGAGGTATAAACAAAGAAAGAATCAAGATAAAATGTAGATTGAACAGATAATAGTACTTATATGCATTTAGATATTTTAATTTCTTACAAGATGTTATGAACTTTTTACATCACACCTGCAACCTTAATCTTTAATAATAGTCTTTTCAGCTTGGTTCACATGATCCACAAAAGACAAATCTTGAAACAAACTAAAAGACCATTTGATTCAATAGTTTGTCATCCGTATAAGAAAACTGAATAATAAACGTTCCTAAAACTTCATAGGCTACAACAAGCATCATTTATTTAACTCACTATTTTGTGGGTTGACAGGTGTTCTGCACTGACTGCTCATCTAGGCTGGGTCACTCATAACTCTAGAGTGAGCTGCCAAGATGAAGTGGGGGCTGGCTGGGCTAAGATCATTCAGCTAGCACTGTGGCTTATCTCAGATCCACCTGGTCCCCCACCAGGGAGGCCAGGTTGGTGGCTGGGCTCCAGGGAAACAGGAGGAAGTGTGCAAGGCCTCTTAAGGCTTAAACAAGTTCAAGGCTTAAAACCAGTTCAACTTTGCTTCTCCCATTCTGTTGATCAAGTGACAAGGCCAATTCAGTCTCAAGGGGTAGAGAAATGGGCTCCACCTCCCATCCCTGGATGGAAGGAGATGCAAAGAACTGCACACTTCTTTTCTCAACTTAACTTCCAAACAGAAGTTTTACGACCAGCAGTGTTATTTTCACTTCAAAGCAATTTACATGTTAATCTAGCCATTGGAAAAAAAACAGAAATTAACCTTCTCAGTTAAATTGAGGAATATCCCTCCCTTTTCTTCTAGCGCTCATCTCAGTAACACATATCACTTTTAGCACACAATTTTTTAAATAACACATAAATTAGTAAGAATATATTAGTTTTCATGAATCATTATGCACTGCTACTAGTCATTATGCAGCTTTCACAAAGGGTTTTCAGAAAGAAATGCAACATTACTAAGCATTTTCTATGTTTCATCCAAGCCTGGACAATTAACTTGTGTCCACCGGAAATGTTATTGCAACACAGGGGAAGAACAACCTTTCTACAGCCACCCAAATACAGCCTTCCTGATTCTAAGGGTACTCGTTTGCAAACACAAGTAAGAGCATGAAAATATGAATGTAAATGTATTCTCCTTTTTAAAAAAACAGATTTGGATCACTTTAGCATATTTTTGGAAAACTTTGTTCACTTCATCTTCTTGGCATTTCATTAGACTTTACGATCACAAAGTCAACTCTCCTGCAACAAAGCGAAACATGGCTCTTTGAAATAAATGTTGTCATTAACAAGACATGCCAGGCACGGTGACAGATTTGCAGCTGTAATGAATAACATTTCCCACAAAGTTCTTCTGTCTGACAGAAAAGCTGTGACATTACTGCAGGCAACAGTGTTGAAAACAAAAAGATTGATTGATGCAAGTGGATAATTGAAACCTCAGTACTGTCACATGTGTGTCAGCCTAACAACCAAACTACTACTCTAAGATAATATTTTTCATAATACAGTCTCTCTATGAATAAAAAAAAAAAAAACACATGTTGAGAAACTTAGACTATATCCCATTAAATATGATTTAGAGGATGCCATTGTAGATGAGTCCATTAACAGCAATAGATTACACAGTGCTCAAACTTACTCTAAAACTCACATTGTAGGTGAAAATTCGTTTCTGCAATGATATCCAGTCCAAGTAGTCATTTAACTCTCTTTTAATCGCAAAGTGAAGGCTATATTTTGTAGTTCATCTATAATTAGTTTTGCAGTAAACCAGTATTAAAGTAGTTGGCACTGAAAAAGTAAATAGTATAAAACCTGGCTAAAATTTTCTTTTCAAACCATATTTCTGTCTATTCACTTACACTTTTAAATATTTGTACTTCTAAATCTAAATTGAGAATATATTGAACATATACATTCTAATAGAGAGAAATTATATAGAGAAATTTAGAATATATATTTTTGCCTGTGGTAAGCTTTTCACGGGCTTCTCTGGTGGCTCAGTGCAGGAAATGCAAGAGACCTGGATTCAATCCCTGGGCTAAAAGATCCCCTAGAGGAGGAAATGGCAACCCACTTCAGTATTCTTGCCTGGGAAATCCCATGGACAGAGCAGCCTAGCTAGCTACAGTCCATGGGGTCGCAGAAGAGTTGGATGTGACTTAGCAACTAAACTATATTTTCACATTCAACAGTTTAGAGGAGAAAATGGTATAGAGGAAAAGATGTGAGTTACCTAGTCACATGGAAAAAGACAGGAACAGTCAGGCCCCAGATTTTCCAGCAAATTTGGAAATCAGTGCCATTCTTCTGGGTTTAAGTTTCCATATACATATACGCATATATGTTTCCATATATACAAATATGTTTATATGTGTATGGATTACACACATATATATGTTTATTTATATATATATTGATTACAGTAGTTATTAATATTAGGGTGACCAACTTGGCCCAGTTTGCCTGGGATCTTTCCTTATTTTAAAACTGAAAGTTCTGCATCCAGGCAAACAGAGATAGTTGGTCAGATTCTAATAATCATGGACATCTTGGGTACCCTAGATTCTTTCAAAACTGTAATGAAAAGAGTAGACCCCTTCATTTAGAATAATATCCATACTCACAAATGTTCCATGAAATTCCAGGAGGTCATTAACCTGTTTATGAATTTCAGGTTAATAATCAATCTACTAGATTATTCTACTTCTTTCCAAATGACATTGTGTCTGTGCTTAGTGAGAGGATCTTCTGTGCTTGTTGCCAGTGTATAGTTTGTATTGCAGTGAACAAATAAGACGAGGGGAAGGGTCTTTGTCCCCCAAGGCTTTATAATTCAATAACACACAGAACAAGGAAAGTCACATTTTTCCAATGAATATAGTGGGGAAAAGGGACAAAAGAGAAAATGGCTTCAAAATACTTTTAATCAAATTTGCCTCATAGGTTTTGTTGTACTGTTAATGTCAAACATCTTCCAACCTTTTCACTAGATTTCTCATTTCCTGTTACACTGTCTATCAAAGTCTTCAGTTCAGTCGCTCAGTTGTGTCCGACTCTTTGCGACACCATGAATCGCAGCACGCCAGGCCTCCCTGTTCATCACCATCTCCTGGAGTTCACTCAGACTCATGTTCATCGAGTCCATCATGCCATCCAGCCATCTCATCCTCGATCGTCCCTTTCTCCTCCTGCCCGCAACCCCTCCCAGCATCAGGGTCTTTTCCAATGAGTCAGCTCTTCCCATGAGGTGGCCAAAGTACTGGAGTTTCAACTTCAGCATCAGTCCTTCCAAAGAAATCCCAGGGTTGATCTCCTTCAGAATGGACTGGTTGGATCTCCTTGCAGTCCAAGGGACTCTCAAGAGTCTTCTCCAACACCACAGTTCAAAAGCATCAATTCTTCAGTGCTCCAGCCTTCTTCACAGTCCAACTCTCACATCCATACATAACCACAGGAAAAACCACAGCCTTGACTAGACGGACTTAGCCGGCAAAGTAATGTCTCTGCTTTTGAATATGCTATCTAGGTTGGTCATAACTTTTCTTCCAAGGAGTAAGCATCTTTTAATTTCATGGCTACAGTCACCATCTGCAGTGATTTTGGAGCCCCCCAAAATAAAGTCTGACACTGTTTCCACTGTTTCCCCATCTATTTCCCATGAAGTGATGGGACTGGATGCCATGATCTTCGTTTTCTGAATGTTGAGCTTTAAGCCAAATTTTTCGCTCTCCTCTTTCACTTTCATCAAGAGGCTTTTTAGTTCCTCTTCACTTTCTGCCATAAGGGTGGTGTCATCTGCATATCTGAGGTTATTGATATTTCTCCCGGCAATCTTGATTCCAGCTTGTGTTTCTTCCAGTCCAGTGTTTCTCATGATGTACTCTGCATAGAAGTAGGGTGACAATATACAGCCTTGAGGTACTCCTTTTCCTATTTGGAACCAGTCTGTTGTTTCATGTCCAGTTCTAACTGTTGCTTCCTGACCTGCATACAGATTTCTCAAGAGGCAGGTTAAGTGGTCTGGTATTCCCATCTCTTTCAGAATTTTCCACAGTTTCTTGTGATCCACACAGTCAAAGGCTTTGGCATAGTCAATAAAGCAGAAATAGATGTTTTTCTGGAACTCTTTTGCTTTTTGCATGATCCAGCAGATGTTGGCAATTTGATCTCTGGTTCCTCTGCCTTTTCTAAAATCAGCTTGAACATCAGGGAGTTCACGGTTCACATATTGCTGAAGTCTGGCTTGGAGAATTTTGAGCATTACTTTACTAGCATGTGAGATGAGTGCAATTGTGTGGTAGTTTGAGCATTGCTTGGCATTGCCTTTCTTTGGGATTGGAATGAAAACTGAGCTTTTCCAGTCCTGTGGCCACTGCTGAGTTTTCCAAATTTGCTGCCATATTGAGTGCAGCACTTTCACAGCATCATCCCTCAGGACTTGAAACAGCTCAACTGGAATTCCATCACCTCCACTAGCTTTGTTCGTAGTGATGCTTTCTAAGGCCCACTTGACTTCACATTCCAAGATGTCTGGCTCTAGATTAGTGATCACATCATCATGATTATCTGGGTCGTGGAGATCTTTTTGTATAGTTCTTCTGTGTATTCTTGCCACCTCTTCTTAATATCTTCTGCTTCTGTTAGGTCCATACCATTTCTGTCCTTTATCAAGCCCATCTTTGCATGAAATGTTCCCTTGGTATCTCTAATTTTCTTGAAGAGATCTCTAGCCTTTCCCATTCTGTTGTTTTCCTCTATTTCTTTGCATTGATCACTGAAGAAGGCTTTCTTATCTCTTCTTGCTATTCTTTGGAACTCTGCATTCAGATGCTTGTATCTTTCCTTTTCTCCTTTGCTTTTTGCCTCTCTCCTTTTCACAGCTATTTGTAAGGCCTCCCCAGACAGCCATTTTGCTTTTTTGCATTTCTTTTCCATGGGGATGGTCTTGATCCCTGTCTCCTGTACAATGTCACAAACCTCTGTCCATAGTTCGTCAGGCACACTATCTATCAGATCTAGGCCCTTAAATCTATTTCTCACTTCCACTGTATAATCATAAGGGATTCGATTTAGGTCATACCTGAATGGTATAGTGGTTTTCTCTACTTTCTTCAATTTGAGTCTGAATTTGGTAATAAGGAGTTCATGATCTGGGCCATAGTCAGCTCCTGGTCTTGTTTTTGTTGACTGTATAGAGCTTCTCCATCTTTGGCTGCAAAGAATATAATCAACCTGATTTCGGTGTTGGCCATCTAGTGATGTCCATGTGCAGAGTCTTCTCTTGTGCTGTTGGAAGAGGGTGTTTGCTATGACCAGTGCGTTTTCTTCGCAAAACTCTATTAGTCTTTGCCCTACTTCATTCTGTATTCCAAGGCCAAATTTGCCTGTTACTCCAGGTGTTTCTTGACTTCCTACTTTTGCATTCCAGTCCCCTATAATGAAAAGGGCATCTTTTGGGGGGTGTTAGTTCTAAAAGTTCTTCATAAAACTGTTCAACTTCAGCTTCTTCAGCATTACTGGTTGGGGCATAGACTTGGATTACTGTGATATTGAATGGTTTGCCTTGGAGATGAACAGAGATCATTCTGTCATTTTTGAGACTGCATCCAAGTACTGCATTTCGGACTGTTTTGTTGACCGTGATGGCTACTCCATTTCTTCTCAGGGATTCCTGCCCGCTGTAGTAGATATAATGGTCATCTGAGTTAAATTCACCCATTCCAGTCCATTTTAGTTCGCTGATTCCTAGAATGTCAACGTTCACCCTTGCCATCTCCTGTTTGACCACTTCCAATTTGCCTTGATTCATGGACCCGACATTCCAGGTTCCTATGCAATATTGCTCTTTACAGCATCGGATCTTGCTTCTATCACCAGTCACATGCACAACTGGGTATTGTTTTTGTTTTGGCTCCATCCCTTCATTCTTTCTGGAGTTATTTCTCCACTGATCTCCAGTAGCATATTGGGCACCTAATGACCTGGGGAGTTCCTCTTTTGGTATCCTCTCATTTTGCCTTTTCATATCAAAGTCTACATTCTGTAAAACTTTTCTTTGTTCAATTATGTTATTTTTATTTGTTTCTGTTTAGTCTTTCTCCTAGATGATGTTTTGTATCTAGACATTCTTTTCTTTTTCCTAAATATTTTGCTTTTGTAGCACCATACATTTTCATTTTATTTATATCTCTTTCCTTTTGACCTAACACTGCGAGGTGATAGTCTATTTAGAATTCTGAAAGGGTCTCACCATTAGCATTGATATCTGAGAGCTCAGATTAAACTACAGTTCTGTAATTTCTTAACAAATTGTGATTCTAAATTTTTATTTAGACTCTTTCTTAAACATAATGATGTGGATATAAGTGAAATCCAAATTTCTTATCAGACAGTCAGAGGCCTCAGAGTGCCTTCAGTTTCCCATTGCTCTTATAAGTCTTCCTGGTCAACCATCAACCCAAATTTGATGTATGTTCACTTACCTATTTCCCTGGTGACTCAGACAGTAAAGCCACTGCCTGCAATGTGGGAGACCTGGGTTCAATCCCTGGGTCTGGAAGATTCCCTGGAGAAGGAATTGGCAACCTACTCCAGTACCCTTGCCTGGAAAATCCCACGGACAGAGGAGCCTGGTAGGCTGCAGTCCATGGGGTCGCAGAGTTGGACACGACTGAGCGGCTTCACTTCACTTACCTAAACTGCATCACCCACAATGTTCCTCTATATCTATTTATTAAAAACTGAATATCCTTTAAGTTTGAACTCATCTGTGGACCATTCTTTCAACTGAGCACCTACTATGTGCCAGGTACTGCTATAGAGAAAATCACCAAAACAGAAATAAAAAGAAATCCTTAACTTTATAATGCTTGTCATTCTGGGAGAAGACATACTAAATAAATAAATAGCAAACATGATAAATAAGTAAATTATACAACATTTATAGAATATGACAGATATTTTTTAAAAATAGAGCAGAATAAGTCAATAATGTCAGGCAGTTTTAATTTTAAATTAAAGAAATTTAATTCAATAAATAGATAATGGAGGGGTCCATGAAGAGTCAACTTTTGAACAAGATTGAAAGGAGCTGAGTCTGTGGATGTACCTGCCCATTGATTTGCAGGTTCTTGTACCTTCCAGAGGTTAGACATTGAGGACACTTGTGCTGGGTATTTTCAGAGAGAAAGATGGTTAGTTGAGCAGCTTTTCCAGCTTGTCTAGGTTGGATGGCATCACTGACTCAATGGACATGAGTTTGAGCAAGCTCCAGGAGATGGTGAAGGATAGGGAAGTCTGGTGTGCTATAGTCCATGGGGTTGCAAAGAGTTGGACATGACTGAGCAACTGAACAACAAACAGCAACACCTACATTCTCACAGTTAGGCTGCAACTGTGCAGAAGCACTGACACTTCCCAGCCAGCACTGGGTCCTCACTGATCCCCCTCACCATCTTTCCAACACGAGGCCCCCTTTGCCTGACTTACTCCTGAATCGATGGACTCAGATACAATGCCACACCTGCTAAAGAGCTTTGGGGACAGCCCCTCCTTCCCTGTCCTTCCCATTCCTCAGTTCTACCTCCAATACCTGCTTAGCTCCCTTTTCCTGTCTTTATGTAGAAATTAATCACACTTTTAAAAATTAAATTGTTACTTGTATGCGTTACAGAGGTAGGGATGTGTTTGTCATCTTTACATCCCTAGCTATGATGCTTGATAAATATTTATTGAGTGAATGAAGGATGGAGGCCACCTAATATTTGTTTATGTTTACACATGTGAAAGTGAAATCCAAAAAAAGCTAAAAGATCTACCCCAGGTCAAGCAAGTAGTCAATAGCAGATCTAGAACAGACTACAAGTAAAACAAGATGGCGTCAACAATTAGAAAAAGGTGTATCTATGGCATAGCATTTCAATGAGTCTAGAATGAGTTGTTGTAACATCAAAAATTATGTGTCCAAATAGTACAACATGTTACTAAAATAAACCAAGCACTAACAGACACCATTCTTATCAACTACTGTGATTAAAAAAAAAAAAAAAACAGCTACCACAGTGCTAGGGGAATGTGAGATCTTGAAAAAGTTAGATTTGGTTTGCTCTCTAAATTCTATCATTTATCTTTAATTTATTCCTATGAGACTGGTTATTTGCAGGCCACTTACCCAATACTTTTCTTGGAGTACTTGAGAAAATATCAGGTCAATATAAAAATAATCCTCACCTCAGATATCAGCATGCTTTGAAATGATATCTAAATTTTCAGGTGAAATGTGAAGCCTCATATTTTAGGCATAGCCTCACTTCTGTGCATATGTAACAAGTAGCCAGATATTCTACCCATCATTTCTTTGCAATCCCCTCCTGGTGTTGTCAAAGCCCAGAACATTGTAAACCTCTATCCCTGTGTATCTAGAGTCTGTTTCTCATTTGCTTTCTGTTAACACTTTTTACCTAGAGGTTTTGCTCTGGTCCCTAGGATTTGAATCTCTAGAACAATCTTATTTTGCATTAAGTAAATCTATAACCTCCATTTTTACACAAAGCCACCATGGGGCCTACTATTCTGAGATGCCTCTTGATTATCAATTCCCCATGTGGACCAAATTGAATACGCTTCACCCTTGCTTTGTTTCAATCTCTGATCATTGCCCCCCATCCCAAGGGCATTAGTCAAACAGATTAGCTCCTACTTGTGTTTAATTCAGTCTCCCTATGTTTACTGCATGTCACCCATCCAGAGTGAATCACAGCTCCACATCTGTTCTTCCCTACACTATAAACTTTACCAACTTGTCTTAATGGAAAGGTTTTTTTTTTTTTTCTTCTTCTTCAAGCCCAATATCCCTTCCCAACTAGTAACATAAATTTCTTAGGTGGGCCCCCCCACCAAAAAAAAAAAAAAACCTAAGTCTAATTAAAGGAAAAACAAAGGAATTTATTGGATGGTGGATGATTATTCACCAAACTGAGGGAATGACAGAACAATAGCTTTCAGAATAAACAGGAACAAGGCTGCACTTGGTATCTGACCTCTGGATGTATGGCATTATCTCTTCAAGGCACCACTATCAGGATTAATCACCTTGGTAGGCAGAATAATGTCCCCTCCCCTAAAGATTATCTACACTCTAATCCCTGGAACCTGTGAATGTGTAATTTTACATGACAAAGGGACATTGTAGGCGTGATTGAGAATATGAACATTATCCCAGATATCCTTCCAGGTCCAGTGTAATCACAAAAGTCTTTAAAAGCAGAGAACTTTTTCTGGCTGAGTTAGAAAGAGTTGTAATGATGGAAGAAGGGTTAGATGGATGTGATCTTGCTGACTCTGAACACAGAGAAGGGGAGTCAAAAGTCACTGAATGCAGGCAGCCTCCAGAAGCTAGAAAAAGTAAAGAAGCAGATTCTCCCCTGCAGCCAGAAATGAACACAGCTTTGCCAGCACCCTGGTTGTAGCCCAGTGAGACCTGTATTGGACTTCAGATCTACAGAGCTAGTAGATAATACACTTGTGTTATTGTAAGCCACTACATTTGTGGAATGCATTACAGCACCAGTAGAAAACTAACGTGATCTGATCTAGGAGATCTTCCTCCAAATTCTAAAATAAAAGAAGAAAACATCTGTTACCTCCAACCCCTGTGGAGGGTGATGGGGGGGGTAGAAGGCCAGGGCTTGCTCATCAGGAATTCTAGAGAACCTTTAATTCATGTTTGGATGGTCTGCTATGACCCACTTACAGCATGTGGTGAAACACTGCCTGCTCATCCCTGCCTCTACCTCTTTTTTCTTTTCTTAATAGAGTACATTTTTTATATTTATTTTTTTTCATTTGGCTGCCTCAGGTCTTAGTTATGTCATGAGGAATCATTTTGTTGTGGTGTGTGTGCTTAGTTGATGCATGGTATGTGGGATCTTAATTCACCGACCAGGGATCAACCCACGTCCCCTGCATTGCAAGGTGAATTCTTAACCACTGGACCCCAAGGGAAGTCCCCAAAGTACAATTTTAAGTACAACATTGATTTACCATACTGTGTTAGTGTCAGGTATATGGCAATTCACTCCAGTATACTTGCCTGGAAAATTCCATGGATGGAGGAGTCTGGTAGACTCCAGTCTATGGGCTCACAAGGAGTTAGACACGACTGAGTGACTTCACTTCATACAGTCTGAGGGGCTATTCAGTGGTATATTTCTTATACTGCACCTTATGACAGAAAGTGAAGAACTAAAGAGCCTCTTGATGAAAGTGAAAGAGAAGAGTGAAAAAGTTGGCTTAAAGCTCAGCATTCAGAAAACAAAGATCATGGCATTCGGTTCCATCACTTCATGGGAAATAGATGGAAAAACAGTGGAAACAGTGGCAGACTTTATTTTGGGGGGCTCCAAAATCACTGCAGATGGTGATTGCAGCCATGAAATTAAAAGACGCTTACTCCTTGGAAGAAAAGTTATGACCAACCTAGACAACATATTAAAAAGCAGAGACATTACTTTACCAACAAAGGTCTGTCTGGTCAAGGCTATGGTTTTTCCAGTAGTCATGTATGGATGTGACTATTGGACTATAAAAAAAGCTGAGCATCGAAGAATTGATGCTTTTGAACTGTGGTGTTGGAGAGGACTCTTGAGAGTCCCTTGGACTGCAAGGAGATCCAACCAGTCCATCCTAAAGGAAATCAGTCCTGATTATTCATTGGAAGGACTGATGTCAAAGCTGAAACTGCAATAATTTGGCCACCTGATGTGAAGAACTGACTCATTGGAAAAGACCCTGATGCTGGGAAAGATTGAAGGCAGGAGGAAAAGGGGACAACAGAGGATGAGATGGTTGGATGGCATCACCGACTCGAGGAACATGAGTCTGAGTAAGCTCCGGGAGTTGCTGATGGACAGGGGAGCCTGGCATGCTGCAGTCCATGGGGTCACAAAGAGTCGGACACGACTGAGTGACTAAACTGAACTGACCCCTCCTATAGTGAGAAACGTAGCAATTTGTCTGCTTTGGAACATACATATCCTATGATGCAAGTTGTTCTCATGCCGTTTACACCTCTGCCAGCCCAGCATTTGAGGGGTTCCTGAACACCTAATAGATCTTCATAGTACCTTAAACATCATAACCTTTAACCACGAAAATTACTTATAATAAAAATTAATGTGTGGAATTCCCTAGTGGTCCAGTGGTTTGGCCTCTTCACTTCCACTGCAGGACATATGGGTTCAGTCCCTGGTCAGGGAACCAAGATCCTGCATGCCACAAAGTGCAGCCAAAAACCAAATAAATGAAAATATTAACATAATGAATTCCTTCTCACAGGAGTCCCTATTATTCTTTTTTAACAATTATCATTGTTATTATCATGACTCCTTTCACCCAAAAGTATATACGGGGCCAACAAAGAGACTCATAGTTTAATGAAGGAACTTGTGACCTACAAACATTGCAGTGTTTCCCATAACTAGGGAGCAAGTGTAAAAGGCCCTTCTTGAGATCTAACAATGACACTGGCAATTTTTTCTTCTTTCCATGTCTGTGACACTTAGCTCAGCTGATGTATAGAAATCTGGACACCAAATATAAAAATGCTTTACCAGAGATTTTGTGGTCACTCCATTCAGGAGTCTCCCAAATCCCATTTGGCCTACAGACATTTCTAATGCCACTAAAAAAGGAGGTGGGGGAAGGGGAGAGGAAGAATAGTAAACATGGTGTTTTCTAGAATAAAATCTCTAATTTTAAGTAGAAAATAGGATTTCCACTGCACATAGAGTACAACATGGATGGAAATTTGGAGTCCCTTGCATTCCTTTATGTATTAATGAAAGAGAGCAAGCTTACAAGGTAAAATAACCTAGGGTCCAGAACCTTCAGGGATGAAGATATGTTTCATCAAAATATGGGGTAAAATAACTTACAGACACTGGTAGAAAGTAAGGAAAACTTTGAGTATGTAATTGGGAAGAAAAACCACAGATCCAGCAGCGGCTTCAAGACCTGTTGCAGAAAAAATTCCTTTATTTCCTTCCTTGCTCTGTTGTGTGTTTGTGTGTGGATATGGATATTACAGGTCTATATATATAACTTTTCTTCTGTTACTTAATTGTTCCTAATTACTTTGCCAATAAAGGTCCGTCTAGTCAAGGCTATGGTTTTTCCTGTGGTCATGTATGGATGTGAGAGTTGGACTGTGAAGAAAGCTGAGCGCCGAAGAATTGATGCTTTTGAACTGTGGTGTTGGAGAAGACTCTTGAGAGTCCCTTGGACTGCAAGGAGATCCAACCAGTCCATTCTGAAGATCAGCCCTGGGTGTTCTTTGGAAGGAATGATGCTAAAGCTGAAGCTCCAGTACTTTGGCCACCTCATGCGAAGAGTTGACTCATTGGAAAAGACCCTGATGCTGGGAGGGATTGGGGGCAGGAGGAGAAGGGGACGACCGAGGATGAGATGGCTGGATGGCATCACTGACTCGATGGACGTGAGTCTGAGTGAACTCTGGGAGTTGGTGATGGACAGGGAGGCCTGGCGTGCTGCGATTCATGGGGTCGCAAAGAGTCGGACACGACTGAGCGACTGAACTGAACTGAATATATGTTGGCTGTGGGTAAATTCCCCTGAGTTCCTTCAGTTGCACTACATTGCAACAGGAAAGAGACTAAACCAGAACAAATATTCATTATCCAAATACTTTGAAACTGAAATGAAATAAACACATTAGATTTTAGGGTATATGTGGTGATGGTGCATTTTTGATGTGGATATAAAGATGTTATGAATATGGGCAGACAAGGCCTGGGTTACAGGGCACAAGTGTTCAGCACTGCCTATCATATTGGCCCCAACACCTTATTTTTTTCCTCTGGGGAGACAGCCCTGTCCTATTTTAAGATGTCTCCAGACCTTCAGTATACTGCTCTGTTCTCTCCTGGATGAGCAGTTTACATATGGCCCAACTGAGACAAAACAGACATGGAAGACTTGGAATAGTCGTAGCTTAAGCAGAATGTCACACAGCTGGAAAGTAGCTGAACTTAATTCATTTTAATGGCAAAACCCTGCAAAGACTGTTCATTGGTCTTTCGTGATGTTCTCATGATGTTCACGTTTATCAGTACTTCCTCCCAAGATCCCTGAGCTGCCTGGTTCCTAATCTTTCTCTGGGCTGGATTTTTAGCTTTCCCCTCAGTAATATAGGCTACTGCTTATCTTGCTAATTAACTCCTCTTAAAAAACAAGAGCTGTTTTTTTGTTACTTGCTGTTAATGAACTCTGACACATTTGCTCAAACATTCATCTGAGCTATGCATAAAAGAGTCTATTTTGTACAATTACTTCAGACCCATTCTTAATGAAGAGTCCCCACCCTGGGGTGTACTATGGCAGTTCACTCACTGAGAAATACTTACCCACATGGGAAGCATCTTCACTGGCATTTTGTCAGCCTTAATGTTGAGTGGAATTCTCTGTGCCTTTGGAGAGTCAACTCATTTCTACTATCTTTGACTTTGCTCTTAGCGGGTATTTATTCCTCTTTGGAAACTCTTCCAAAATGGAGAATTATTGGGTCTCCACCTCCATATGCTGTCAGACCCCTCTCCCTCCTCCAGGTTACTCTTCACTCTCAACCCATTCCATTGAATGAGAGGCAGTTCATACATTCATGGCTGCTACTGTCAGGAGGCAGCAGTGGTGATTGCTACCACAGACAACTCCACATCACGACCTCAGCACCGCTTATCTAATCTATGAATGGTTGTTGGGATCCATTATTTTCACAGCTTCAGTTTTGGGGAGCAATCCCACATTATTAACTATGAAGGATGTTCACTACTTCACTACTAGATAGAAGTACTTTCCATGGTCCACTAGCTTACATATACCATAAGTGGTTTCTGGGCTGCATCTTGTCTGCCACTGGAGTTAACATGCCTTTGCTGGTACACAGTCCTAAGCATTCAAAGTTAGTGAGTAATTCCGATGTCACTCTTCGTTTTAACTATATAACTATTCAAGCCTCCATCCCTGACCAATAAGTGTCTTTAGAACCATCCTCAATATCAATAAACAAGGAAGGGACTTGATAACATTATTGATAACAGCACTGTAAGGCTGGCACAGGAAGCTTACATACTAGCCCATTTCTAATAGAATCTTGATTCTGGAGTCCAGAGAAGGCTCCAGATAGAGCCTTAGAGAACCTAAGCACTGAAAGATTATATAAGCACCTGTTTATATATCAAGTTAAAGGTGATAAGCACATTACAAAATAAAGTTCAACTTAATTTTATTTTCCCACTATTATTATTTTGAATCTTTTTTTATACTATGTTATAAAATTTTTTCACAAATTGACATGGTGTTTCCACTTTGCTGTTAGCACACGTTATTAGGAAATCATTAGACTCCCCCCCAATATTGAACAGTTTTGTCAAATCTGTCTCTTGATGGTAATTTTTGCCAAATAAGATAATTTCCTGAATCAGCTTACACTCTAATTTTCTTTTTTGTCTAGAATAGATATGATTAGAAAATTTATAAATTTGCATCACAGCATGATGCCCATAGCTGATAAGTTTTCCCAAAACACTCACAGTGATACTTTCTGCCTGGACAGAACATTCTCTGATGTAAAAATTCTCACATGTAAAAAGTAGCTCATGACCAGCAATGCTTATATTCTGAATGCCTATTTTTAGAGAAATAAATGGAATTTAGTAAGTCATTTCTAAGGAGACCGCTTTGGGGGGGCAATCATGTAACTGTATGCATTAGGTACAGGTAATATATTTTTTAATATATTTTGTTTGAATTTCCATTACCTTCTTGGGTTCAAGGAAAAACATCTCTCTAGTTTGCTCTGGCCTCTATCCCTTCTTCTAAAGCCCCGGGCCTAATGCAGCACCTCAGGCATTTTTTTCTAAGGAAAGGAAACCTAATTCCTAGCAGTACCACACACAGTAGACTATCAATTTGTGAATATCCATCCATTTACAGAGCAGCGTTCTCCTGGAGTCGCAACCCTACCGTTCTCAGGGTTCCTTCTCTCCCTCCACACGTGGCTGCAATGCAACCCATCTCACAGTGCTCTGCATGGCCTCTCTCCACTTGGGACCGTCATCTGGAGACAGCAACAAAGGGAGTAAGAAAATAGGAGTCATTAATGCTACGTCACTAAGGCAACAGTTCAGGGGACAGCCCAAAGTGCCTCGCCACACTCTTTGGTCCCCGCAATCAGTGCTTCTGCTCTTTCAGTTGGTGTTTACCTCCCTACTAGATACAGTGTCCATGCACACGGAGCAGCCTCTGAGATAGGCGTGTACAGCTCTGATATTTAGCCCACCTGGAATCAGTACGAAAAACACAACTCACTAAGGAAGATGCTTGCTCTAAGACATAGTATCCAATTGAGCCAAGGGCATTTGTGAGGGAGTTATCAGTCCTCACTTAGAAGGAAAAATATCCCCAAAAGTCTTTTAACAGGTATGATATACCATTTAGCGGTAAATATTATGTTTATAAATAAGATATCAAGCTGCATTATCAGACAGACTGTAACGCATGGCTAGACTCAGAAGGCTTCAATACAGCTCCACATCAGGCTAGCCACATGGATGTCAATATGTATATACAAGCCTTGTCTGGATCCTAGGTTTCCCTAAATGATAACTTTCCCTCAGTGCTTCAGCCAGTGGCACACCTCTTCCCAAATCATAAGCTGATCCTGATCATTCCTTATCTGGCAAAGGATCTGAGTGCCAGGATACAAGTCTAGAGTCAAAAGAGTAAGTTTGGGTATATAAGTCTGTATTTGACTCTCCACTCAAAATAATTGATGAAACTTCCAAAATGTTTTCATTAAACTTAGAAAGAACCAGTAAGGGAGATAGTGCATTAAATAGGGGACCCCTCCAAAAGATGTGTTCATGTCCTAATCTATGAAGCCTTTTATAACCTTATATAGCTAAAGAGTGGATATCACCTTCTCTAAAGTGTTACTTGATCACTCCTCTATCCTGAATTATTTGGGAGGGCCATAAATGTTATCACATGTATCGTTATGAGACAAAGGCAGATACAGAAAGGAGCAGAAAGCAGTGTGGCAAAGATTAGAGTGATGGGACCATAAGCGCAGGAGTGCTAGTCAGCCAGCAGAAGCTGGAAGCTAAAGGGAACCAATTCTCTCCTAGAGCCTCAGCGAAAAAGCAGGACTGCTGACACCTTGATTTAAGTCTCCTGGGTTTCATAATTGTGAAAGACTAACTAAGTGTTGTTTTAAGCCCTTAGGTTTTTGATGATTTCTTACAGCAGCCACAGGAAATGAATATAGAGGATAAAAAGTCTTTTATGGACTTGTGTGTATACCTTGTAGCCAGAGATATTTTGTTACATATCCTTCAAAAGCATTAGAAAAGACATTTGACCAGTGACAGTTTCAACATAATCCCTCAAGGTAATTAAATCTCTCATGCTTTGCAAAGGCCTGCCAACACACAATTGCCACTATACAATTAACTTATCCAAATAAACCAGAACTTCCAAATAGCTTATGATCTATGAAGGGGGGTCGTGGGGATGTCAATGGTATGCAAGTGTACCTCCAGCACTAGGAAAATTCATTTTAAGGAGTTTGTTATTTCCTTTTCCTTCTCTGTTAATAGAAACATACTGAATAAAATACTGGGCATCAAATCACTGGCTTTCTTCCTAGTAGACATGTGTCTGCATATGCAGTACCTTCAGTTGTGTCTGACTCTTTGTAACCCCATGGACTACAGCACACCAGGTTCCTCTGTCTATGGCATTTTCCTGACAAGAATATTGAGTGGGTTGCCACACTCTCTTCTAGGGGATCTTCCCCACCCAGGGATCAAACTCACATCTCCTGAGTAGGCAGAGTCTTTACCATCTGAGCTAGCTGGGACGCCCTTAATACTATTAACCAAAGACAACTCACTAAGTCACTGAACCTTCTAGATTGTCTCCCATAAGGTCACAGGGACTCCATCTATCTCTGAATGGTGTTGCCCCCTTTCAATCAGCCCACACTCTAGGCAGGAAGAAACACTATCATTGCCACCAACCCTCAGCTACTTCTCTAGCTCTCTTTCATTATTTAAGTGTCAAGAAACATCCAGAGTCGAAATTGTTGATATTTCACAGCCCAGCCCTCCATTCTCCTACCACAACCTGTATGCTAAATACATTAGGAAATTCTTCCTGATCTCCTGACTTATATATTTGACTGTACACAGTAGTACACAGGAAATTATATATTTAGTTTGGTCAGAGTGGTAAGTTAAGTGCAATTTCAATAATAAACAATGTAACAGATGAGATGGGTTGGAATCTAGCCCAGTTAGTACATATATCCTTAACATGCAGGACCTCTGCAAAGATCTATACCAGTGTCCCCATTCACCTAAGTTGTAAAGGTCAAGGCCAAAAGTCAAAGTGGATTATTAGGATCATGACATCAAGATATGGTATGCTAATTACTTTAATTTTACTAAAGGCCAAGAACTGTTGAAGAACTGGCCCAGTATGACTGGAATGTTATGAAAATCTTGATGAGGGCTTTTAGGAGATGATAAGCTTTAATAGCAGATAAAAGACACCTAGGTATTAGAAGTCTACGGTCATCATTATTGAAAAAAAGTCAAGCTAAGGAAGAAAATAGGAACAAAATTAAAATGACAACCGAGGAAGGCTAGAAACCCAATTTCTATGGTCTGTGTGCCACAAATTTAGAGTGGTGATTTCAAACTTTAATATTTATACAAATCACCTGCAGACTGTGCAGTTTTTAATTCAATATATATGGAGTTGGGTCTGAGAGCCTACATTTTCCGCAGGCTCTTAGGAGATGCAGACTGCTGATCTAAGGACCACACTATGAGAAGCGAAGCTTTATGGCTTTATAGTGAAGATCTGAAATAGGGTGCTACCCTCCTTCAGTTAATTATAGCAGCACATATGCTGCTCTTCAGCCTTGATTAGTTCAGTGCACTCAGCTACATGTTTATCTACAAGCCTGGAAGAGCAATATTGAAAGCTAATGCCCTGGGCCACCTGTCATTGCAGATTCCCAATTATGTTGTATTCCTTCCATTAAAAACTATTATGTTACAAGATCTCCCTGACCAATCTCTCCAGCTGATCAAATCACAGTAGCTTCTGCCTGAAGGTAGATGGCTGAGAAGGTATGAAAATGCCTGAGGAATTTACACTGGTCACAAGACATCAGCTTGAGTTAACAGCATATAAAAGAAAAGAAATCTTATTTCTCTTCTACACAGCAACCGTTATAGAATCTTGACCAATGCACTTATTTTTCTTTGCAGAATTGTTTCCATCAAAGTGTTAGATAGAAACTGTATCTTGCACAAACATATGGGGGAGGAACCAGAATTCATATTGATTCAATTTGGACAGAAAACACTTGTAAGGGTTTATAAAATGCTTGGCTATTCAGGAAAACTTCTGAAATTCCTGTATTTCTGTGGGAAAGGTCCAAGAATCTTTAATTGAAGAACGATATTGAACAGAATTATCTTAATTGTGTTTCAAAATTCAAAGAGTTTCTAATTTTAAGTCAAACAACTACTGCAACAATCACAGTTTTTTGCCACTGCTAGTGGCTTGGTGTTATGTAGGGTGAGCTTCGGAGAAGGCGATGGCACCCCACGCCAGTACTCTTGCCTGGAAAATCCCATGGACAGAGGAGCCTGGTAGGCTGCAGTCCATGGGGTCGCAAAGAGTCGGACACGACTGAGTGACTTCCCTTTCACTTTTCACTTTCATTCATTGGAGAAGGAAATGGCAACCCACTCCAGTGTTCTTGGCTGGAGAATCCCAGGGACAGGGGAGCCTGGTGGGCTGCCGTCTATGGGGTCGCACAGAGTCGGACACGACTGAAGCAATTTAGCAGCAGCAGTAGCAGGGTGAGCTTGATTTGTCAGTGATGCCTGATCTGAGTATTAGTGAAGAAAGACACTATAGGAAGGCAAAAAGCCCAAACCTGACACCAGTCCTTCCCATTGTGTCTGAACATGTCGACGGCTGTGGGACAGGAAACGATAGAGACTGTTCAGAAGTCCTTGAAGCACAAAGGCTTGTTTTTGGAATAAATAGTACAAAACCTCACCAGGTTCCCCACAACTTTTTAAGTTTTCCATATATAAAAGTGATGTGATTATTTTCTATTATGTTTGAATCACTTTATACTATAAATTACGACTTTTCAAGTATTCTAAACCAGTTTTGAAGTGAGACATCTAAGAGGATAAAACTAAAGTTCATATGCTACATAATTTGTTGAAGAAAGAGGTTAGTAATCAACAAAGCCAGATGGTAAAGCCAGATTTTTTCAGTCCAATATTTTTTTCATGTTCAGCAAACTAACCTTTGATGTATCTTTCTATATTCAACAAGTAGACTCAAGCCTGCTGATTTTATAATGAGGCAAAATGCCTTACTCTTTGCACCCAGACTTAATTTAGACAATCCAAGTATACTGTAGATATTAATATTAATATACCCATGCGGCCCTTCACTCATTTATGTTGCCAAACTCTCCTTTTGTATGACCTATGGTAATGGGTCAAGGTTGAGCTGTTACACTGAAATAATTGAGATCTGAGCCATACAAGCTTCCAGGTACATGCAAAATATTCTTACCAACTGTAAAAACTTTAGAAGTATTTTCTGCCTAATTGGCATTACCGAATATATTAGAAGACCATACCTTCTAAAAACTCATAAGAGCCATGAAATGAAGAAAACAACTGTTCTCTGGCTAGCATAATCAGGAGAGCAGTCAATTTTTTTCCCCCACTGAGGAATAAAGCACAGTCATGGTCTCATAAAATGATGCTTCCTTATTATTTAAATTATTATGTCCCTCAGCAGTGTATAACAAAGAGTAACAGTGTGACAGTCTGCTGTCTATTATATCCACTGGAGTTCTGCAGTGGTTTGTGAGGGTTGTATGTGGATACATGGTGGAAAAGAATAAGGGAAAAGTTAAATGTGAATAATTTTAGTTTTAAAAGCTATCTTTTTGAAAGTGTCTACTTTTTCCTTGACTTTTTATCTATTTCTCAACACAGGATTTTCCTTTTTTTTCCCTAAGTTCATCTTCTTTGCTTCAGAGTTAATAGCAATGCCCATTTAACAGCAAATCTCCAAGAATTCATTATATGGGTCATCATTGTGTGCTTTGGAGAATTCAACCTTCCTGAACCGTGAGTCAATTTTGATTCCTCAATATCTATGCAAAACAGTTGCTAAATGCTAATAATATAGAAAATGAAACATACTCAATCATCATTTGGAATTTTTTATGAGAGAAATAATGAGTGAAAATTTAAATCCACACAATTGTTATGAGCTCATATATCTGCTCTGCTTATAATTACCACAATCATTTTCCAGCTAATAGAATAATCATTAGGAACAGATAATTTAATAATGTGCACTGATTAATTGTTTCCAGATACACTTTCTTGATCTTAGAGTGAACATAGTCCCTTCTAGGTGGAAGGATAGGTGTCCATAGTGGTTTGTTAGGAAACAGAAATACATTTTCAGAATTTGTCTGGATGAACCAATGTAGAGATGAAAGGAACTCAGAACTTGCTGATCTGCATCAAGATATGTCCAACAATGGAGAGGATTATGACATATTGAGTTACTGTCACTGTTTATTAAGAGGAGGATGCATAACTTAGCATTTCCTACTAAAATTTCATTGTAAGGAAACCAAAAGTTACTGAATAAGGGCCATCAAGCTCATCTCCTGGATTATTTCCTTTCTGGCACAATCCAGACTGATTACCATCACTCATTTGTGAGTCACTGGGGGAAAGTCTTGCCTTTTTCTATTATTGTCATTGCATCAACTTTAATTAAATGTATTCAATTATTGTGTAATAGATGTTTTATTAATAACTGTGCATATTATCATGGAAAATTCTCCTTTTCAGTAATGCTATCACATCAAATTTCTGGGGGGAAAAAAAAAAAACCATGACTCAGAGTCTAGTTTGATAATAAGGAAAAAAGCTAGAGTCTTCAGTGCTCCATGTCTCATTGTCAAATAGTGCCCCCACCATAATTACCACACCATTACTGATCACCAGAAACTGACATTATAAAAAATATGACTTAACAAAGCTCCAATCCCTACAGTGGCATTGCCTTCTTATAATTCATGTCCTTTGAAAATACAGATTTCAGCTTACTAATGAAATGCCTATTTGCTTCTCTGTTCTTTGTTCAAATGAAATTATATTAACCAATTTGACTTTTTTTTAATTACAACATCAGTATACCAGATAATGAATGTCTAATATAATTTCAATATTCTAACAAATAAAATTGTTTTATTATTTGAATAACTATAATAAAACAAACATATTTGATATAATTATTTCTTTCACCTACAGGGTCTTCTGTTCAAAGAAAAGTGTAAGGAATATTCAAAGCTTATTATAAAACTACCAATTAGCATTCCAATTATGCAATTTTCAAAAGGAAAAAAAATTAGTCACAAATACTGTTATTCTACATAAACAACTTTGTATATATTTCTAATATTTAAACACTATTATGAGCCCTATTTCTGGCATCCTAACCTTACAATATTAAATAGAAAATTCCTGAAAAATCAGTAAGCACATAACTTGCCTCCTCTACTTCGATCCAAAAGTGGAGTTATATTTTTAAATAATATTTTAAGGGGAATCAGCCATTTATATTATTACAATAATGAGAAATGGGCTTAAAGAATGGAATGTGGAGTTTTGCATTAGTGTTTTCCTTCTAATGACCAAACAACTGTTGAAAGCACTAATCCACTCATGCTGTCAGATCAACTGTCTGCAATTATATTTTATTCAAGTGTAAGCCCAGCATTAAACAAAGGGCTACTGAAATAGAAAAACAAAATTTTAAAATCCTAAATAAATAGCGCATTGACGATCCTTTGGGCATTTGGCTCCCAATTATTTTAAAAGGAGGGGGTACTGGAAATAACTTTGATTTTGAAATCAGTCAGACATTCCACATGTTAGCAATATAAACTTTCACATGTTATTTAATCTCTCTCCTGTTATACAAGTTATAGAACTATTGAAAATAACACACAAGAGATATCTGGTTCAAGATGACTAACTAGGCTCAAACATTTGCCTCCTGAACCCCAAATTCTGGGAAAATAATACAACACAAAGAAAAATAAATTTCTAGAAATGCTGAAAGTCTGAGTTGGCATCATCAATTGATTGGAACAGTTGACTTTCCAGAAAATATAAGACAGATGACAACAGGACAAAGAAACCAAAGAGAGCCAAGAGAGCAAAACCACACAGGAAAGCAAAACCATAAAGAAAAATAAGGACGCCACTGAAAAGTGAAAGCTGAGAGCAGAATCCAAAAGGCCTCATGCAAGATTAGAACTGTAAGAAAGAATGGGCAGGGGGCTGTTCACCAGGTAATGGGCTGAAGAACAGAGCAGTTGACTTTTGATCCTACTCGGAGGATATAATCATGCAAATTGTGTCCAAATTAGGAAATCTAACGTTACACTACAGTGTAGGCACAGCGGCGGCTGCAATGGGGCACAAGCGAAGCCGAGAGGAGCTACCCCATGCCCGAGGTGAGGAGCAGAGGCTGCACTTTGCTGGAGCAGCCGTGAAGAGATACCCCACATCCAAGGTAATAAAACCCCAGGAAGACAGTAGGCACTGAGAGAGGGCACCAGAGGGCAGACAGAAGGAAACCACAATCACAGACAACCAGCCAATCTGATCACATGGACAACAGCCTTGTCTAACTCAGTGAAACTAAGCCATGCTGTGTGGGGCCACCCAAGATGGACAGGTCATGATAGAGAGGTCTGACAGAATGTGGTGCACTGGAGAAGGGAATGGCAAGCCACTTGAGGATTCTTGCCTTGAGAACCCTATGAACAGTATGAAAACGCAAAAATATAGGACACTGAAAGATGAACTCCTCAGGTCAGTAGGTGCCCAATATGTTTCTGGAGATGAGTGGAGAAATATCTCCAGAAAGAATGAAGGGATGGAGTCAAAGCAAAAACAACACTCAGTTGTGAATGGGACTGGTGATGGAAGCAAGGTTCAATGCTGTAAAGAGCAATATTGCATAGGAACCTGGAATGTTAGGTCCACGAATCAAGGCAACTTGGAAATGGTCAAACAGGAGATGGCAAGAGTGAATGTTGACATTCTAGGAAACAGAGAACTAAGATGGACTGGAATGGGTGAATTTAACTCAGATGACTATTATATCTACTACTGTGAGCAGGAATCCCTCAGAAGAAATGCAGTAGCCATTATGGTCAACAAGAGTCCAAAAAGCAGTACTTGGATGCAATCTCAAAAACGACAGAATGATCTCTGTTCATTTCCAAGGCAAACCATTCAATATCATGGTAATCCAAGTCTATGCCCCAACCAGTAATGCTGAAGAAGCTGAGGTTGAACAGTTCTATAAAGACCTACAAAACCTTTTAGAACTAACACCCAAAAAAGATGTCCTTTTCATTATAGGGGACTGGAATGTAAAAGTAGAAAGTCAAGAAACACCTGGAGTAAGAGGTAAATTTGGCCTTGGAATGCAGAATGAAGCAGGGCAAAGACTAATAGAGTTTTGCCAAGAAAACACTGATCATAGCAAACACCCTCTTCCAACAACATAAGAGAAGACTACACATGGACATCACCAGATGGTCAACACTGAAATCAGATTGATTATATTCTTTGCAGCCAAAGATGGAAAAGCTCTATACAGTCAACAAAAACAAGACCAGGAGCTGACTGTGGCTCAGATCATGAACAACTTATTGCCAAATTCAGACTGAAATTGAAGAAAGCAGAGAAAACCACTAGACCTTTCAGGTATGACCTAAATCAAATCCCTTATGACTATAGTGGACATGAGAAATAGATTTAAGGGACTAGATCTCATGGATAGAGTGCCTGATGAACTATGGATGGACATTCGTGACATCATACAGGAGACAGGTATCAAGACCATCCCCAAGAAAAAGAAATGCAAAAAAGCAAAATGGTTGTCTGAGGAGGCCTTACAAATAGCTAGGAAAAGAAGAGAAGTGAAAAGCAAAAAACGAAAAGGAAAGATCTACCCACTTGAATGCAGAGTTCCAAAGAATACCAAGGAGATAAGAAAGCCTTCCTCAGCAATCAAAGCAAAGAAATGGAGGGAAACAATAGAATGGGAAAGTCTAGAGATCTCTTCAAGAAAGGTAGAGATACCAAAGGAATATTTTATGAAAAGATGGGCTCAATAAAGGGCAGAAATGGTAGGGACCTAACAGAAGCAGAAGATACTAAGAAGAGGTAGCAAGAATACACAGAAGAACTGTACACAAAAGATCTTCATGACCCAAGTAATCACGATGGTGTGATCAGTCACTTAGAGCGAGATATCCTTGATGTGAACTCACATGGGACTTAGGAAGCATCACTACAAACCAAGCTAGGGGACGTGAAAGAATTCAGTTGAGCTATTTCAAATCCTCAAACATGATGCTGTGAAAGTACTGCACTCAATATGCCAGCAAATTTGGAAAACTCAGCAGTGGCCACAGGACTGGAAAAGGTCAGTTTTCATTCAAATCCCAAAGAAAGGCAATACCAAAGAATGCTCAAACTGCTGCACAATTGCACTCATCTCATACACTAGTAACATGATGCTTAAAATTCTCCAAGCTAGGCTTTAGCAATATGTGACTGTGAACTTCCAGATGTTCAAGCTGGTTTTAGAAAAGGCAGAGGAACCAGAGATCAAATTGCCAGCATCTGCTGGATCATCGAAAAAGCAAGAGAGTTCCAGAAAAACATCTATTTATGCTTTATTGACTATGCCAAAGCCGTTGACTGTGTGGATCACAATAAACTGTGGGAAATTCTGAAAGAGATGGGAATACCAGACCACCTGAGCTGCCTCTTGAGAAACCTATATGCAGGTCAGGAAGCAGCAGTTAGAACTGGACATGGAACAACAGACTGGTTCCAAATAGGAAAAGGAGTACGTCAAGGCTGTATATTGTCACCCTGCTTATTTAACTTATATGCAGAGTACATCATAAGAAATGCTGGACTGGAGGAAGCACAAGCTGGAATCAAGATTGCTGGGAGAAATATCAATAACCTCAGATATGCAGATGACACCACCCTTATGGCAGAAAGTGAAGAGGAGCTAAAAAGCCTCTTGATGAAAGTGAAAGAGGAGAGTGAAAAAGTTGGCTTAAAGCTCAACATTCAGAAAACTAAGATCATGGCATCCAGTCCCATCACTTCATGGGAAATAGATGGGGAAACAGTGGAACCAGTGGCTGACTTTATTTTTCTGGGCTCCAAAATCCCTGCAGATGGTGACTGCAGCCATGAAACTAAAAGATGCTTACTCCTTGGAAGGAAAGTTATGACCAACCTAGATAACATATTAAAAAGCAGAAACATTACTTTGCCAACAAAGGTCCATCTAGTCCAGGCTATGGTTTTCCCAGTGGTCATGTATAGGTACACAAATTAGACTATAAAGAAAGCTGAGCAGCAAAGAATTGATGCTTTTGAACTGTGGTGTTAGAGAAGACTCTTGAGAGTCCCTTGGACTGCAAGGAGATCCAACCAGTCCATTCTAAAGGAGCTCAGTCTGGGGTGTTCATTGGAAGGACTGATGTTGAAGCTGAAACTGCAATAGTTTGGCCACCTGATGCAAAGAACTGAGTTGTTTAAAAAATCCCTGTTGCTGGGAAAGATTGAGGGCAGGAGGAGAAGGGGATAACAGAGGATGAGATGGTCGGATGGCATCACTGACTCAATGGACATGGGTTTGTGTGGACTCCAGGAGTTGGTGATGGACAGGGAGGCCTGTCATGCTGCGGTTCATGGGGTCGCAAAGAGTCGGACACGATGAGCGATTGAACTGAACTTAACAGGACAGTGTAGGCTTCCCAGGTGTTTCAGTGGTAAAAGAAGTTCAATTCAGTTGCCCAGTGGTGTCCGACTCCTATGATCCATAGGATAGCACAGAGTTGGATACGACTGAAGAGACTTAGCACAGACATATACTAAGTATCAGACTTTACATAGTAAGTCAAGGAATTCTTTTAGAAGGCACTACAATTGGACAAAAAAAAATGAAAAGTTTAAGATTGGAAGTAATCTAAGTGTCCATCAACTGATAAAAAGCTAAAGAAGACGTGGGGTGTGTGTGTGTGTGTGTGTGTATGTGTATACAATGGAATATTACTCAACCATTAAAAAGAATGAAATAATGCCATTTGTAGGAACATGGATGGACCTGGAGATTATTACACTAAGTGAAGTAAGTTAGGCAGAGAAAGATAAATATCATATAATATCA
This sequence comes from Oryx dammah, assembly GCF_014754425.2. Taxonomy (NCBI): domain Eukaryota; kingdom Metazoa; phylum Chordata; class Mammalia; order Artiodactyla; family Bovidae; genus Oryx; species Oryx dammah. The sequence continues at coordinate 22,360,192 of NW_024070188.1, read as the reverse complement.
TTTATATGCAGAATCTTAAAAAAACAAATGAACTTATTTACAAAACAGAAACAGATTCATAGAGAATGAATTTATGTGGGGGGAAGGGATAGATTAGGAGTTTGGGACTGACAAGTATACATAGCAACATTTAAAATAGATAACAATAAGAAATTAATGTAAAAATAAAAAATAAAAAACACTCAAAAATGAATAGCTTTGATTAGACTAAAAGAGAAAATACAGAATTTAAAAATATACTTCATACTTGGTAAGGGTATATATTGTTTCATAAGAATTTTATAACGTACGCATTCAGTTCAGTTCAATTGCTCAGTCGTGTCCGACTCCTTGCGACCCCATGAATCGCAGCACGCCAGGCCTCCCTGTCCATCACCAACTCCCAGAGTTCACTCAAACTCATGTCCATCGAGTCAGTGATGCCATCCAGCCATCTCATCCTCTGTTGTCCCCTTCTCCTCCTGCCCCCAATCATCCCAGCATCAGGGTCTTTTCCATTGAATCAACTCTTCGCATCAGGTGGCCAAAGTATTGGAGTTTCAGCTTCAATATTAGTCCTTCCAATGAACACCCAGGACTGATCTTTAGAATGGACTGGTTGGATCTCCTTGCAGTCCAAGGGATTCTCAAGAGTCTTCTCCAACACCACACTTCAAAAGCATCGATTCTTCAGTGCTCAGTTTTCTTTACAGTCCAACTCTCACATCCATACATGACCACAGGAAAAACCATAGCCTTGACTAGATGGACCTTTGTTGACAAAGTAATGTCTCTGCTTTTGAATATGCTATCTGGGTTGGTCATAATTTTCCTTCCAAGGAGTAAGCATCTTTTAATTTCATGGCTGCAGTCACCATCTGCAGTGATTTTGGAGCCCAAAAAGATAAAGTCTGACACTGTTTTCCACTGTTTCCCCATCTATTTCCCATAAAGTGATGGGAAATAGATGGTCTAGATGGTCCAGATGCCATGATCTTCATTTTCTGAATGTTGAGCTTTAAGCCAACTTTTTCAGTCTCCTCTTTCACTTTCATCAAGAGGCTTTTTAGCTCCTCTTCACTTTCTGCCATAAGGGTGGTGTCATCTGCATATCTGAGGTTATTGATATTTCTCCCAGCATCTTGATTCCAGCTTGTGCTTCTTCCAGCCCAGCGTTTCTCATGATGTACTCTGCATATAAGTAAGCTGTAACGTACATTATATTTCTTTTGGGTCACAGCCACTAAAGTTGGAAGTAAATGGTCCCATGTTAAAAAGTTAAAAAAAATGATATGGGAGTAAAGGCAAAATTCTAATCTCATTGTAATAAAAGTTTCAGAAGAAGAAAACCAATAGAATGACAAGTAGGCTAGGGTAACAGTACTAAATAGAATTTAAGATGAACTTGACAAATATTTATTTAGAGTAAAAGATGTAATTCTCTCTATACATGTGAGTTCATATGTCCACCATACAGCGAGTACCAAGATCTCTATAGTAGTTGTATTCCTAATGGCCAAAACCTGGAAGCAACATAGACAGCTATCAACAGGAGAGAAGACAAATAAATCCTGATGTATTTACACAATGGAATACTCAATAGTGTTTTTAAAATCAACTAATGCTAAATGCAACACTGTGGATAAATCTCTCTGACTCAGTGATGAGTCATAAAAAGCCAGATAAGAAGTATATACAATCCATTTATTGGTGAATCAAGAACAGGCAAAACTGATCAGCGATGAAAAGGAGTCAGCATATGGTATACTGTTGAAAGGTGAGAACATCAACTAAGAAATAACATGAGGGCGACCTCTGTAAAAGGGGTCCTTCGGTGTTCACATGTGCCCGTGTATGTGCTCAGTTGGTCAGTCGTGCCCGACTCTTTGCGACCTCATGGATTGTAACCCACAAGACTCCTTTGTCCCTAGGATTTTCCAGGCAAGAATACTGGAGTGAGTTGCCATTTCCTTCTCCAGGGATCTTCCAGACCTAGGAATTGAACCCACACCTCTTGTGTCTCCTGCACTGGCAGGTGGATTCTTTACCACTGTGCCACCCGGAGAGGTATGTGAATATCTATAAAACTATAAGTTATACACTGAAGATCTGTGAACCTTACAATATTTATGTTAACCTCAATAAAAAACCATTATGGAGTTCAAGTCATAAAGAGAATAGTCATAAACCTGAAAAGCACCTTCACTAAACACTCTCCATATTTTTGTTTGGATTGATTTACAAGTGTAACATGTTCAGTCAAAAACTCTCAAGACAAATAATGCAAATCATGTGCCTAATATAGTGTCTTCTTAATGACTAGCTCTAGTCAAGTAACTTTATTACTGAAAATATTTACACAGTAAATAAACACATAGCACTTTTTATGGATCATAGTAGATTTTAAAATAGATTCAAAATTATTTTATGGTCACTATTTTTTCAGCATTTCACTAAACCTCTGCAAGCTTTGCATGTTTTACTTCTGATCTGAAAATGAGGCAACTGGGTTTCATAGAGTCGGTGATCTGCTCTAAAATGATGCTATCAGGACTGTGACCCAAATCTGGAGATTTCAAGTCAATTAAAATTTCCACTAACCATGCAGTAAAAGTATACTGAAACACATGAATGAAATACTTGTTTTTTTCTTGTTATGGATCATGGAGGTGAAAAAAAAAATTCTGTCAGGATTAAATATGAAAAGTAATGAGGATTTATTTAATGTATCACTTTTAAACTATCACTTTTGGTCACCACTTCACTCACAGTGTCCCCCTAGTTCACACCCTCAGTGAACATGTGAAGAAGATACAAATTTTCAGAAATCAGAATGGCTGCTCTTCCTTTAGCAAAGCAGATATTTAAGTAAGCATATCTCCTCTAACAGAAAATGTGGAAACTGAAGAAGCAGTGAAGAAATATATTTCCACAGATACTAGCTGATAGCCTGTGTATTCTGGGCTCTGAAACTTAGAAATGATTTCCAGGTCACAAGCAATATGAGACAGTTAGGCATTTATAATAATCAAGATTTTCAGAGAAAACAAATAACAAAATAAGAAAATGGTAATATTTCCAGAATCTCAACATTTATAGGTTTCCTGGACTGTTTAAAGCTAACAAGAAAAAAGGAAAGGTCAGGTACAATTTCTTTAATAATTTTGAAATCTAACAGGTCATTAGGTGAACCTTACTGAATACAAAATCTAGTAAATAAAGAATTAGTAACCTGACTCACATTGCTTATTGGTATTTCCTTCTTTGCTCATTCCTTATGAATATAAAACTACTCCTTTTTCCTATAAATTAATGTCACAAGCTTAAATGCAAATGCTATATATTCTTATAGATAGATTCATCTCCAAATTGACGTTAGCACTAAAATGTATAATGCAGAGCAGTCTATGTCACAGAAAAGTCCGTGCTGTTGAATTTCCATATTCCTGAATTTTTGGATGATTATAACAATTTATTGTCCTTGGAATTTATGTTCATTATATGGGCAGATTGAAATTGCCATTTTCTTTTAGGATGATGTTATAATTTCAGAGCTATTTAAGTAATGCACCAAAAAAGTACAGTGAGTAGATAAATGGAAATTGCTCAAAGTAATTCAATAAATAATAATCAAAGCAGAACAATCAAAAAGGAAAGTCATGTGAAAAGGCCAAATTTAGACTATTTTAAGGCAAATGAACTAATTTTCCCTTGAAATGTTATTTAACATGTGCACTCTCTTTCTTGGTTCTGGAAGGTAAGGTCACAGGTGGAAATAAAGCCCACCATCCTAAATGGGCACCCCTCTGCTCTCTGCTCCCGCTTCTCTAATTTCCTGATGTTCCAGAGTGAATTCAAACCTGATCACTTGGAATGAGGTGCAGAAATTCTGACTCCATTCCTTAGGAATTATGCAGCTCAAAGCATCATATGAAAATTTTGTTTAAAGGTAAAACATGCAAAAAAGATTGCATGAAGTTTGACTGGAGTAACAGAGACTCTTTTGCTAAGAGCAGATCCTCTACTACTCTGAATGTTCCACAAAAGTAACAGCTTCTACTCAGGTAAGCGTGCTGCAATCACACTGTTTGTCTGTCAACTTCTACCTACAGACCACGCCTCAAGAGCCAATCTTAGTATCTGGTTTGACTTAATTTATCTGCAGGGAAAGAGTTTTATGAAAAAGAGGCTTTTCTGCACTCCCGGTAGGATAAAAGCATACCTCTCCTGGCAGTGTCTGGTTTTCATAGCAAAGAAGAAAGAGGTTATTTGTAATTAAGAAAACAGAGAGAGAAATAACTGTACATTCAGAACTCTTTGGGGTGCAGGGAGAAGTCAGGGTGTGGCCAGTGACTGAGAGAAAAGAGGATGCCTAGTAAATGATGAAACTTCAGAGATCCTACTGGAGAACTACAATATTTAAGAAAGTTTCTCAAGCTATTCCTGTATTGGGTACTAGGTAAACTCAATCTTTCATTTGACCCTCACTTATATTATTCAACTCTGTTTACTAAATCTTTGACAAAAGATAGAATTGTTTTGTCATTGTTGTTCATTCACTAAGTCGTTTCTGACTCTTTGTGACCCCATGGACTAGAGCACACCAGGCACCTCTGTCCTCCACTATCTCCCGGAGTTTGCTCAAACTCACACCCATTGCGTCAATTTTGTCATCTAATTATCTAACCCAATGCCTCCCCCTTGTCCTTTTGCATTCAACCTTTCTCAGCATCAGTCTTTTCTGGTGAATTGGTTCTTCACATCAGGTGGTCAAGTATTAGAACTTCAGCTTCAGCATCCAGTCCTTCCAATGAGTATTCAGGGTTGATTTCCTTTATGGTTGACTGGCTTGATCTCCTTGCAGACCGAAGGACTCTCAAGAGTCTTCTCCAGCGCCACAATTTGAAAGCATCAATTCTTTAGTGCTCAGTCTTCTTCATGGTCCAACTCTCTAGGGAAACTCTAAAGAGGAGGGCTGGGCGTCATCTATTATATCAATAAACTGCAAAACATTCCATTATTCTAAACCCCTCCTCAAAACTTACAGTTCTGACCCTACATATTTCCCAAGCTCATCTGGACCAGGTCAGGAATTTAGTAATTGCCCCTGTTTTGAAAGTTGTATTGCTAAAATGTACCATGGTCAGCAAAACTTGTTTGGCAAGATAAGGATTTAACACAAAATATGGGGTCAAGACAAAAACAATAAAATGGTAATAAATACAACTTCAAAGCAGTAAGCAAGCTCTCTAGGAACACCTGTTTTCAAACCCAAACTAGATTTATCCATTAAAACTTGCTTTGGTAGGTAGCTATTTTTTTATATTTTGAATCCTTTCCATCAGAAAATGCTGCAGCTTCTGCTGAGACAATTATTTTTTTATAAGTTTTATGTCATGGGGACATAGTAGTGGCTCTAGATTTCTATATAAAAAGAGCTTCTGTGCAGCTATCCAAAATGGAAACCTGACTCAAAGCAGGGCTTATCAGAGTAAGCACATTGCTACTAATGTTCATTTGAGAATTCCTGGATATGGGGAGAGAAAGGGTTGTTGAACTCCCCCCAAAACAACTTCCTTGACATCACTATGATATAGACCAGATTGATTTTATAGTTTCCCAACAGATCTTGCAATTTAATGTCAGTTACATGCCATTTAGGGCTTTCTTGATGACTCAGACAGGGCTATGGTTTTTCCAGTAGTCATGTATGGATGTGAGAGTTGGACTGTAAAGAAAGCTGAGTGCTGAAGAGTTGATGCTTTTGAACTGGTGTTGGTGAAGACTCTTGGGAGTCCCTTGGACAAGGAGATCAGTCCTGGGTGTTCATTGAAAGGACTGATGTTAAAGCTGAAACTACAATAGTTTGGCCACCTGATGAGAAGAGCTGACTCACTTGAAAAGACCCTGATGCTGGGAAAGATTGAGGGCAGGAGGAGAAGGGGACGACAGAGGATGAGATGGTTGGATGGCATCACCGACTCAATGGACATGAGTTTGGGTGGACTCCGGGAGTGGTGATGGACAGGGAGGCCTGGGGTTCTGATTGCTCAGATGGTAAAGAATCTGAGTTTCATGGGGTCACAAAGAGTCAGACACAACTGAGATGAGCTGAACTGAACTGATTGCTCAGATGGTAAAGAATCTGCTGCAGTGCAGGAGACCTGGGTTCAATCCCTGGGTTGTGAAGATCCTCTGGAGAAGAAAATGGCAACCCACTCCAGTATTCTTGCCTGAATTCTATGGACAGAGGAGTCTGGCAGGCTAATAGTCCATGGAGTCACAAAGAGTTGGACATGACTGAGTGACTAACACACACACACACACACACACACACACACACAGATGCCATTTGCCTCTGTTGTAGTTGTTTTCCAAAAATCAAAAAAATCACATCAAATGTCTACTTAAACATTTAGAGTTTTCATTAGTTATAATAACTAGTACTGTTTTTTTAAGACAGACATAAAACAGATAGATTTATTTGTACTGCACTACCCAAGAAACCTAGAAGTCTTGTAGTCTGTTTAAACTCTGAAAGGTACAAACTTAAATATATCTTGTTCAGTTCCTTTCTTTGAGTTTCTATCCATCCAAGTTAGAAATGCCAGCAGTCAGAAGGGCATATAACTTCCAGCCAGGAAAAAGCAGGTATCCATTGAACACTGTACCCTTGCCTGAGGAGCTCTTCACCCTTCAGGTCACAGCTTAAATTCCATTTCCTCCAGGAGGTCTCCCCTCATTGCCCAGGTTTAGTTTAAGTATCGTTTCTGAGTGTTCATATGCAGCCTGTACTACCCTCTATTGTAGCACTTCATATCCTATGTTATAATTGCTTATTTATGTGCCTGCTTCTGTTCCTCGATACAAGGTCTTTGGGGGCAGTAACTAAAGTTGTGTGTGTATACACACACACTCACACACTAGCCCCTAGCACAGTGCCTGGTACACAGTGAGGTGTTCAGTAAGTAATGCTGTGAAAGAATGAAGCGATGATAAACACTTCTCTTCAGTACCAAGGACAGTGCCTGGCAAATGCACACTCTTAAATAAGTACTTTTCAAAAGAAAAAAAATGAGTAAATCAATCAATGAATGATACAGCTCATTGGTCTCTCAGAGGCCAGACTTCAGAACTCTAATAGATTACACCCTCCTCTATCAGCCTTAGGTTTTTCTATCTTCACTGGCTGTGATGCAAAGGGCTGAACACATCGTAAGCTCAATTGCCCTAAAAAATACCATGAATTTGTTCTCATTCAGATTAGTATTGAGAGCTTTTCAAATGTGATAAGCTTTCATCTGTGCCTTTAAAGCAGACATACCCTCCTTACACAACTTCCCGGTAACGAAGACCAAGCAAGTCTCAGATCCTACAAATTCATATAGCAATCTCCTTGCTCCATAAGGCTTTATACAAACCTGACTCCTGACACTCAGCTGTCCCTCATTTTCAATCCAGGGTTTCTGAATAAACCATAAACATTTAGTTTCATAATTTAAATTTCATTGAATTTGACTCTATTAAAAGAAAGTCCTTTCATCTCTATTTAAAGTTTAAATTTCTTGTATGACTTAAAGATTTCCAGATATAATCCCAGACTAATTTTCTATCTGTGGATTTATAATTTGCTTTTGGTTTCCTTGAATTTGACCCTCAACATGTAACAAGAACTTTAGCTTACACTCTTTTTCTTTTGATTTCAGCCGCCTAAAGTCAAATGCTTTGCCTTAATTTTCAGCCATTAAGACTTAGTGTCAGGTGTATACTCCTCAGACACAAATCCCAACCAAGATGATCTTGGTCCTTATGTGGATGGAAACTGAGACTCAGATACTCTATTCTGCTACAAAAGAGTTAATATATTAGCAGCAGAAATACAAGCATAGTATGTTATAGGAGAAGCACTAAGTCATTTGTGTTCATTTTTCCTTGTTTGTAGAGTAACAGAAACCAATGAAAGAAAATTCTATTCATTTTATTCAGTGATGTCTATTATCAGTGTAATCTTGGATTATAAATTTTGAGCAAAACTGGCTTAATTATATAGAAATAGCTTGTAACAGTATGTAGTAACACAGTTGAAAAATTTGGGGTAAATGTGTATTGAGTGTTGAGCACAGAGATTTAGGTCTAAAATGACTGTAAGTGAATTTTTTCAAAGGCATAAACCCATAAAAGGATAAAGAGAAAGGGAGAGGTCCAGAAACTGAAAAGAAGATGGATGAGTGGAAACTGATATTATAACCCTGAGATCTTTTTTTTTTTTTAATTCCACATTGGGAATGCTGAGGAGAAAAATTAACATTGGAGAACCCACAAAGTCTCAGGAATTGGTTGCTTTGAGTATATCAGAAAGTTGAGGTGAAGATGGAGATAAAAGCAAAGTTTTGTCAAAAGTGTAAGAAACAAGGCTTACACACAAACCAGTACCCCTCTCTCACCCTGACAGAAGACAAGAGTTTTGTTTTCTTGAAAGGTTACCTGAGCTCTTATGGTTATAGAACACCAACTGGGGTGTGGGGGAAGGGAGCTCAATCGTGGCACATTGGTAAAGAATCCCCTTGCCGTGCAGGACACACAACAGAGGCAAGTTCAGTCCCTGGGTCTGGAAAATCTCCTGCAGAAGGAAATGACAACCGACTCCAGTATTCTTGCCTGGAAAATTCCATGGACAGATAAGCCTGGTGGGCTCCAGTCCAGGGGGTTATAAAGAGTCAGACATGACTGAGCATACACAAGCACCCACACACAGTGTAGACACACTGATGTTCAGATCTTCAGCCTCCTTCTACCTTTAACCTCCCAGAATGCCAGCAATCAGACACAAACCCTCCCAAGAAACTGGAGGAAATTTCTCTTGGAAATCTCACCAGCCCAAGAGAAAACACCTAAAGAAATGGACATTCAGAGTTACCAAGTTACCCAAGGCAAGGCCAGCCTGATCACAGTAAGTGCTTATATCACGTTTCAGGAAGCTCATCCAAAAGCACAGAGCTCCGAGCAGCTTGTCAGTGTTCCGTCTTTTAATATGAGGCAGGTATCACAGCAGACCTTGAGAGTCTAGTGTGAAAAGTGGTAACTGAGAGGGAAAAAAAGAACAGAAGAAAGAAGCATGGAGAGAAAAGAAACTATGGAGAGGAAGAAACAAGTACTATCAATATTAGCCAGAAAGAAAGAAGAAAAGGCATTTTTATGGAGAAGGAAGAGGATGCTATTTTTTAAAAGAGGAGGGGATATTTAGAGAACAAAAGAGCTCTTGGCATTCAATATGTGACAGCAAAAATGAAAAAAAAAAAAAAAACCTCAAAAGAAAGTTTGGAAGATAAAGAATATGTTGCAAAAAGACAGAAATAGAGAAAAATAATAAAAAGAGTTCTGAAAGGAAAAAACAGAAAATTAAAAGGAATGAATATTTCAAATAACTATTTAAGAAATTTCCCAGAAATGAGGCTCTGAGTTGCCTTATGGGAAAGGCCTGAGAAGAATCCAGCACCGTGGACTAAAATGGACCCATACCAGTGCACACCATCACATTTCATAACTTCAGGAAAGAGATAAGATAGTCTTCCAGAGAAAACAAAATAGGTTTTATATAAAGGATCCAGAATCAGTGAGGACTTAATGCACAGCAGGGTGGTTGTAATTAATAACACTGTATTATATACTTGAAAGTTGCTGAGAGAGTAGATCTTACATATTCTCACCAAAAAAAAAGAGGAATAATTATGTGACACGATACAGGTGTTAGCTAACCCTATGGTGGTAATCATTTTGCAATATATTCATGTATTAAATCAACACTGTGCATACCCTGAACTTATACAATGCTATATGTCAATTATATCTCAATAAAGCTGGGGCAGGAGATAGAATAGGAATATCATCAGACTCTTCAAAAACAATCTGAAGAAAAATTGTCTCTAATATACAGATTCAGCCAAATCTTAATTAAAAGCAAGAGTAAAATAAAGATATTTTCAAACACTGGAGTCTTAAAAAAAAAAAACCTACCTGTCATATATCCATTCTCAGGAAGCTATAAAGAATGTCATCTACCAAAATGAGGGAGTAAACTCATTTTGGAAGTTTACTTCCAAAGGGAAGAGAAAGATACGGGATCTAGGACATGGGGACTAAAACAAAGAGAAAGGCAAAATACAGAGATTAGATGACTCTGTGAAGCAGACTGAGAAAGCATTAGTCAGTCAAGAGAAGACTACAGGTTTCAGGTGAAATATCTTCAAGGAAATGAAATTGATAGGGTATTCTAATGTTTTTGAACATGTTGAGAGTAGATTTTAACAACTGAGGCAAAGAAATTGGCAGATAAAAGAAAACCGTGACAAATATAAGAACCAAGCCATGGAGTAAGGGACAGAATATAGACAGGAAAGGAAAATTTATCACAGTGTACTGCATGGCTTCATTGTGAATCTTGTTACAGAGTGAAAATATTTAGATTGTGTATTGATCTAAGTAAAATCACCATGTTTCTAATGCAACCTATTCACGTGTGTGATGGAACTGAGCAAAGAAAGAGGGTTAAATTTTCATCTTCTACAGCTTAAAATGGGTAGACAGAAACCAAGACTTCTTTTTTACATGGGAGTAGGGTACAAACTGCTCAAGCTAATATGGGAAGCACTTCCTCTAAGTTTCCACATCCCACCTGGGATCTCCTCGGAAAAATTTTTTAATGACTTGTCAACCTGCAGCTGTGATCAAAGGATAAGCGAAATGGCCTAAAAATACTAGATCTTTATTGACATAGGTTGGAAAAATGGACTGAAGTTCCCTTATGTCCAGGACTTTCCTCCTATAATCAACAGCCTGGGGCTGATCAAACCAAGACCCCCACTTCTCCAGGGGGACAATCCCTGCTGGGACCAATCTGCCCTTGTTATCAGAGCCAATTTGAGCACTATTTGGTCTAAATTTTATCTATAAAACTATGACCATGGGAAAATACAATTTTTGACAGTGTGGTCACAATATTCTTTAGACTCCAGAGAAAGCCTGAAGAAAATTCTCTTTAAGAATTCTTGCCCTGAGGAAATAACTCCTCTTATGCCTTAGGAGGCGCTTCGCAGGTGTCACTACTGGTAAAAAACCTGCCTGCCGATGCAGGAGACATAAGAGTACTGGTTCAATCCCTGAGTTGGGATGATCCCCTGGAGGAGGGCATGGCAACCCACTCCAGTATTCTTACCTGGAGAATCCCCATCAACAGGGGAGCCTGGCAGGCTACAGTTCATGGGGTCGCAAAGAGTCGGACACAACTGAGCAACTAAGCACAGCACACAGGGAGCCAGCAACATAAGCATGTCATTTAAATGGCCTCCCTGGTGGCTCAGATGGTAAAGAATCTGCCTGCAATACAAGAGACCTGGGCTGAATCCTTGGGTCGGGAGGATCCCCTAGAGAAGGGACACCAGTATTCTTGCCTAGAAAATTCCACGGACAGAGGAGCCTAATGGGCCACCATCCATGGGGTTTGCAAAGGTAAGCACATCAGTTAAATATATATAGGTAAATACCAAAAGGCTTGCATCACTATAGTGTAAAGTGGGAGAGCAAACCACAAGAAGTCCCTTACATTTCACTTTCTTTGTGAAATATAAGAAAGGACTATCTTCTTGGCAGATAGAACTTCTCTATATGCTATAGTTATGTGTCTACAGGCTCATCTAGAGCTATTAGTCCTCCCTTGAGAAGTTACAGTCACCACATTATCCTCACTCTTACTTCAGGAGTTATTATGCCATCCTCATGTTATTATGCCATTCCCTCTTTTAACTATACTTTATATTCACTGTTGTCCTTTCCAGTAGAATTTGGTCTTTCCATTTTCATATTCATATCTGCAATTTCTACTGTATCCTCTGCTTTCTATCTCAACCACACAGATCTTCTGCACACGTATGCTACTGCAACACGATCACCTCCTGGATAAATAAAGGTCAACTAGGTGCTCTGCTTTTAGGCTGATGTCGTTGCTCTGACTGATTACTACTGTTACCAATATTGATGGCCTGATTAGATTCCAATTGCAGCTCCCTTTAGTCTGCAATGTAATTGAATTAGAATCTGGAGCCTTCAGCCACACAAGCTCCCTCTGCTCTTAAAAAATGCAGATGCTCTTTAAGGAAAGATGTTCTGTTCCCAGCTAATTAGATACACAGTAGACATTCCTCGTATATTTTGATACTAAGATCCAACCTAGCTGTGTCTGTTGTATAGGAAGCTAGCAACCTGTTAGCAAAATAATTTTAAATTCTCAGAGAAAAAAGCACTGAGTAGCCAGATCATAATAACAGGATAGAATTTATTTAGTCATCTAATCATTCAACAAACATTGGTGAGAATCTGCTTTCCTCTTGGGATGCTAGTCAGGAGTGATAGAGAACAACAGAGACATGGTTTCCACCCACATGGAACTCAGAGTTGAACACAGAATTCAGTCAGCAGAACCACTGATTACGATGTGCCTTTTGATAACTCTGCTAGAAAGATTTAGACCTTCAGAATATTACAGCACATTTTCCACAACATGAAAGGCACTCTAAACTTCAAAGAAAACTTTCAGAGTGTAAGATGGGAACAAAGAGGGATATATTTATTATTCAAACTTTCCAGAGTGCTCACTTCTGCAGCTAATGGTGATGGGACACAAGCGCCATCTGAACCACCAATCCTTGCTTCTTTGTGGTAAGAAATCGCTGTGCAGGTATAGTAGACACCTGAGAAGCCATGAAAGAAAATTACCCAAATTTAGGATCACTGCCCTCTGTCTTCTGTCAAGCTGCCAGCTGCACAAGCAGTAGTTCCTAATGGCCAAGGAGTACATGGACCCCAGACCCCACATGTGTTCCTTTATATCTTTATCATGTTAATTTCCCCACTCCAATCTTGAAGTAGCCTCTCCTGTTCTACAACTGTGTCAGCCAAGGTAAGCTGTTTTATACAGTTCCCTGACCGCTAGAAATAAAATCTGCTTTTTCCAGAGAGTTCCATGATAAATCTCTATTAAGATTTCCTACAAGTAGTAGTTAATGACACGTTTGGCCAAGCACATGTCTCATTGACAAATGCCATCATGTGGTCATGTGTGGTGGATACATGGATATACTGCCGGGGAATTCTCTTAAGGAATGAAGGGTCTAGTCACTCAGCTGTTGAGAATGTGGAAAGGAGACCATCTCCAAAAACTAGCCCTCTTTTAGGACTGCCTTAGCTGAAGAAAACTGCCTTGCTCAAAGATATAGTTCCTCCCGGGGTCAGTGCACACCCACACATCAGTGTGGGACACGAAGACCATGTTCCCTCATCTCTACCCAAGATAGCTCTAAAGGGCCATCCCAGCCCTAGAGCTCCTCAAAGAGTCAGCTAACACAACTGATTGAAGTTCAACTCCTTCCTAACCAACCCTGTTTTTTTCCACTCTCTCCCAAAACTCAATAGCAATTCCTAAAAATGTCCTGCTCATTAACCTCCATTTCAAAATCTCTTTCACAGGTAACACAATTTGTGATCACAGATTAACTAGTTCAGAGACACTATGCCTCCCTGCTCTAGAACTCTGACTAAATATAGACCCTGGAAATTACTTTTCAGTTGTCTATCACTGGAGTTGGTACTGTTGGTATTGATGGGATTTGAAAATAAGAATAAATGAGATCTCCAAGCCTTAAGTCAAGCTTCTACCACTAAGGAGGATTCCAACTTGGCCAGCTTCAATTTTCCTTCAGATCTCTTTCTCTATCTTCTATTACAGTGATCCTTGCTAGAATAAAGAATAAGGAAGGAAGACAGAGGAGAGAACAAGAAGCAAACACTGATAAAAGCTGGGGCATTTGGAGGGAGACAGCAGGAGTGAAAGGCTGAACGCAAAAGTGGCGCGCATGGACAGTAGATGCAAAAGAAGGAAAAGAAAGTTGTAAGAGTTATCCTAGGGTATTGGGTTCTCTTCATAATAATTACGTGCAAATAGAAGCGTTGAGTTATTCTAAAACTTCGCTTATTTGCATATGTTCTTATGATGAATGATTCATTTCATATGCACTTGTGGATCATGTCTTAGGAACAATATGTCAGTGAAGTTGGAATGGGTTTCAGCCCACCTTCTCCTACTGTTTCCACTGCATCTGCCTTTTCCACCACAGCCAACCAGCTCCATGTACTCGATAGATATATGCAAGTAGAACAAAGCATTTTCAATAATGACCACAAAATAGCATAAGAAGGGCTGGCCCTGACCATTCTTACTTTATACATTAAAAGCAAGACATCAATCAACAACTTAAATAGTAAATAAGTTTTAAAATTTGAAGAAGTAAAATGTAATAAGTCATGTTACTTAAAACAATCATAACTTAGTACTCTAAAGGAGGAATTTCTTTGTTATAAGATAAATAGAACCTGGAAATTATGCCCACTAAGTAATCTAAGCTTCTTTCTAAATATCAGCAATTATTTATGTATTTGTTCTGAAAATGTACCTTGCACTACACAGATAGTCATGGAAATTTTTTCTGTATAGGTAATAAGGCTAAAGCTGAAACTCCAGTACTTTGGCCACCTCATGCGAAGAATTGACTCATTGGAAAAGACTCTGATGCTGGGAGGGATTGGGGGCAGGAGGAGAAGGGGACGACAGAGGATGAGATGGCTGGATGGCATCACGGACTCGATGGACATGAGTCTGAGTGAACTCTGGGAGTTGGTGATGGACAGGGAGGCCTGGCGTGCTGCGATTCATGGGGTCGCAAAGAGTCAGACACGACTGAGCGAAGGAACTGAACTGAACTGAATAAGGCTAATGTTATTTCTATTAAATTAGATAAACCATCTTCTGAAAAAATCCAAATACAAGAATATCTCCTTCCCTGTAATAAAAATCTGTATAATTTGAACTCTTATTCCAAGATAGGAAAGTGGACAGTGACCCATAGGAACTTTAAATATGGATTTGATTAAATCATGTATTCAAAAACAGGGCTTATATACCCTAAGAAGAGTGATTTCATCACAGTCAGCAGTATCATTCTAAATTCCATCAGAAAATAGAAATCACATTGTAGGTTAAAGAGTAGAAGTTTAATATAAAGAATGACTAACTATGACTAAAAAAAAAAGTAACTATAAGATATAAAGCCACTTTATATGTTGCCTAGGGCTGAGGGAGAATACTCAGGGAAGAAAAAACTTGGAAGGGGTAAATTAGGTGTGATCCAACACACCAAATAAGAGAACAGTCCACTGATTCGGCCAGGCCAGAGTTGGCCTGTAACTGCTGGCAAGCAATAGCCCACCCTCCAGAGTACAGATGGGGGGACAGGTGATTCAACCAATTTCTTGCAGCTAACAGGACTTTGGTCCACATTACCTCACTGGCTACAAGTTGAGGACTGGACTACTCTCTGTTCACAGAGGCCACCCACACTCTTCACAGGTCCCCTCACTTCCTCTTCAAACCTAGCAATGAGGTGTCAGCCCTATTCATACTTTGAATCTCTCTGACTTCCCTTCTCCAATCACTCCCAGCTATTGAAGGGCTCTTGGGATTCGATAAGTCCCTCCTAGATAATCCCTCAAGATTAAGATCCACTAATTATACACCTGCAAGTTAACTTTTTTTTTGAAATAACATAATCACAGGACTACTAGCAAGTAGCCAAAGCCACATCAAATTCTACCAGCCACAAAGCTTCATTCTAGTCAACTGAGGATGCCTTTTAGGTCACATTATTGATTAAGCAACTCTTACAACTAGAAAGCTGGGACTATAGACTATTAGTATATTGGTAACTAAGTTTATGTTCATTTGCCTGCTTGAACTCCTAGAGGGCTAAATTATGAAGCTTTTTGAATCAGAGTGCTTATCAGCCATAATTTCCCTGTGATATTATATTAGTATATAATGGTTGGTGAATATCAATTTTTTATCATTACTTTCTCATTCTGCACTCCAGATGCCAAAAATTATGGGTGGATCAGTCAAGAACTCTATGGAACCTTTCAAGCTGGCATAAGGCAAACTGCCTGTTAGCTCCCAGGCTGTGGCATCATTCAATGGGTTGCTTAGTACCCGCCAAAACACACCCAACTCCATCTATTTCTTTGTAAACCAAGACTCACTGTTTAAAAAGGTGGGAGCCAGCTAAGAGCTACAGAGAATCCATTTAAAAATATCTTGAATTCAACACACAAGCCTTCATTCTATCAATATTTAACATATATGTACCAAGGGTCTACTCTGACAAGCACTAACTTGGCCTCTGGGTACTGCAGTGAACAAGATAGATAAGGTCTGTGATCTCAAGAAGTTTATATTCTCATGGAGAAAACAATGAACAAATAAATATTAGACAATAATGTAAATAAGAAACCGTCAGAACATGCTAAGTATTATGGAAAGAATTTAAGCAGGATGGTGTGAGAAGGAGTTAGTTACTGGGTGTGTACTTTAGTTTGGGTGGTCAGTGAAGTTTGGGTGGTCAGAGAAGGCTTCTCAGAACCAAAGACACTTAATATAACATCTGAATGGCAAGCAAAGGTCATTGAAAGGGCATTCAGGCATAAGGAATAGCTAGTATCAAGGCCCTAAGTCAGGCAGAGACATGGAAAGGAACAGAAAGAAGACCAGTGTGGGAAAAACACAGTGGCCAAGATTGGGGGGCGGGGGGCGCAGTGGAGAGAGGGAAGTTATTAATATGTAATGAGGTAAACAATAGGCAGGGAGCAGATTTACACAGGGTGTTCTAAGCCAAGCAAGGCAATACATTTGGACTTTATTCTAAGACTAATGAGAGCATTTGGGATGTTTTAACAGGGAAGTGACATGAGTCTATTATTCATTTTAAAAGGTTACTCTTGGTACTTCAGTAAATGATAATGAACAAATATAGAGGTAGAGAAAGTATTTAAGAGGCTATTCTCAGCAAGAGATGATGGTGGCCTAGACCAAGGAAGTAGTGTTGAAGTTAAAGGACACAAGGGATATGCTTTGAGAGAAAAACAACAGAACCTACTGAGGATTTCAGGTTGGGCTGGAAGGAAAAGAGGAGAATTGAGAATCATTCCTAGGTTTATGCCTTGAGCAACTAACTGGGTACATTGTGGTGCCATTTAATGAGGTGGAAAAGACAATGGAGAAGCAGGTCTCTGGAGAAAAACAGAAGTTCCCATTGTCTGTGTTAAAGAGATGTCAAATACATAGTAAGATATTTTTACTTTTTTGAGGCATGGTAAAAGCATTGACTGGAAATACAGTTTCTGAAGGTGACGTTGACAGCTGCAGGATTCACAAGCCCACCCAAAGAGAGAGCACAGACAGACAAGGAGGAAGAGAAATGGTGTAGAACAGAGGACCCAGAAAATACAGCATTCCAGACCCTTAAAAAAAAAGTTCCAAGAAGAGGAAAATAGTTGACTACATGAATCATACTGGTTCCTCAATTGGGGTTCAGAATAAACCTTCTCCCAGTTTCTGTTCTGCTACACAGAAAAACATAGAGAAAAGAGTAATTCCAAGCATATCATGCTGTAACTGTTTCTCTAAAAATTCAACTAAAATGTTAGCAACTGAGGCAAAATAATATGCAAATATTTCTACTTCGTTTTCCTATTTCATTGTTTCTCTAAATTTAATGCTCCCGAGAGGGGAGTCTTTGGTCTAAAATTTGGGGGGGAAGGTATTTACACAAATACACATATACTTACATACACGCATTGACTCATATGCACACAAACACACATTATAGATGCAAGTGCATCATATATACACTTACATGTAGCAATTTTTAAAATCGCCCTTTTTATGTTTGGACTTTTACCGAGCATTCCAGAGAAGTTGCAGTCATAGGAATAAACCATCCTCTGCCTCAGTAGATTCACTAATAAAATCCCTTTATCTGTTCAGGGAGGCAGGGTTTGCCTGGTTAACTCCAGTGCTCTTTGGTTGACTGACTTAGTTCCCATATTCCTCTGGCACGTCCTAGTTATATTTCTACAGCAAGATTAATTAAAGGCTCTGGGACTCAATTACTTCATCATTTAATTTTGGTCAGAGAAACTTTCCACCTCATAGAGGTTTCTCAAGATTAAACAACATAATTTGTTGTTCAGTCGCTAAGTCGTATCTGACTCTTTTGAAACCCCATGGACTGTAGTCCATGAAGCTCCTCTGTCCATAGGATTCTTCAGGAAAGAACACGGGAGTGGGTTGCCATTTCCTTCTCCAGGGGAATCTTCCCAACCCAGGGATGGAATCCATGTGTCTTATGTCTCCTGAATTGGCAGGCGGGTTCTTTACCACTAGCACCACTAGCATCTGGGAAGCCCCCAGTAACATGTGACAGACAGCAAAACCCACAGTGCTCTCCAAGACTGCCGGTGCCTCCCTCTGTGATCACAGCTCAACCAGCCCTGCCCAGGGATTCCTACTGTCTCTGCACTGCAAGCTGCAGTGGAACGGCCAGAATACTTTCCAAAAACTATTCTATTTCAGTATCACATTTCTAATACAGGCCATAAAAAATCTTTTTAAATGTTCAGTTCAGTTCAGTCACTAAGTTGTGTCTGACTCTTTGCGACCCCATGAATCGCAGCACACCAGGCCTCCCTGTCCGTCACCAACTCTCGGAGTTCACTCAGACTCACGTCCATCGAGTTAGTGATGCCATCCAGCCATCTCATCCTCTGTCATCCCCTTCTCCTCCTGCCCCCAATCCCTCCCAGCATCAGAGTCTTTTCCAATGAGTCAACTCTTCGCATGAGGTGGCCAAACTACTGGAGTTTCAGCTTTAGCATCATTCCTTCCAAAGAACACCCAGGACTGATCTCCTTTAGGATGGACTGGTTGGATCTCCTTGCAGTCCAAGGGACTCTCAAGAGTCTTCTCCAACACCACAGTTCAAAGCATCAATTCTTCAGCGCTCAGCTTTCTTCACAGTCCAACTCTCATATCCATGCATGACCACTGGAAAAACCATAGCCTTGACTAGACGGACCTTAGTCGGCAAAGTAATGTCTCTGCTTTTGAATATGCTATCTAGGTTGGTCATAACTTTTCTTCCAAGGAGTAAGCATCTTTTAATTTCATGGCTGCAGTCACCATCTGCAGTGATTTTGGAGCCCCCCAAAATAAAGTCTGACACTGTTTCCACTGTTTCCCCAGGCCATAAAAAATCTTTTTAAATGTATGTATCCACATTCTTTTTGTAAAGAAGGCCAATATATTTTTAGTTAATTTCCATTAAGTGTATCTAGATTTTCATGATCACTGCTGGCTTGTAGGATGAATGTTCTACTTAGTTTTCTGGCTGGGTAACAGGTTGTCTGAGAGAGCTCCCTGAGGCCTGATTTCCACGTTTACCCACATACCTCAGCAGAGCTCCAAGCTCAGAGCTGTTGTTGAAGGTCCCCAGGTTCCTCTAGCCCAAGGCTCTGCCTGTGGCCATGAAGCTCGCTCACTCCCACTCATTCCTTTGGCCATTAGTAATGTCTTCTGTCCATTTTAACTTTTCATGAGTTCATGTCTTCTGCCTCACTAAACAGATTTTAAGGCCCCTGAAGTCAGAGCGCTTTGAAGTGATCAATAACTCTGATTTTATTTGCAAATAAAATCAAAGATCTAGTTTTAAAGGTATTTCCTATATTTAACCTAAAAATAGAGCTATAATTAATGTCTATACCTAATTGTTCTCTCATTATAAAACACTAGTCCTTACTTGTATATCTTAACAAGTAGGTACACAGTATATGTAATCAGAGAGGAAATGTAACATCTTTTAAAAGAATATATGGATATATAGATGGCTAGAAACTCAATCAATAACTTTGCAGTGAAATAATAACAATGAAAATAGGTACTCAAATAAATGCTCATTATCTGAGCATCCACCATATATCAGGGATATATGTTTACACATTAATTTTAAACCTCATAAAAATTTATTAAATTTGGTCTTATTAGCCTCGTTTGACAGATGAGGAAACTGAGTCTTGAGTAACACTCATACTCTCACAGTTAGTCAATATTATACCCAAGGTCCACATCCAAGTCAGGCTAGGTATAAAATCCAACTGAGAACCACTGTACTGTTCTTTCACCAAGTTGGCTAATGCTGCATGAGCTAGACTATCAGTCTTGAGGAATGAGTCACCTAATTCCAAGCCCTTGCTGCAACACCAGCTAGTCAAGGTCATGCTTATCTGTCTTTCTCAGTAGCCACAGTGCCCAAGCCCACAACACCCTGGCTGCTAGTTCCAGAAAATTATATCATTATTTCCAAACTCCTAAGAAGATCAACAGTAACACAAATGAAAGAGGGAGCTGGAGCTGCCTTTAGTCCTACCAGGATAAGATGTACCTGTAAAATAAGCAAACTTTTTTTCTCTTTCAAAAAGTCTTTCATTTAAAGAGAACAGTACTAATATCCTTGAGGAAAAACAATGAATTTTTGTTTGAGAAGTTATTTTGGATTATGTAATTATTTGAAATACTTCCAGACTAGATCTACCAAAAATATCCTGTAACCAAACTTTCTTTAGAAGGATTGCAAGATTTTCAGTTTGAGACTAACCTGTCAACGTTTTCCAAACTGAAATCATAATGAATAATTCTTAGTATACAAATTCTTATTTTATAGTCACAGTGCATGTGGCTGATATTTGGAAAAAGGCCTAGAAACCCTACAATTATAATCAAGTTTATAAATTCTCTTCTCACTTAATTATAAATCCTGATTACATTTTCTCTGCCAGATTCCTGCCTAATGTTCCCATTTGATAATGAGCTCCATAAAAGCTATCCAGTGCACATGATTTCATGCAATGTTTCCCCAGGTACCAATGTACTCTGACTTGAAAAGTTTACTCTGAGTCCATGCATTTGGAAGTGAACTTCCCAAATTCTGTCCGTCTCTGATGTGCCACGATGAAGGCCACTAACCAGGTCACAGAAGTAGAAAAGAAGTTCTTCTAAATAGTAATGCGGATGACTTATCCTCCTTTCCTAAAGGTGAAGATTCCTTTCAGAGATTAAAAGGCTTAAGTATGGGCTTCCCTGGTAGCTCAGTGGTAAAGAATCCACCTGGCAACACAGGAGACATGCAAGCCCCGGTCCAGGAAGATCCCACATGCCTTGGGGCAACTAAGCCCGTGTGCCACAACTATTGAGTCTGTGATCTAGAGCCCAGGAGCCACAGCTAGTGAAGCCTGCCTGCCCCAGAGCCTGTGCTCTACGATAAGAGACGCCACCACGAGAAGCCCATGTACCACAACCAGAGAGTAGACCCACTTGTTGCAACTAGAGAAAAGCTCGCATAGCAACGAAGACCCGGAATGGCCAAAAAAAAAAAAAATGCACATTAGAAAAAAAAAAAGGTTTAGGTAAACCTACAGTGAGTATGGCAAAATCTAAACACAGATGATAGAGATACTGATGTAAACATACAGTGATGCAATTTAACCTCCTTCCAGACCAATTTCCCCAAAAGTAGTGAAGGAAAGTGCCTAGGAAACTGTTTACCACTGAAGATGATTCAGGATTTCTCCCTTTTTGTGGAGAGGTGTTCTCAAACACTGTTCTGGGACCTTCTTCTATTAATTAAGAATGCCAAACAGCATTGTTTGAATTTTTCTTAACAAGCCCAGTCACTATTATAAGGAGATACACACAATGTGCAAAGTATAATACTGAAATATTCAAGTTAAACAAAAATGTGTATAGATACATCTTATTCTATAATTTATAAGAAAAATCTTATTTTCAGATATATTTCTTAGGTAAATAATTAACATTCCTGAGTTTTGATTTCAACAAGGTAAATTTCATAGTCCATCAAGGAAGCTCCAGAAAAAAAGACAGGGAGGAGGATCACCAGATTATAAATTTATGAATTTTTCATATTGTGTAGATAAGAAGAAATTCCACTATTAGCTTTCTCCAAACCAAGATCACTTGTTGGAGAGCAGATGATGGAAGGAGTGAGATGCCACTCCTTGGGAATTAAAACACTTGCTTCACTCTTCCCTTTTATTAATTCTACATTGAAAATATCAGGTTTCTTCTCTCTTTTCCTGCTGTGGGTACATGCTTAGGCACTTCACTCATGTCCAGCTCTTTGCGACCCCATGGACTGTAGCCCTCCAGGCTCCTCTGTCCATGGGATTCTGCTGGCAAGAATATTGGAGAGGGCTGTCCCCTCTCTTCCAGCAGATCTTCCTGACCCAAGGATCGAACCTGTGTCCCCTGCATTGGAGGTGGATTCTTCACTGCTGGGCCACCAGAGAAGCCTTTTTCTTCTCCTTGTGTAATTTCATTATTATAAAATTCATATTTACATAGTGTCGTGTATTTCTTTTTACAAATTTTGCCTCAGTCTAGCAATGAGTTTAATCATTCCACTGAATTTGAAAAACCTTGCCAGTTATTTTCACATATTAACAAGGAAGTTCAGAGAAGAAGATGAGCCATAACAGATGAAAACTGGAAATCAGTCACTCTTGTCACAAGGTCAGTCAGCTGATTTTAATAATTAACAGAGAGGAATTAAGTACATCTTGGAAACATTTTATTCAAAACAACAAGTCAGCAATCTTACTGTTTCCTTGTCAGGTAAATTGACCTTTTGGTCTCATGACACAGCAATTAGTGCCCTAAAGCCCCTAACTCCACAAATGGAGAAGAGACAGGTTTTTAAATGAAAAAAAAAATAATAATCCAAGATAGTGATCATTTACTATTTTTCATGAAACTTTTGTTCTAAAGTGTTTTTGTATTCCAACTACATTGTGTTTTGTTATAAAAGAAGGAAAGAATACATATAATAATGGCAGTCAAGATTTCCAGGAAAATTATATTCAATCAAAAGACGGTCTCAGAAAAAAAATTTAATGAAATTGCTCAGTGATGCTCTCAAAACAGCAGTCATATCATCAAAAACACAGTATAACAATCAGTTCAGTTCATTCACTCAGTTGTATCCGACTCTTTGAGACCCCATGAACTGCAGCACACCAGGCCTCCCTGTCCATCACCAACTCCCGGAGTTCACACAAACTCACAGCATCAAGTCGGTGATGCCATCCAGCCATCTCATCCTCTGTTGTCCCCTTCTCCACCTGCCCCCAATCCCTCCCAGCATCAGAGACTTTTCCAATGAGTCAATTCTTTGCATGAGGTAGCCAAAGTACTGGAGCTTCAGGTTTAGCATCATTTCTTCCAAAGAAATCCCAGGGTTGATCTCCTTCAGAATGGACTGGTTGGATCTCCTTGCAGTCCAAGGGACTCTCAAGAGTCTTCAACACCACAGATCAAAAGCATCAATTCTTCGGCAATCAGCTTTCTTCACAATCCAACTCTCACATCAATACATGAATACTGGAAAACCATAGCCTTGACTAGACGGACCTTTGTTGGTAAAGTAATGTCTCTGCTTTTGAATATGCTATCTAGGTTGGTCATAACTTTTCTTCCAAGGAGTAAGTGTCTTTTAATTTCATGGCTACAGTCACCATCTGCAGGGATTTTGGAGGACCCCAAAATAAAGACTGACACTGTTTCCAATGTTTCCCCATCTATTTCCCATGAAGTGATGGGACCAGATGCCATGATCTTTATTTTCTGAATGTTGAGCTTTAAGCAACTTTTTCACCCTCCTCTTTCAATTTCATCAAGAGGCTTTTGAGTTCCTCTTCATTTTCTGCCATAAGGGTGGTGTCATCTGCATATCTGAGGTTATTGATATTTCTCCCAGCAATCTTGATTCCAGCTTGTGTTTCTTCCAGCCCAGTGTTTCCCATTATGTACTCTGCATGTAAGTTAAATAAGCAGGGTGACAATATACAGCCTTGATGTACTCCTTTTCCTCTTTGGAACCAGTCTGTTGTTCCATGTCCGGTTCTAACTGTTGCTTCCTGGCCTACATATAGGTTTCACAAGAGGCAGGTCAGGTGGTCTGGTATTCCCATCTCTTGAAGAATTTTCCACAGTTTATTGTGATCCACACAGTCAAAGGCTTTGGCATAGTCAATAAAGCAGAAACTGGTGTTTTTCTGGAACTCTCTTGCTTTTTTGATGATCCAACAGATGTTGACAATTTGGTCTCTGGTTCCTCTGCCTTTTCTAAAACGAGCTTGAACATCTGGAAGTTCACGGTTCACGTGTTGCTGAAGGCTGGCTTGGAGAATTTTGAGCATTACTTTACTAGCGTGTGAGATGAGTGCAACTGTGTGGTAGTTTGAGCATTCTTTGGCATTGCCTTTCTTTGGGATTGGAATGAAAACTGAGCTTTTACAGTCCTGTGGCCACTGCTGAGTTTTCCAAATTTGCTGGCATATTGAGTGCAGCACTTTCAAAGCATCATCATTTAGGATTTGAAATAGCTCTACTGGAATTCCATCACCTCCACTAGCTTTGTTCGTAGTGATGCTTTCTAAGGCCCACTTGACTTCACATTCTAGAATGCCTGGCTCTAGGTGACTGATCACACCATCGTGATTATCTTGGTCATGAAGATCTTTTTTGTACTTCTGTGTATTCTTGCCACCTCTTCTTAATATCTTCTGCTTCTGTTAGGTCCATACCATTTCTGTCCTTTATCGAGCCCATATTGGCATGAAATGTTCCCTTGGTATCTCTAATTTTCTTGACGAGATCTCTAGTCCTTCCCATTCTGTTGTTTTCCTCTATTTCTTTGAATTGATCACTAAGGAAGGCTTTCTTATCTCTCCTTGCTATTCTTTGGAACTCTGTATTCAGATGCTTATATCTTTCCTTTTCTCCCTTGCTTTTCACTTCTCTTCTTTTCCTAGCTATTTGTAAGGTCTCCTCAGACAGCCATTTTGCTTGTTTGCATTTCTTTTCCATGGGGATGGTTTGATCCCTGTCTCCTGTACAATGTCACGAACCTCCGTCCATAGTTCATCAGGCACTCTGTCTATCACATCTAGTCCCTTAAATCTATTTCTCACTTCTACTGTATAGTCATAAGGGATTTGATTTAGGTCATACCTGAATGGTCTAGTGGTTTTCCCTACTTTCTTCATTTTAAGTCTGAATTTGGCAATAAGGAGTTCATGATCTGAGCCACAGTTAGCTCCTGGTCTTGTTTTTGTTGACTGTATACAGCTTCTCCATCTTTGGCTGCAAAGAATATAATCAATCTGATTTCAGTGTCGATCATCTGGTGATGTCCATGAGTAGAGTCTTCTCTTGTGTTGTTGGAAGAGGGTGTTTGCTATGACCAGTGTGTTCTCTTTGCAAAACTCTATTAGCCTTTGCCCTGCTTCATTCTGTATTCCAAGGCCAAATTTGCCTGTTACTCCAGGTGTTTCTTGACTTCCTACTTTTGCATTCCAGTTCCCTATAATGAAAAGGACATCTTTTTTGGGTGTTAGTTCTAAAAGGTCTTGTAGGTCTTCATAGAACCATTCAACTTCAGTTTCTTCAGCGTTACTGGTTGGGGCATAGACTTGGATTACCACGATGTTCAATAGTTTGCCTTGGAAACAAACAGAGATCATTCTGTCGTTTTTGAGATTGCATCCAAGTACTGCATCTCTGACTCCTTCGTTAACCATGACGGCTACTCCATTTCTTCTGAGGGATTCCTGCTTGCAGTAGTATATATAATGGTCATCTGAGTTAAATTCACCCATTCCAGTCCATTTTAGTTCACTGATTCCTAGAATGTCGACGTTCACTCTTGCTATCTCCTGTTTGACCACTTCAAATTTGCCTTGATTCATGGACCTAACAATCCAGGTTCCTATGCAGTAATGCTCTTTACAGCATTGGACCTTGCTTCTATCACCAGTCACATCCACAACTGGGTATTGTTTTTGCTTTGGCTCCATCCCTTCATTCTTTCTGGAGTTATTTCTCTACTGATCTCCAGTAGCATATTGGGCACCTACTGACCTGGGGAGTTCCTCTTTCCATATCCTATCATTTTGCCATTTCATGCTGTTCATGGAGTTCTCAAGGCAAGAATAGTAAAGTGGTTTGCCATTCCCTTCTGCAGTGGAGTCTAACAATATTTGTTGATAAATGTATTAACTTCAAGAAGGTTCATGTCATCTTTAAATTTCATGTGTGTGAAATACCAATAAATATGTGAGGTTTTGTTCTATGAGCATCTATGTCTATATTTTTTAAGTAGATGTAGGAGCTGATACATTGTAACTAGAGAATAATGCAAAAAGTAATTTATATAGAGTGTCCGTGTTTATATATACTATATACTTAAGAAAAAACTAAAAACTATCTCATCCCATCTCTCTCATTTGTTGTAGGTGAATAAATAGCAATAATGAATTATAGATTTTTATACCACTTTTATTCCAAAGATATAACAAAGGGACCTGTGCCTTGAATGTGGTAAAAATCACAAAATGAAAGTACAAGTGAGGAAACTTCTAGAAAATAGGATTGCCAGATAAAATGGAAGAGGCCCCGTTAAATTTGAATTTCAGATAAACAACAAATTGTTTTTCAATGTAAGTAAGTCCAAAATATTGTATGGGACTGTCATACTAAAAAAATACATTCGTCTAAAATTTAAATTTAACTGGGAGTATAGTTTTTTGTTGTTGTTGTTTTGAAATTGGACAGTGCTACTAAATATAATAATCTGTACTACATTGTTGTATCCATTGCCACATTTTTCATTTGCACAGGACCCTGCACTGCATCATGCTATTGTCTAAACACAGAGTTTTTATCCGCACTATCATTTGAAAATCAAGCTCATTCCTCTTTGAGCATAGTTTGAAGTCAACTCCTACCACCACATTTCCTGTTATATGATTAGATCCAGTTCCTTAAGATTTCTCTTTTTTAATAAAATTAATTAAATTTAATCAATCTTTACTGCAGTATAGTTGATTTACCTTAATGTTTCTTTTCTTCAGTCTTTTTTACTTGTGAAAATTAGGATATTGATATATACCTCATAAATGCAGTGAAATAATCAAAATATAGTCCATGACTTGTGCAATGCAATACCTGACAAACAGTAATAGATTTTGTAAAGTGAAGAATCTGCCTGCAATGCAGGAGACCTGGGTTCAATCCCTGGGCCAAGAAGATCCCCTGGAGAAGAGAATGGCAACTCACTCCAGTATTCTTGCCTGGAGAATTCCATGGACAGAGGAGCCTGGTGAGTTACAGTCCATGGGGCTGCAAAGAGTCATACATGACTGAGCGACTAATATACACACACAGGGATTAATAGAGAGGACTCTGGAACTGAATATCCTGCATCCAAAGTTTGCCACTTCCTAGTCACGTGGCCTTAAGCAATTTACTACCTACTGTTGCTTCAAGTTCTTCATTTAAGCCTAAGGATAATGATGATGTTTTTCATAGCATTGTTGTAGAGTTTAAAGAACTGCTGCACATAAAGTCTTGACTCTGGGCTTCATGACAATTTTATAATGATGGATTCAAACAATTAATATTTTAAAGATGTAAATAAGCACATGCTAATAGATGTACAATTTGCAACCTAACATTACCAAATTCAAGTATGTTGTATCCACATTTGAAATTATTGCATCAAAGTTTTGCCTTTTACATTGAATTTTGTGTTAAAAATCACTTCCTGAATTTAATCTCTGTCAATATTAGGATAAAAATGCATATCTAAACAATAGGTATGTTTACGAGAACACCTGAAATATAAATTTAGCAAGACTATATATTCTCTCAGTTGGCTTGAAGTTAACAACCCAGTATCTATTTATAAACTGTCAGAGCTTTCTAAAAAATTGTTCCAATTTCTTCCACAAATTTAATATCAAACCTGGAGCATATGGACTGATTGAAATATGTTTCTACCGAAAGAAATAAAATGCTAAACTGATGAAATTACTGGAACCCTGTGAACCCAGTGTTCACATTTTTACCTATATCTAGTGGTACTGAGAAGGCAATGACACCCCACTCCAGTACTCTTGCCTGGAAAATCCCATGGATGGAGGAGCCTGGTGGGCTGCAGTCCATGGGGTCGTGAAGAGTCGGACATGACTGAGTGACTTCACTTTCACTTTTCACTTTCATGCATTGGAGAAGGAAATGGTAACCCACTCCAGTGTTCTTGCTTGGAGAATCCCAGGGATGGGGGGCCTGGTGGGCTGCCATCTATGGGGTCGCACAGAGTCGGACAAAACTGAAGCAACTTAGCAGCAGCAGCAGCAGTGGTACTGAACATGATCCCATTAAACAGCTCTGACCAACCTAGATAGCATATTAAAAAGCAGAGACATTACTTTGTCAACAAAGGTCCATCTAGTCAAGGCTACGGTTTTTCCAGTAGCCATCTATGGATGTGAAAGTTGGACTGTGAAGAAAGGTGAGTGCCAAAGAATTGATGCTTTTGAACTGTGGTGTTGAAGAAGACTCTTGAGAGTCCCTTGGACTGCAAGGAGATCCAGCCAGTCCATTCTAAAAGAGATCAGTCCTGGGTGTTTTTTGGAAGGAATGATGCTAAAGCTGAAACTCCAATACTTTGGCCACCTCAAGCGAAGAGTTGACTCATTGGAAAAGACTCTGATGCTGGGAGGGATTGGGGGCAGGAGAAGGGGACAACAGAGGATGAGATGGCTGGATGGCATCACCAACTTGATGGGCGTGAGTTTGAGTGAACTCCGGGAGTTGGTGATGGACAGGGAGGCTTGGTGTGCTGCAATTCATGGGGCCACAAAGACTCGGACACAACTGAGAGACTGAACTGAACTGAAGATAAAAATAAAAGCTTTAAAATAAAACTGAATTAAAAGTTAGAAATTATGGCAGTTTGTTTTCTACACTCTTTTCTTCTCTAAAATATTTGTTTTAAAAAAATTAAATACTTCAAAAGATGATTACAGAGCAATAAAATTAGTATGAAGTCTGAATTAGCAACACCTATGCAGTTGGTTCATCAGTATACACTAATTCATGATGCGTAACAAATTGACCCCCAAACTTACATGGCATAATACAACAAAATGTTTGTTTCTGATTCATCTATAGTTCAGCGTAGGTCAGTGAAGGCTTCTGCTCCATATACTTATTCAGGAATCTCAGCAGGTTAATATTTGAAGGTTCCACTTTGGTGTTCACAGTGGCAGAAAAGCAGCAAACCTATGCCTGTACAAAAATGCCTTGACCCAGAAGTGACAAGGTCACTTCCACCTCAACCTGTTGACTAGAAAGTCACATGGTTGGAAGTTACTGGAATAAGTCAAGACCGTGGGAGAGAACAGGATACCTAGTGAAAATATATGTCTTTGCTAAGAAGCTAGTATTATCCGATAGTCAAGTGCAATTCCCACCATCACAGCTCTTCCAAAAGATGTGAAGGTCCTAGTAACAAAAGCCTGCCCTTGTTTCACAATAAACAGTTGCTGTTCTTTCCCCACCAGACAGTAGAGATAAAAGAGTAACAAGCTTATGGTTCAAGGAATTTAATTATTTTTTTCTAACCAGCTATAGTTGAACTTGTCAGCCATGTTGATATTGAGTAATTGCCTATATATCTTGTCTTTCCTCACAATTTGATTTCTTTTCATAATGAAGGCTCAAGGAATTTGTTGTTTCCTTTAGTACAGATGTTCTTCACTTGATCTTATAAATGTGCTGCTGAAAAGTTGTGCGTAAATCAGATTTTTATAAATCGAATCACATTCCCATTAACTTTATCTTTGCTTCTGCTTCACAGTAGCTCCATACAATTTATCTTTAAATTAGTCTTAGTTTTCCAGAGAAGAGTGACAGGTCAGAGGGTATTTCCCAGTAGACTGGGATAAGACTAAACCTTCCATCACCAGGCTATGGACTGTTTCTTCACATTGACAGGTTATCAGAGTCTACTTAGGGAAGAAGTGCTCAGTTTTTGAAAACAAAAGAGAAAAGGAAAAGCTAGCAGAGAAACAGGTATGAAGCAAAAAGATTTAATTCCATTTTAAGAGTATATCAATCAATAAATATTACTTAATCTGAATGCAAGTGACTTTTATGTAATGCAACATGCTAGTACAGAGCTTTGAAATCTTTTTCATCAGATAGAGTCCAGTCAAACATACTAGCAATCCCATTTCAAGGACTCATTTGATGAAAATTTGCACTGAAACAAGGAAAAGCAAGGAAGTGTAAAACAGGAGACACAGGCAAAGCATTTAGTAATCTGTCCAGGAGTATGTTCCTGTACTAATTTTGTTAGCTAAATACTAAGAAAAAAAAATCCTGAACAATACTTTTAATTGAAAGTTGCACAGTACAACTTTCTTGTATTTTGTCTTTTTCCCTCAACTGATTTACTACAGTTTCTGGTGACTTGGAGAATAGTCAGTTCAGCATGAAAGAGCTTTCTTTAGCTGTTACTTATTTTTTTCTGTTTTTTTTTTTTTTTTTTTTTTCCCTGCTGGCCCAACTTTTATTCCAATGGTCATTCACTGAGCCATAGCGGTCACAGACTCTCAGAATCTTAAACAGAATGACTGGGTCTATACATATGTAAATACTCTATTTTACTAAGTGGTGCCAAATTGCTTTCCAGAATAACTAGACCATTCCATACTCCCACCAGCAGTCTATAAAGATTCCTGTATCCTCATATCCTTGTCAGGAAATGGTATACTCCAGATTTCTGATTTTAGCCTACATAATAGATAAAAAGCACATTCCATCACTATGTTAATTTTTCTGATTTTTAATGAATTGAAGTATCTCTTCAAATGTATATTAGAATTTTTATCTCTTCTCCTGCAAATTGCCTGTTTGTAATTTTTGCCAATTTTCCTATTATCTTTTATTTATTACTACTTTTCTTTACTCCCTTTATATTCTAGATCAGTGCTTCTATAACTAACATGAAGGATCTACTTTATTTTCAATGTAATATAATCAGTCACATATCAACTGTTTTATAAATCAGTTCAGTTCAGTTACTCAGTCGTGTCCGACTCTTTGTGACCCCACGAACCACAGCACACCAGGCCTCCCTGTCCATCACCAACTCCTGGAGTTTACCCAAACTCATGTCCATTGAGTCGGTGATGCCATCCAACCATCTCATCCTCTGCCATCCCCTTCTCCTCCTGCCCTCAACCTTTCCCAGCATCAGAGTTTTTTCAAATGAGTCAGTTCTTCGTACAAGGTGGCCAAAATATTGGAGTTTCAGCTTCAACATCAGTCCTTCCAATGAACACCCAGGACTGACCTCCTTTAGGATGGACTGGTTGGATCTCCTTGCAGTCCACGGGACTCTCCAACACCACAGTTCAAAGGCATCAATTCTTCACTGCTCAGCTTTCTTTAGAGTCCAACACTCACATCCATACATGGCTACTGGAAAAACCATAGCCTTGACTAGACGGACCTTTGTTGACAGAGTAATGTCTCTGCTTTTAAATATGTTGTCTATGTTGGTCATAACCTTCCTTCCGAGGAATAAGCGTTTAATTTCATGACTGCAATCACCATCTGCAGTGATTTTGGAGCCCCAAAAAATAAAGTCAGCCACTATTTCCCCATCTATTTTCCATGAAGTGATGGGACCGGATGTCATGATCTTAGTTTTATAAATATAAATAATTAGGAAATAGCATTTAAGGATATGTAAAATATAAATATATTTTTATTATTAATGTTAACAGAACAATGTTATATTCAATAAATATAATCAGAGCAAAAATAATAGAAAATAAAATTGACATACTGACTGAAGGTAATTATATAGGTAAACTATGTAGAAAATCACTATAAATTCAGAAAATTTTGTACCTCACAGACATAACTATTCAAAAGCTGTATTCAAAAAAAAAAGTGATTTCCCCTATTAAATGTCTATATGAAGAATTTGAATGAACATTTTGCACATCAATCTTTAGTTTCAAATTTGACAAACGGACTTGATTCTTGAATGTTTACTTCTCTAACCTAAGTTGGACTAGCATCAGCACTATTGTAGAGAGTAATTTCTCTCTAATGGTTTCTATGATTTGTCTTAATAGCTCTCATAGTAGAGAAACCAGCCTTATAAAGGCATGTTGATGAAAATGTAAAGAAGAGATTTTAAAACCAATTTTGAATTCTGAAAATCTAGGATATTTATTTTAAGCTTTTATTCAAATTAATCTAAGTGATGTATTTACCTTTCATCTACAGGTAGTTCCAATGATCTAGCATATAAAGATGTGGTTCAATCTGAGTTATCATTCAATGAAAGAACTGGATTCCAGATTTATGTTTATATGTGGTTCTTCTGATGAAAAATGAAATTCAAATTGTTCAATAAAATTTGTATGGTTCAGTTATAATTTTTTCATAAATGGGTAATATCAAGATCACTATCTATGCCACTGAAAGTTGCTATTTATCATGGCATATGTCATAACAATCTATAGAAACTGTGTTCTTCAAAGCCTCTGAATTTCCATTCTCATGTTTCTGTCCTATCTGACACACAAAAAAATGTTGCCTTATTTGCTTGCTCACATTAAAAATATCAAATGTGTAAGATAAGTTCAGATGTCCAATTCACATTCTTAAAAAACTGAGACCAAACTATTCTCTCACTTTATAAAATCACTAGACGTTTGTTGTAGTTATACATTCTTGAAATATTTTTCCCCTGAAAACTATCATACCTCAGCAAGCCATCTCCAACTTTCATCTGATGTAGCAATAGAGAAAATCAAATTTCATGCAATAACCTTTATAAATCCACAATCTTTATTATGTCACTAAACATACTGTTTAGTGCAGTTATAGCTTCTTTTTCACAGCAAGACATTTCTGGAAGAAGGAAGCATAATGTTGACTTCCATTCCTGTGAAGCTCCTAATGCGAGTGACTACTTCAGGATATTTTCTTGTCATTCCAGCTGGATCATCAGAATATTCCTCCACCACATTTAAATTTCTAAATGTAGCTGTATATTTGCAATCTGGCTTCATTTTCTACATTTCAGAGAAAGTAGTGTTTATCAACAATATACTAGAAAAAAAGAATTCTTATCACTATAATATTTACATCACACATAGAGTAAAACAATTACCATGTTAGTAATATCTGTGTAATAATCAAGTTTCAATAAGCATATGTGCCCACTTTATTTGTTCTCTGACTTGGCTTTCTGTTCCATTAGCCAGTTCCTGACTATATCAAGCTAATGTGTCATGAGCACTCGACCTACTTCCTTTGCTGCAGATTCACCAACATGTGTAAGTAAACATCCTTTACTAATGTCTCAGTGACTGACTGCAGTATCTTAGTCTTCTAAACACAAAGGGCTACTTTATAAGAAACCCATAAATCACTTATGTGACATACCGAACATCTGATTCTGTTGGTTTTCTTTAATTCAAAGTTCTTCTCTTAAGAATTTCTTCTGGTTTTCAACTTATTTATGTTTTAGATGTAAATGCCACTTCAGTTCCAGAGACTTTATTTGTTCATTAGACAGTACAACTGTGCAAATAACACTCAGTGATTTAGCACTTTACCACTAAATTTAGTTACAAACCTCAAGTCAGTGTGAAAGATCACACTTCCATACAAAAGAAGTACAAATCCATGTGGGTCTTCATTTGTTTCAAATTACTTCCAACATCAATATCTGTTCTAATATTTCTACCATATCCAGAAAAGATGTATCTTTTCTTAACCAAAAAACAAACAAAAAACCAATCAGGGGGAAATTTGTACCATACATATTTTAGGCTTAAAAATAAATAGCACAAATATTACTTTACTAAGTTAGTTAATAATGTTAAACTATAAATTTAAAATCAACTAATTTACTTGCTACTTTAAGAATGTATATACACACAAAAAAGAATGCGCAAGAAAAATGATATTCTTGCCCATCTGCAAACATCAGCAACTCCCTGGATTGACTTAGCATAAAAATTGGGAGAAATAAAAAAGGACCTGGACTCCCTGCCTCTAGAGGAGCTAATGATTCCACTAGATTCAGAAGAGGAACAGAGAGCACGTGAAGTGGACAGAAGGGTTGACTTGGAGAGACTGCAGACCCTCTACCTGGTAAATGTCTGATGAACATGCTAGCTGCTTGTAGCACATGGTAGTTGACTCAAGACTTGTAGAAAACCTAGCAGGCATTTAAGTAGCTTCTATACATCCTGTGTGCTTAGAAGCAATCATTATCACCCTTGTCACTATCACTCAAGAAGAACAACCAATAGTAAATTGTGTGCTGATTGTCCAGCAACAATAAGCTTTATCTATGCCTTAGTCACATCTGAAAAACCAAAGTCCAGTAAATACTTGTAAACCTCAGTGACAGAGAATGTGATTAAATACCTAAAGCTATGATGATGGTATGAAAAGGGAAGTCCCCAGTGTGTGCACACAGAGGGGTGAGGAGGGATGGGGAGTGTAGGTGGGGAAGAATATACTCCATTTCACTATATAATGATGCCCAGAAAACCCACTCCTAACAAGAAAAATAGCTTATACCTATTTCTATGGGATTTTTTACTTTTTCTTATTTTACCTCCATCACTTTCTACACTATAAACTCCTGCCAGATGAAGTCTGAGCCTTGCTTATTTTTCTATCTAGCACTTGACACATTGCCTGGCACATAATACATCTTCAGTGAATATTTGTTGAACAAGTGGATAGGTGTGTGGATGGATGGATGGATAAATAATATAAATAACAAGGCAATGAATAAAGGAATTATTTTCCCTGAAAATCCAGAAAAAATTGAGACACATTTTGCTTACCATCTTGGACCAGACCCATCCATCAAAATGAAACAAAATTTCATCCACAGTAAAATGGAGAAAATCATTACCTACCTCACCAATATACTGTGCATTAACACACGTGGAAGTATTTTGAGCAACATATAAATACATTAGCACTAGGAATTTTTATTATTTCATTTTATTGTCAAAGTCTGTGAGATATTTGTTCTCAACTTTAGTATACATGAGTCAATTAAGAGCATATTAAAAATACAAATTCTTACTACCAGAGATTCTCATTCAGACTTTGCGGTAGGGCCTAGGAAGTCACATGCTTTACAAGCTTCCAAAGAAATCATGATGTCCAGAGAGTTAGCTTGGAGAAACACCACTATAGGGAAGTACTATGAAAACAGCATTTTCACCACATTCTAACCAAAGACACGTAGTAACAGAGTGCAAAAAAGGAGTGCAGTAAAGCCATGTCTACACACAGAACTCATCCAGTTATTTACAACAGAATAAAATTGTAATAAAATACGCCAGTATTTTTTTAATTAAGTTTTACTGGAGTAGAGTTGACTTACAATGTTGTATTAGGTTTCTGCTGTACAGTAAAGTGAATTAGTTATACATATACAATGCAGGAGACCTGAGTTCAATCCTTGGGTCAGGAAGATCCGCCGGAGAAGGAAAT
Source organism: Oryx dammah (assembly GCF_014754425.2). NCBI lineage: Eukaryota > Metazoa > Chordata > Mammalia > Artiodactyla > Bovidae > Oryx > Oryx dammah. The sequence goes on along the minus strand of NW_024070188.1, from coordinate 22,324,803 downwards.
GGCAATCCACTCCAGTACTACTGCCTGGAAAATCCCATGGACAGAGGAGCCTCGTAGGGTACTGTCCATGGGGTCGCAAAGAGTCGGACACGAGTGAGCGACTTCACTTACTTACTATACATATATACACTCGTTTTTTAGATTCTTTTCCCTTAAAAGTCATCATAGAGTATTGAATAGAGTTCACCGTGCTACACAGTAGGTTCTCATTAGTTATCTGTTATATTAGAGTAGTGTGTATATGTCAATCCTAATCTCCCAATGTATCCCTCCACTTTTATCTTCCTTGGTAATGTTAAATTTGTTTTCTACATCTATGACTCTATTTCTCTTTTGTAAAGAAGTTCATTGGTATCATTTTTTTTAAGATTCAACATATGAGCAATATCATATCATATTTGTCTTTCTCTGATTAGCTTACTTCATACAGTATGACAATCTCTAGGTCTATCCATGTTGCTGCAAATGGCATTATTTTGTTCTTTTTTATAGTTCAGTTCAGTCACTTAGTCGTGTCTGACTCTTTGTGACCCCCATGACTGCAGCACGCCAGGCTTCCCTGTCCATCACCAAATCCAGGACTTACTCAAACTCAGATCCATCAAGTCAGTGATGCCATCCAACCATCTTGTCCTCTTTCATCCCCTTCTTCTCCTGCCTTCAATCTTGCCTAGCATCAATCGGAGTCTTTTCCAATGAGTCAGTTTTTCACATCAGATGGCCAAAGTATTGGACCTTCAGCTTCAGCATCAGCCCTTCCAATGAATATTCAGGACTGATTTCCTTTAAGATGGACTGGTTGGATCTCCTTGCAGTCCAAGGGACTCTCAAGAGTCTTCTCTAACCACCACAATTCAAAAGCATCAATTCTTCAGTGCTCAGCTTTCTTCATAGTACAACTCTTGCATCCATACATGAATACTGGAAAAACCAAAGCTTTGACTAGATGGACCTTTGTCAGCAAAGTAATGTCTCTGCTTTTTAATACGCTGTCTAGGTTAGTCATAACTTTTCTTCCAAGGAGCAAGCATCTTTTAATTTCATGGCTGCAGTCACCATCTGCAGTGATTTTGGAGCCCCCAAAAATGAAGTCTCTCATTCTTTCCATTGTTTCCCTATCTATTTGCCATGAAGTGATGGGACCAGATGCCATGATCTTAGTTTTCCAAATGTTGAGTTTTAAGCCAGCTTTTCACTCTCCCCTTTCACTTTCATTAAGAGGCTCTTTAGTTCATCTTCGCCTTCTGCCATAAGTGTGGTGTCATCTGCATATTTGAAATTATTTATATTTTTCCCGGCAATCTTGATTCCAGCTTGTGCTTCATCCAGCCTGGTATTTCACATAATGTACTCTGCATAGAAGTTTAAAAAGCAGGGGGACAATATACAGTCTTAAAGTACTCCTTTCCCAGTTTGGAAACAGTCTGTTGTTCCATGTCTGGTTCTAACTGTTGCTTCTTGACCTGCATACAGATTTCTCAGGACGCAGGGAAGGTGGTCTGGTATTCCCATCCCTTGAACAATTTTCCACAGTTTGTTGTGATCTAATTATGACCAACCTAGACAGCATATTAAAAAGCAGAGACATTACTTTGTCTACAAAGGTTTGTAAAGTCTAGGCTATGGTTTTTCCAGTGGTCATGTATGGATGTGAGAGTTGGACTATAAAGAAAGCTGAGCACCAAAGAATTGATGCTTTTGAACTGTGGTGTTGGAGAAGACTCTTGTGCGTCCTGTGGACTGCAAAGAGATCCAACCAGTCCATCCTAAAGGAGATCAGTCTTGGATGTTCATTGGAAGGACTAATGTTGAAACTGAAACTCCAGTACATTGGCCACCTGATGCGGAGAGCTCTCATTGGAAAAGACCCTGATGCTGGGAAAGATTGAGGGCAGGAGGAGAAGGGAATGACAAAGGATAAGATGGCTGGATGGCATCACTGACTCAACGGACATGGGTTTGGTGGACTCCAGGAGCTGGTGATGGACAGGGAGCCCTGGTGTGCTGCAGTTCATGGCATCGCAAAGAGTCGAACAAAACTGAGCAACTGAAGTAAATGGAATATAGTCAAAGGTTTTGGCATAATCAATAAAGCAGAGGTAGATGTTTCTCTGGTTTTCTCTTGCTTTTTTGATGATTCAATGGATGTTAGCAATTTGACCTCTGGTTCCTCTGCCCTTTCTAAATCCAGCTTGAACATCTGGAAGTTCATAGTTCACATATTATTTAAGCCTGGCTTGGAGAATTTTGAGCATTACTTTGCTAGCATGTGAGATGAGTGTAATTGTGCAGTAGTTGAGCAGTCTTTGGCATTGCCTTTCTTTGGAACTGGAATGAAAATGGACCTTTTCCAGTCCTGTGGCCACTGTTGAGTTTTCTAAATTTTCAGTCATATTGAGTGCAGCACTTTCACAGCATCATCTTTTAGGATTTGAAATAGCTCAACTGGAATTCTATTACCTCTTCTAGCTTTGTTCATAGTGATGTTTCCTAAGGCCCACTTGACTTCACATTCCAGGATGTCTGGGTCTAGGTGAGTTATCTGGGTCATGAAGATGTTTTCTGTATAGTTCTTCTGTGTATTCTTACCACTTCTTAATATCTTCTGTTTCTGTTAGGGCCATTCCAATTTCTTTTTAATGGCTGAGTAATATTCCATTGTATACATGTACCACATCTTCTTTATCCATTCATCCAGCCATGTGTTGCCCATTGTGAACAGTGCTGCAGTGAACACTTGGGTGCATGTATTTTTTTGAATTATGGTTTTATAGATATCTTCAATACTATACAGGCCCTTTCAATACTATAACCACATAAATACCTGAATGAATTAGGTAAAGATATAAAGAAATCTGAATTTTTCTAACACACCACATCTATTACAACTTATCTGCATAAGTCACCTAAATTAGATAAGAAAATCACTTAGTATATAGAAAATGTTCCCACAAATGTGTTTTAAACACAACTGTGTTTTTTCAATGCTCACATTCTTACAGTTTCTAATGTACACTGCCTTAGTTTGAATTTGTTGAAAAATATGCCTTTATACAAGTGGCATATATTAGGAAACATAATACTGTATATCCTAAGGTGTGCAAAACATCCTTCCAACTCTAATTCATTTAGTTGCAGGACACCAAATTTAAAAAAAAAAAAAAAACACTTCCCTGTCAAGGAAGTCTTCACAATGCTTCTGAAAGCATTTCTGTCCTCAACATGGCATTGGACTTATCCTTCCCTTTCTTCTCTGACAATCCCAACAACCATAGCACTAAAAGAATGTGCCTCAGTGGGGCCACTTAGTACTCTCTCCTGCTGCTGGTGCAGAAGTCACATGGTATCTGTGCCTCGAGGCCGGGAAGCTGGCTTGCTGATGCCGATATGGGGAGAACGGCTTCCTCCTCACCCTTCAAATGACTTTGTGCCACACTCTGTCATAGTTATTCCGAATGTTAACCTGCAGGGCAAAATTTTCTCCAAATGTCGAGTGTGAAAACCAGTGTTTCTGTCCCATCTCTCATTCCCACTTTCCCTCGGACTCAGACCATAAAACATGGGAACTGACAAGAAAATCAACCTCAAAAACCACTCTTTTTTACAAACAGCCTGTCCCAGAACGCAGATTGTCTTGCTCTGTCTTCCTCTGCCATCCACACACTCTTTGGCACAGTTTTGTAAATGGGGTTCTAAAACCTCTGGCATCAGATCTTCAAAAGTATTTGTGAAATAGGCAAATTCTCAGGTCATGCTTCAAGCTGCTGACTCAGAATCTCTGAGCTGGATCATGGAATTTGGTTTATGAAAAAGCACCCCTGGTAATTATTAGGCACACTAAATTTTATGGTTCTTTTTCTTTGTACCATTAGCTCATTCTACACTATAGTTTAATTTGGAAGCTTTAGAATTAATGAGCAATTAATCACATCTTAAAAACTGAGACCTAGATATACCTGCAGTATTCTGCCAGTCATTTAGCCTCCCAGGTGGTACTAGTGTTAAAGAACCTGCTTAGCAATGCAGGAGACTAGGAAACATGGGTTCGATCCCTGCGTTGGGAAAATTCCCTGGAGGAGGGCATGGCAACCCACTGCAGTGTTTGCCTGGAGAACCCCATGGACAGAGGGGCCTGATGGACTATGGTCCATTGGGTCACAAAGAGTTGGACATGACTGAAGTGACTTAGCATGCTTGCACAAGCACAGGGTTGACCAGAAGGATGAAGAGTAACGATGTCTTATGGCAGAGCTTCTCCAAAGTACTAGCAGTATAAAAAAATAAATTTCCCCTTAATGCCATATCAGGCAGGATTTAGGACATTAAACTAGATGGACCCTCTTTAGAAAGAAGCAGCCATTTATATTGATATGTTTAAAGGTTGCTTGGTAACCCTTATACTGATGTGGAATGGCATCTTTGACTGACGGATCTGACGTGAAACCAGGGCAGTGGTTCTCAGCGTCATGTAGGTATACAAGGTATAGGTTAGGCAAATTTCAGGTTCAGTCCCTTGAAATAAAGTTGATATCAAGAACTGGAGACCTAGGATGAAGCCCCAGTTCCAAATAGAATGAGAAGCCAGAGCAAGTAGTCTGTCATACGGTGAGAGAAGACTAAACAGGGAGATCCTGCCTATTTTCTGAGAACAAGGAACAAACAAATTCCTCTGACTGATGAAGATGGAGCTCCTAATGTCAAGTCAGGCATTGTTGCTCCCCTCTGGCTCAGTGATTGGATATGGCCATGTGCATAGGGAGTGTTTCAGTTCAGATGCTTTAAGGTTGTCAAGGGCCAAGTAAGTAGTGAACAATGTTTGCTGAAAAAACAAAGAGTTCTGCACCAAAAGCAAGCTTGTATCCCAAATCTAAAAAGAAAACCAGGAGAAGGAATGGGGTCAACTGATTAAGTGACTCTCCTACATGGCCAAAGCGTCTAAGAATACATGCTCCCCAGATATGCTTTGCCATCAGTAGGAAAGTTCCCCAAAGTAATACATTATTTGAAATTGACAATAACTTACTGATGAGAGTAAAACTTACAATGTCCAGAAGATTTCAAAATTTAAAAAAACGAGGAAAACTGGAGAAATGTTTTCACTATGTTGCACGATTGAGAATTGGGAAAAAATAATTTCACCAATGCTTCCATAACACAGTTCAAAAGGGATTGAGTAGTTAATTAACAATATTTTTATCAGAACAGTATTAACATAGATGAAAATATTTTGGAATCTGAAAGTAACTGTATCAGCAGGGTTTTTAACTATCCTTCATATTCTGGAGACTTGAGCCATGTAATAAAGCAAAGCCCTTCATGGATTCCTCAGAATAGCTACTAACTTCAAATACAACCTCTGGTTATTAAAGTCTTTTCCCCAGGTATCTTGCTACTTCAGATGCACCTAACATTTCTTATCTATTTTTTAAATGCCAAGGATTCAACTAAGGGAATGTGTGTGTGTGTGTGTGTGTGTAATTTCATGCATTATTCTAGATAGTATGCTTTATTATATATTCCCTCATCTTCTGCACAATATTATACTACATATTATAAATTAATAAATTATCACAATGCTTTATAAGATCCATCTCTTATACTTTAAAAAATGAATCAGTTCCTAACGACTTAATCACTCCCTGAAAGGCTAAGAATTCTACATTCTAAAGAGTTGAACAATCTCACAAAAATCCCCAAATCAGCCCACCCGTGATACTTTTACCTTTACTATATTTACCTCTTATAAAATGTGCTATTCAAAATAAAAGCTCAATTTGTATTAGAATAACTTAAAGCCTATCCTTGGAATGCATGAAAATGCTTATTATTCTTTAAAATAGTTTAAAGTTTATTTCTTTTCTAGGCAACTCTCTGTGGATTGTATACTTCCTTCAATCTTCCCTTAAATGAGGAAGCGGTGTTGAATAGTTCCCTAAACCCAACACAAAAAAAGTCATTTTGCCTTTACTAGACACTGTCTTGGGAGAAACATAACAACCAGAGGAGATGCACAATAGAAGGACATAATAGGATACTGGAAAGAGAATCATTGTCTAGACATCTCAAACAGAGAAAGACAGTATATATTAATAAGATAACAATAAAATTCTTTCAACTTCTTCAAAAGAAAAAACTGCATAGAAAAATGTGATTTAACAAAACTTTTTAATAAATACCAGCACTGGATTATTAAGATGACAGATAAGAGCACTTAATAAAACACGTGTCAAGCAAAATCCAGGCCAGGATCATTTGAGATAAAATAGTCCTATTACCATACAATCTATAAAAGATTAATGAAACCTTTAATGCAAAGCATTTTAATGGAACTGGCTGCATCCTGACCTTACCTAGACTTTTCTAGGACTTTGGCAGTTTTAAGTAGGAAGAATAGCTTTATTCAAGAAGGTTTCTTTTCCTTCCAAAATTTGTCCACATTTAAGGAAATGCAGAAATATGATCTTTCCCCTTAACATATAGTACAGTTATCATTCATATATAATCGTCCATAAAACTCCTTGAAAAGTCTATTAATCTCTTCAGTATCCATGAACTTAATACCATAATTGTTCTTAACTGTAGCTATAGTAGAAAAACTGCTTGCCTGTTTTCTTGCTAATAACCCACTGATTTTATGACTGAATTGAAATAAAGCCAGTTCTTCTAGCAATAAAAGTGAGGGTGACCCAGATGAATTAGATAATTGCCTTCACAGCCTATTGATCTTCTATTTGAGGTCTTTTAGGTCTGAATATTTTCTCTTTGCTAATAGAGCTTCACATTTTTTCAGTCGCTAATAAATGTAGCTAGAGTCTAAAGAATATTAGCGGGAAAAAATTGAGGGCGGGTTTGTGTTACAATATACTTGAGTTCAAAAGTTCCTTCAGGTCCCAACATCATTTCTACTGCAAAACTGGGATGTATAGTTTAACAACAGGTAACTTCTTCACTCGACCAGGTGTACATATACCATATGCTGTTTGCTATGTTAGACCTACAGATGAAAAACAGAAATCTGTCCTGAAGAAATTCAGAGTTTGGTAAGAAGAATAACACGTATGTAGATATTTAAACATCAATGAAGCAGTATAGGAATGCCCAGGTTAATATGAGAGCAGAGATGAGAAAACTTCAGCCCAGTCCGAGGTAAAGAAGTAGAAAAATACAGGCACTATGAGCCCTTAAATCCAATCCCAAACTAAGAGTCCCTGCTACAGAAAGTGAGAATGCCATCAAAATGCTCCTTGGCTTTGCACAGAAAAAGGACACCTCAGTCACTGAAACTAGAACATTTAATCACGATATTAGTGACTGAAACAAACTCACAAAGTGGGCATTTTAAGGGAATTAGGGCGTTGACAGGGTAGGAACAATAGGAAAGAGAGTAGGTAATTTAATATTTCACGACACAATTGCAAAAGAGTACTTGTGATTGGAATCATAAAGATCATTCTGGAAAATGCAGTATAACGTTGTTAATAATACAGTGTTATTACAACCGTCCTGACCTTTTTTCAGTCAGATCAGTTCCTTGAGGTCTACAATCTGTGTTTTGTTCCAGCCTTGGTGTCCTTCTTACTGAAATCCCTCCTCCTTCTCTTTCTCCAATAATCTAGTTCCTGTATGTGATCCTTGTGATTTACAATAAGAAAAGTCTATTTGGTCTCTGTTTGTCCTATTTCTGACACAGAGCTCTTAAATTTCTTGGGATTTCTGAACAGAAGAGAGCTATAAAGGGAGTTTTTGTTTTGTTAATGAGATGACTTTTAGACCCTAAGGATAGGAGCTAGTCACCAATGGAGCCAACCTGGTATTTTTTAGAGGGTTAGAACTTTCATTCTCACCCCCAACCCTCGACTTCTGAGGAGGGGAGAGGGACTTGAGGTTGGAATCCTATCACCAATGGCCAATGATTTAATCAATTGTGCTTATTCCATTAAAGCCCAAAAGGACAGGGTTGGGAGAACTTCCAGGTTGGTGAATAGGTGCAGAATTCTGGAGAACAGGGTTCTCAGAGGGACATGGAGGCTCAGAGCCCCTACTTACATACCTTGCCCTATGCATCTTTTCCATCTGACTGTTCCTGAGCCATATTTTATAATAAACCAGTAATCTATTAAGCAAAATGTTTCTCAGGTCTTTGAGCTGCTGTAGCAAATTAACAGAACCCAAGAAAGGGATTGTCAGAACCTCCAGTTTGCCAGGTGGCTCAGTAGTACAGAATCCGCCTGCCAGTGAAGGAGACACAGGTTTGATCCCTAGGTTGGGAAGATCCCCTGGAGTAAGAACTGGCAGCCCACTCCAGTATTCTTGCCTAGAAAATCCCATTGACTAGAGGAGCCTAGTGGCTTATAGTCCATGGGGTCACAAAGAGTCAGACACAACTGAATGCATCTGCACCTTGTTCAGAAGCCCAGGTGACAACCTGGACTTGTGATTGGCACTCTTAAGTTGGAGGAGGGCCATTGGAACCTCCAATCTATAGCTGGTTAGGTAGAAGCCCAGGTGACAACCTGCATTTGCACAGGATATCTGAAGCGTGGGTAGGGGATGCAGCCTTGTAGGACTGAGCCCTTAGCCTGTGGAAGCTGGGACTCTCTCTGGGTAGATAGTGTCAGAACTGAATTGAACTGAACTGAACTGAATTGAAGGATGTCCCACTGATACCCAAGAATTGCCTGGTACTGCAGGGATTCCCCCCAAACTGGAAACTAGGTACACAACCCTTTTACTGGATTTGTTGATGATCCAGCTTTAGACTTACTGACTTGTCTGATCTGGTGGATATAACAGATTATCACAGAACATGTGGCAAATAAACAACAGAAATGTATTTCTCAATGTTGCAGGCTAGAAGGTCAAAGACAAGGTGCTGGAAGATTCGGTGTCTGAAATGTCTGGTGAGAGCCCTCTTCCTGGTTCATAAACAGCTATCTTCTCACTGTGTCTTCACACAGAAGAAGGGGTAAGGGAGTTCTCTGAAATATTTTTTATAAAGTTTCACTCCTATGGCCTAATCACCTGCCAAAAGCCTCACCTCTAAATGCCATCCAACTGGGTATCAGGTTTCAATGTAAGAATTCAGGGGGACACAAACATACAATCCACAATACCTACCTTTCCCACAAAGTCTACAAACTTACACTGCTCTTCTTTTTAAGATCCATCCACACAACACAGCCATTTGAATCACAAGATTTTAGAACTAAACCAGGAGATATTAGAATGAGAAATCCCAGTGAGTTTCAGTGACTTGCCCAGGATCACACAGTCAGCAAGGATAAAGGTCAGAACTAAACCCTGCATCTTTTGAATTTAGTTTGAGATCTCCATTTCATGATACTAATTCTTGTTTTAACATTTGTACAGTTCAGATATAATCCTCATTGAAATTCTTTTTACCAAATTCGTGCAGTAACTGCGGCTTACCTTCAACCCACCCTAACTTCACCCTTCCTCTCTCCCCTGCCTCTGCAGAAAATCAGTGTGTTGATGATGGCTCCAAGCATCTCTGTGCCCAAACCCATGAAAATCTCCTTTATTCCTTTGTGACCAGCTTACATTGAACTAACTGAAACTGAAAAATGTTTTACTCCTGAAACGATGTCACGTATAAGGATTCAGGACAAGGAAGCACTGTAGGATACACAGGATCTTATTAAAAGCCCCCAAATCACACCGCATACATAGGTATACATGCTACAAATATCTGCCTGCAATTTGGGATTTTTTTACCCCTCCACCAAATAATCCCCAAGTTAAAAATACTTTGTCTTCTCCTTTTATACTCAACGACGCCAGACACAAACAAATGCCTGACTAACTCATCAGTTTTATTCAGACTGACTTTTAACAGAATAACACATCGCCAGAAATCTCAAATGTACTTTTATGTTGACATTCTTTCTATCTATCTAGGCGGTTTGCTTATTTAAGGACGTGGACACGTAGTTTCCTGAAATTAGGAATAATATTTTTTAAGGAGATGGTCAAATTTAACGAGAGAATTTAAGTGGCTGCCCCCATGATGGTAACAGTTCTGTCCCCTGTCGAGTTCTAGTTTTGTAATTTATACCTTGAGCCTGTTACTACCAAGTTACTTCTGCAGGTCCACCCTTGGGCCACACTGCATCCAGCATTGTCCAAGCATCAGTTTACAAAGGAAGAGAACAGTAGAGGAATGGGAAAAAGCAGCAAGTTCTCCCTGTGTCCTCCCTCTACTTAGCAGTTTATATCAGAGCTCTACGTAAGAGCACTGCTCATAAAATCTGAAGGTTTTCTTCTGAAAAACAGAGCCTGAAAGACCCTGAGAATGAGCTGTGCTACTTCAGAGTTTCTGTGGTGCGATGTGACACAGAGTGGAGAAAGCAGGCTTGCATTTCAGAAACATTAGGAGACAGCACAGTAGGCACCAACTATACCATTATCCCGATGAGATGGACTGTCCAACAGGAACGTCAGTGACAAACACCCTCCAGCAGCTTCACTGGCAGAAGAAGTCAGTGAGTAGACCTGGATCAAAGAGGGGAAGAATCTACCAGATGTGTGTGGCAATTACAGATGAAGCACAACAATAACAAGCAATTTCAAAAAAAAAATGAGTGAAATTTTTATGAGATTTCAAGGTTATGACTGACACAGGTAAGAGGAGGAGTCAGGGATATACGACTTTCTACTGCTAATGTGATAAAATTGTACCAACCCCTATGCCTACCCAGTGACATCTAGCAGACAGGGTCTTGTAAATGTCTAGTATACAAGAGAAATTTAACCAAAGGTTCCTTTTGTTGAAAGTACTTATTATTCAACAAATATTTATTGAAAATCTACTATGTCCCAGGCACTGTTCTAGGCACTGGGAATAAGTTGGTGAACGAAACAACAAAGATTCTTGCCCACATGGAACTTGCTAGTATAAAGGATGAAAAATAGTAATTTATTTCACCTTAAATTTCAAAACTAAGTAATCTTATCTGGAGAAAACGGTCCAACTACATTATAAGGGCAAGGTCCATGAAGACCATATCTGTTTTGCTTCATGTTGCACTCCTAGAAAACTTTATGATATCTGGAGTATGGTGGGTACTCACAATTTGATAAATGAGACTAATTCTAAGTCATCTAACAATAGAGGGTGTCACTATGCTTCATAAAGTGAGTTTTCACATGCCTCTTCATATTGTAAGATAACTTCTACTTTTATTATCATAGAAGGACTCATACAGAATAATAAGATATATACTAATATATATAAAAGAGATACCAAATTAAAACCTACTGTACAGGTCAAGGAACTCTACTCAGTGCTCTGTGGTGAACTAAATAGGAGGAAATCCAAAAAAGAGGGGATATATGTATACATATAACTGATCCACTTTGCTGTGTGACAGAAACTAACACAACCTTGTAAAGCAAATATACTTCAATAAAAATGAAAAAAAATGAATAATAAAATAACCAACTTCTCTTTTTTTCTTTACCAACTAGTTCCCAGTCTATATATAATATTTAGGAAAAATCACTTTTTTTTTTTAAATTTATTTATTTATTTTTAATTTTTACTTTACAATTCTGTATTGGTTTTGGCATAGATTGACATGAATCCACCACAGGTGTACATGCGTTCCCAAACATGAACCCCCCTCCCACCACCCTCCCCACAACATCTCTCTGGGTCATCCCTGCGCGTCAGCCCCAAGCGTGTCATATCCTGCATCAGACATAGACTGGCATTTCGATTCTTACATGTTATTATACATGTTTCAATGCCATTCTCTCAAATCATCACACCCTCTCCCTCTCCCTCTGAGTCCAGAAGTCCGCTATACACATCTGTGTCTTTTTTGCTGTCCTGCATACAGGGTCATCATTGCCATCTTCCTAAATTCCATATATATGTGTTAGTATACTGTATTGGTGTTTTTCTTTCTGGCTCACTTCACTCTGTATAATTGGCTCCAGTTTCATCCATCTCATCAGAACTGATTCAAATGTATTCTTTTTAATGGCTGAGTAATACTCCATTGTGTATATGTACCACAGCTTTCTTATCCATTCATCTACTGATGGACATCTAGGTTGTTTCCATGTCCTGGCTATTATAAACAGTGCTGCGATGAACATTGGGGTACATGTGTTTCTTTCAATTCTGGTTTCCTCTGTGTGTATGCCCAACAGTGGGATTGCTGGGTCATAAGGCATTTCTATTTGCAATTTTTTAAGGAATCTCCACACTGTTCTCCAGAGTGGCTGTACTAGTTTGCATTCCCACCAACAGTGTAGGAGGGTTCCCTTCTCTCCACACCCTCTCCAGAATTTATTGCTTGCAGATTTTTGGATCGCAGACATTCTGACTGGTGTGAAGTGGTACCTCATTGTGGTTTTCATTTGCATTTCTCTAATAATGAGTGATGTTGAGCATCTTTTCATGTGTTTGTTAGCCATCCGTATGTCTTCTTTGGAGAAATGGCCTTTGACAAAATTCAACATCCATTTATGATAAAAACTCTCCAGAAAGCAGGAATAGAAGGAACATACCTCAATATAATAAAAGCTATATATGACAAACCCACAGCAAACATTATCCTCAATGGTGAAAAATTGAAAGCATTTCCCCTTAAGTCAGGAACAAGACAAGGGTGCCCACTTTCACCACTACTATTCAACATAGTTCTGGAAGTTTTAGCCACAGCAATCAGAGCAGAAAAAGAAATAAAAGGAATCCAAATTGGAAAAGAAGTAAAACTCTCACTGTTTGCAGATGACATGATCCTCTACATAGAAAACACTAAAGACTCTACCAGAAAATTACTAGAGCTAATTAATGAATATAGTAAAGTTGCAGGATATAAAATCAACACACAGAAATCCCTTGCATTCGTATACACTAATAATGAGAAAGTAGAAGAAGAAATTAAGGAAACAATTCCATTCACCATTGCAACAAAAAGAATAAAATACTTAGGAATATACCTACCTAAAGAAACTAAAGACCTATATACAGAAAACTTTAAAACACTGATGAAAGAAATCAAAGAGGACACTAATAGATGGAGAAATATACCATGCTCATGGATCAGAAGAATCAATATAGTGAAAATGAGTATATTACCCAAAGCAATTTACAAATTCAATGCAATCCCTATCAAGATACCGGCGATATTTTTCACAGAACTAGAACAAATAATTTCAAGATTTGTATGGAAATACAAAAAACCACGAATAGCCAAAGCAATCTTGAGAAAGAAGGATGGAACTGGAGGAATCAATTTGCCTGACTTCAGGCTCTACTACAAAGCCACAGTCATCAAGACAGTATGGTATTGGCACAAAGACAGACATATAGATCAATGGAACAAAATAGAAAGCCCAGAGATAAATCCACATACATATGGACACCTTATCTTTGACAAAGGAGGCAAGAATATACAATGGAGTAAAGACAATCTCTTTAACAAGTGGTGCTGGGAAAACTGGTCAACCACTTGTAAAAGAATGAAGCTAGATCACTTTCTAACACCACACACAAAGATAAACTCAAAATGGATTAAAGATCTAAATGTAAGACCAGAAACTATAAAACTGTTAGAGGAGAACATAGGCAAAACACTCTCTGACATAAACCACAGCAGGATCCTCTATGATCCACCTCCCAGAATTCTGGAAATAAAAGCAAAAATAAACAAATGGGATCTAATTAAAATTAAAAGCTTCTGCACAACAAAGGAAAACATAAGCAAACTGAAAAGACAGCCTTCCGAATGGGAGAAAATAATAGCAAATGAAGCAACTGACAAACAACAAATCTCAAAAATATACAAGCAACTCCTGCAGCTCAATTCCAGAAAAATAAACGACCCAATAAAAAAATGGGCCAAAGAACTAAATAGACATTTCTCCAAAGAAAAATCACTTTTTATATTGGATTGCTTCTTAGCATTCCTATTACCTGCCTCCTGAGGAATCTATATGCAGCTCAAGAAGCAACAGTTGGAACTGGACTTGGAACAACAGACTGGTTCCAAATTGGGAAAGGAGTATGTCAAGGCTGTATATTGTCACCCTGCTTATTTAACTTCTAGGCAGAGTACATCATGCAAAATGCAAGGCTGGATGAAGCACAAGCTGGAATCAAGATTGCCAGGAGAAATATCAATAACCTCAGATATGCAGATGACACCACACTTACGGCAGAAAGCAAAGAAGAACTAAAGAGCTTCTTAATAAAAGTGAAAGAGGAGAGTGAAAAAGCTGGCTTAAAACTCAACATTCAGAAAGCTAAGATCATGGCATCTGGTCCCATCACTTCATGGCAAATAGATGGCGAAACAATGGAAATCATGTCAGACTATTTTGGGGGGCTCCAAAATCACTGCAGATGGTGATTGCAGCCATGAAATTAACAGATGTTTGCTCCTTGGAAGAAAAGTTATAACCAACCTAGACAGCAGAGACATTACTTAGCCAACAAAGTTCTGTCTGGTCAAAGCTATGTTTTTTCCAGTAGTCATGTATGGATGTGAGAGTTGGACTATAAAGAAAGCTGAGTGCCGAGAGAATTGATGCTTTTGAACTGTGGTGTTGGAGAAGACTCTTGAGAGTCCCTTGGACTGCAAGGAGGTCCAACCAGTCCATCCTAAAGGAAATCAGTCCTGAAAATTCACTGGAAGGACTGATGCTGAAGCTGAAGCTCCAATACTTTGGCCACCTGATGCAAAGAGCTGACTCATTGGTAAAGACCCTGATGCTGGGAAAGATTGAAGGCAGGAGGAGAAGGGGATGACAGAGGATGAGATGGTTTGATGGCATCTAACTCAATGTACATGAGTTTGAGCAAGCTCCAGTAGTTGGTGATAGACAGGGAAGCCTGGTGCTGCAGTTCATGGGGTGGCAAAGAATCAGACATGACTGAGGGACTGAACTGATTATCATACAAAAGGGGTTATTTGAGTTTTTCACATATCATAGTTTTGGAGGATCACAAACAGATATACTAGTTTCACAAAAAATTGTATGTGTACATAAATTTCATATTCTGTACAAATCAGTTAGGTTAAGTAAGATTAAGAGACCAGCCATCAATTAAAGAAAGGTACCATTAACTAAAATTTTTTTTAAAAAAGGCTCTACTATCATAAGCAACTAATTAGCAACTAAAACTATAATGTATTTCATTTTCTACCTGAAAAGAAAGGAATCAAAGTTGTTTTCTATCTGAAAAGAAAGGATTAAAAGAATGAGAATCACATCAAAAGAGCTGGTTGTCTTCAGGTAATTCACTCCAGATGTTGATCAAGTTAACATTCCTTGGGAACAGAGGATAAAGTATCCACCAGTGGCACCACGGACTGTCAAAGACTTTCAAGGAAAAAAAAGAATTTAACCACTACTTTTGATGAGAATAACCCTGAAGTAACTAATAATAGAAACTGAGCAAAATATACTACTGATGTCAAGAACTCGATTTAATTTAGATCTTCTTTAAAGAGGAATATTAATAAAATATACCCTGAGATCACAGGGTGTATTTTTTATCACTTTGTGAAGATAAAACTTCATTAACAGGGACATAAAAAACTATAACAACATGCCAGGGAATATGGATGTAATCATATTAATTGTGATTATTTCACAATAGTGATAAATCAGACATAGAACCTTACTAACCTTCATTTTTATTATTTACCCTACATTCTTATGTGCAGTTTAAAGTTGCTATTCTTACAATATCTCAGAGAAAATGCATTAGTAACTGATTTATAGAATTCAATTGAAAAATATGTACTGAGCTCCCCGCTCTCCACAAAGGATAAGGGCAATGTACTATAGAAGCTTCAGAAAATAAGAAGCAGTTCTTTCTCTCTAGGACCTTTCACCCTGGATGTGGGAAATGACTTGTAAACAGCAGAACTAATTTCTAAACAGTATTATTTTTAAAAGTGCAGCTGACCATAGAAATGTATTAAGAGGATGGAATGAGTACACCTATTAGGATTAGGAAAAAGTTTGCATTAAGTGGTGGTATTCAAGGCAGAGCCTGAATTTGGGCTAAGATGTCTGTATTCATATCTGAGAACATTCCAGGTAGAAGGAGTGTTTCAGCAAATATAGTTTGGAAGTAAAAGTCAAGTGAGAGAATATATGTGAACACACTTGGATTCTGCGTGCATTGCTCTTGTCAAGTTCTAAATTTACATCCATTGTTTTTGTAGAGCCCTCTGGTATCTAAGTACTACTGAGCACATTCTCTGATTTGAACCTTACAATATTCAGGAATAATATGTATTAGAAATTAACATCTGCATCTTATGCCTAGATTTAGGAGATATAAACTGAAACTCAGAGAAGAAAAGACATTTGGGAAACTCCATCATGCTAATAAGTGCAGAGTCCAGATTGGAAATATTTGTTGCTGCCCTTTTACTAAGCCTGTGGGTGGGCCACAATCTTTGTTGTTCCCTAAAATTCTAGTTGTCAGCCAGAAAAAATGTGATCAAGTTTTAAAAAGTCATCCCTTATCTTTGCCATGAAAATACTAAGAAAATGTTTTTCTGCTTCCACAGTATTGATTCTGTCTTTGCATATTATGTGAAAGATTAGTTTTATTTTTAAAGAGAAGTAAATTTCAAAGAAGGAATTCTATTATCATGAGGAAGACCATTTTATCATTTATAAAAATGTAATTAAAAACATTGGGCTGCTTTGTGGGTGAAATGAGGTACGAAATGTAAGACTGAGCACAAAATTGTTGCTCAATTACCATATTTATTCTCTAGCTGACTATCATCAGTAGTCTTAAAAATCAAGTCTGTGTAACATAGTCCTTATACGATGTATATCTTGTTATACCAATGCAGGAGACGCAAGAGATGCGGGTTTGATCCCTGGGTCAGGAAGATCCCCTGGAGTAGGAAATGGCAACCCACTCCAGTATGCTTGCCTAGATAATTCCATGGGCAGAGGAGCCTGGTGGGCTCCAGTCCATGGGGTTGAAAAGAGCTGAACATGACTGAGCAACTGAGCATGCACGCTCACATATACCTACAAATAGATAACATTTTGGATAGCTCAAAATAAAATTTATCAGTATTATGCTCAACTGAGATGAAAATTACCATTAAAATGTCTAGAATATACTCATGAAATATTCCATTCACTCAAGTAAATACAAAAATTAGAAGTCACTTAAATTATTATCCAGTAAATATATAAATGTAAACATTTCTGATAGTTTTGTGGTGAAATAATCTGGCCTACAGTGCGTAACTTTTGAATCAATACTGACATAACATATTTTCCTGACTAAAAAGGGTTTTGATTATGTTGGGGGAAAAAGTCAATTAACGTATTAGTGAATTAAACTAATCATTCTGTTGTGTATGCTGTCAAAGCAAAAGTATAAATCTTTACATTAATAAGGAAAATTTTTGTTAAAATGACTCTTGAAATAGTACAAGGGACGATATTATTGCAAAAGGGAGAAGCCCCAAACCATAAACTCTGTAAGCATCTCGTGAAAGACAGAGGAAAGGGATTTTCTTGGTCAAGTCAACAAGCATTTTATCCATGTTGGTCAGTAAAGATAAAGGTTTCAAATAATCAATTATGAGAAGAAGGATTGATGCTTTCAAATTGTGGTGATCAAGAAGACTCCTGAGAGGTCCTTGAACAATGAGGAGATCAAACCAGTCAATCCTAAAGGAAATCAATCCTGAATATTCACTGGAAGGACTATACTGAAGCTGAGCTCCAATACTTTGACCACCTGATACAAAGAGCTGACTCATTAGAAATGACTGAGGGCAGGAAGAGAAAGGGGTGACAGAGGATGAAATGGTTGGATGGCATCACTGACTCAATGGACATAACTTTAAGCAAATTCTGGTAGCTAGTGAAGGACAAGGAAGCCTGGTGTGCTGCAGTTCACAGGGTCGCAAAGAGTCTCAACATGACTTTGTGACTGAAAAACAATTATTTATGAGCTAAAGAATTGGAATTTGGAGGGTCTTTGTCTGACTTTGTCATAAGGCATAGCACAAAACAATGATATAAATTGTATAAGAACTTTGTAACAGAAACTTGATTTTTAAGACTATTGATGATATTCAGAGAGAGAATATAAGAACTGAGCATCTATTTAAAGTAGGAGGCAAGCAAATTAAGCAAAGAAAACAAACAACAAAACATGAAATATCCAGAATAAAACCATTTCCCAGAACACACAGCTTGAGAAGATTTCTTAATTAATTCAATTTTCCAGGATCAGGGGGCTCAGGTAAAGTTCAACGTTGTCCCTGCTCATGGACTCAGTGAGTCAGGAATTCAAGCAAGACACAGTGGAGAATGGCTCTATCTATATAGGCTCCATGAGCTCTGGGGTCTAGGTGGAAAGATTCAAAGCTTGAAAATGGCTTGATGGCTGGGTACTGGAGTCATCTTAAGACTTGTTTACTTAGCATGTCTGGTGCCTGGGTTGAGTGACTTAAAGACTATGACTGCCAACTGGAATACCTCTATGTGGCCTCTTCATGTGGAAAGGTTTTCTCACTGAATGGCAGCCTCCGGGTTGTTAGACTTCTTACATGTTGGCTCAGGGCTTTGAGCTCAAGTGTTCAAATGCATAAGACAGAAGCTGTGATGCTTTTATGACACAGGCTTGGAAGTCAGTGTAACTTCCATAGTACTCTACTGGTCAAAACAAACATAAGCCCACACAGACCCAAAGAGAAGCAAATTAGCCACCTCTTGCTGAAGGAGCGGCAGTCACATCGTAGAACAGTAAAGGAGAAGGAGACTTTATTCTTACCATTTGGAAAATACAATCTGTCACATTCTTCCAATCTATATTTATAAATATCAAGGGACTATTTATGGGTACAATTACAAGAAAGTGCTATTTTAAGTGAATTTGGGGAAATAAAGACCCTTTCAAAATGCAATTGTTTTACCTCAGACTCAATAAAATTTTAAAAGACAATAATCACAGGCATATATTAAATTGCACTGAATTATGTTTATTTGACTCCCTTTATTATTATTTCATTATATATTTTATGGGCTTCCCAGGTGGCACTAATGGTAACGAATCTGCCTGTCAAAGGGGACATAAGAGACATGAGTCCAATCCCTGGGTCGAAAGATTCCCTGGAGGAGGGCATGGCAACCCACTCCAGTATGCCTGCCTGGAGAATCCCATGGACAGAGGAGCCTGATGGGCTATAGTTCATAGGGTTGCACACAGTCGGACATGACTGAAGTGACTTAGCCTGCACATATGCATTGTTATTTCATTATATATTTTATAGATACGTTTTTATAAAATTATGTAAATGTACATTTTTCACCTAGGAATAAAGCTTTGCTGAGAGTTAGTGTGTCATAATAGAAAGAACTTAGGCCTTGCATTCTGGCTCAGTGACACTGGTGATCCTCAGATGCATTTTCCACAAATCAGGATGCCCCCTCTCATCACAATAATTCAACATTTCACTGGCAAGAAGCATAAAATACCTACTGTACAAAAATGTAAACAATTCTTAAGGATGAAAACGAGTGGGTAAGCAATAAATAAGTCAAACATATCCTCAAAAAAAAATAGAGTAAAGACATAAATCACTAGGTTAATTCATAGCTTCAGCACAATAACAACAAAAAATATAAGATTTTAGAAAAAAAATGAACAAACTGATGCTGAAGTTTTTGCGTAATTTAAAAAAATAAGCAAGAGGAAAGAATCTGAAAAATAAAAGCAAAGAGGGAGTAGGAGAATGTGTCCTACAACGTATTGTAACATATAATAAAGTTCTTAAAATTAATAGTGCAGTATTAATCAAGCAAAAAAATAGTTTCTAAATTAAAATTTTATCCCATATAAGTTCAGTCAAAACAGTTTATTTGAGGATATCCTAGTAGAAGATGGGACTTCCCTGGTGGCTCAGATGGTAAAGCATCTGTCCACAATGTGGGAGACCCGGGTTCGATCCCTGGATCGGGAAGATCCCCTGGAGAAGGGAATGGCAATCCACTTCAGTACTATTGCCTGGAGAATCCCATGGACAGAGGAGCCTGGTAGGCTACAGTCCATGGGGTCGCAAAGAGTCGGACACAACTGAGCAACTTCACTTTCACTTTAGTATAAGATGCAAAATATTTCTGATATATGCCTTCTTTGAAGTCATATTGATAAAGTATCTTTTATGTAAATAGCTAATGTTGGCTGTTAATTTAAGCTACTCTCACTCACGGGCTTTCCAGGTAGCAATAGTGGTAAAGAACCTGCCTGTCAATGCAGGAGACATAAGAGACACAGGTTCAATCCCTGGGTTGGAAAGATCCCTGGAGAAGGAAATGGCAACTCACTCCAGTATTCTTGCCTGGAGAATCCTATGGTCAGAGAAGCCCGGAAGGCTACAGTCCATAGGGTCTGAAGAGTCAAATATGACTGAAGCAACTTAGCATACTATCATTCACAGCTGATCACACTTTTAACATACAATTCCTTGACATATCACAGATTTCTGTCACATGTCCCATACTAAATATAGTGTTCTCTGACACCAAATTGTAAGGGAAATCTAAAATTGAATATATTTGCACTATTTATAGGTCAATAAATAGCCCTGAAAGCTGTGCTAGCTTTTATTTGAAATATTTTTGTATAAAAACTTAATATTGGTTTATACTCAAGTATTTAAAATTTTATATATTTTGCCCAGAATATAGTAAAATATATTAGAACACACTATCTTCTTCCTAAACCATCAAAGAAATAAGACTTTCTCTCCTGACTTCCATATTTCTATCCATTATTCCAGTTTTATAATCCAGAAATTTGAAACTACTATTTCATGTCTTCATCTTCCATGTCATATGTCCAGTCACTTTGGCCTCCAATGATTACCTAAATATTTCAGTATACTCTCCCAACTACAGAGTAAGTACCTCCTCCATAAAAATTCATTATTTAGTGCACCAGAGAACTCCCCCAAAATGACAGAAACCCTTGTCTTCACCCCCTAAAATGAATAAAATGAAAACTCAATAAACTGAAATCAGGGAGAGGAGTGGGGAGCAGAGGGCAATGACTATTGGACAAAGCAGAAAGGCGCCACCACTCTAAGAGTAAGCTTATGAGTAAGCATGGCTGACTCGGACACCTGCACTGAGCTAGGGATGCTGGAAGGGACTTTAGGTTGCTAGAGCACCTGGCCACCTTGGGAACAATTGCAAATCCTCTCTGGAGAGAGGTATCTCAATTTTGGTCCCCAGGATTCCCACTGTGATCAAATAAACATGACCTCCTCATCAAATATCACCAAATGCACAAGGGGACCAGCCATCATTAGTGAGATTCTAGAGAACCAACAAACAATGAATTTATGTACTAAGTATCTTAAATATTTGAAATACCATTTAATGTGCATAATATTTAAAACTAAACATTTTAAAGGAAACTTTAAAAAAAAACAAAATAACAAGAGTAAGCAACGAGACTGTAAATAGAACTTATAAACGTGAAAAATGATTTTGCAATGCAAAGTGTCTGCATCTCACAGATACCACTTCCTTACCAATACTATTCTCACCTTAAACTATTAATAGTGTCTCAATGGCACCCCACTCTAGTACTCTTGCCTGGAAAATCCCATGGATGGAGGAGCCTGGTAGGCTGCAGTCCACGGGGTCGCACAGAGTCGGACACGACTGAAGCAACTTAGCAGTAGCAGTGTCTCATTCATTTCCCTGCATTTAAGAAAAGGGATGTGGTACGTTGATGTGCCACCCAGATTCCCCATTCCAGGAATGCAACATTCATTCTCTCAGATGCCTGGAGGGTTGGCTGCCTACACATTTCAGCCAGTACCTCTCTGGGACTTGTCCTTTGCTCAAGAAAGCTGTCTCCTAAGGTCATATCTCATGCTGAGAGCAGCTCATTTCTAATAACCTGTTGCTGTCACAATAAATAGACCCACAATCCTCACCCCAATTCAAGAAGTTTCTGAATGCTCATCACAGCTGGAGTTCCCCTCAGTTTCCAACTGAGGTCCTTGCTGTGACTGACTATGTTGCAGTCCAACAGTTCTCTGTGCCGAAGCCATCTCCTTCATTCCCTTAATAGGTATTAATTCTGAGAGTTTGCCCCAATAAGGGGAACTGACAATGTGCTAGGGCAAAAACTGCTCCATGCTTCAGCTCTCTAATGCCTTCAGTCCCCTCTCTTTGAGCCTAATCTCCACAATTCACTACCTTATACCATCTTAAATGACAGAAACCTTCTCAGTTTTCCATTACTTCAAGCAAAAACACTACATTTTCCTTTTATCATTTAGGATAGTATATGGATTTTAATGTCTTCTTTCCAGCTCTACGTCCTTTCATCAGATCCCTTTTTCCAGGGCACTCATTCTGTTCTATTCACTCAGGGGCACTGCCAATTCTGGTCTGGGCTCATGATCAATTTCCTACCTGAATTAAAAGCCTTCAGTTCAGTTCAGTCGCTCAGTCGTGTCCGACTCTTTGTGACCCCATGAATTGCAGCACACCAGGCCTTCCTGTCCATCATCAACTCCCAGAGTTCACTCAGACTCGTGTCCATCGAGTCCATGATGCCATCCAGCCATCTCATCCTCTGTTGTCCCCTTCTCCTCCTGCCCCCAATCCCTCCCAGCATCAGAGTCTTTTCCAATGAGTCAACTCTTCACATGAGGTGGCCAAAGTACTGGAGTTTCAGCTTTAGCATCATTCCTTCCAAAGAAATCCCAGGGCTGATCTCCTTTAGAATGGACTGGTTGGATCTCCTTGCAGTCCAAGGGACTCTCAAGAGTCTTCTCCAACACCACAGTTCCAAAGCATCAATTCTTCGGCGCTCAGCCTTCCTCACGGTCCAACTCTCACATCCATACATGACCACTGGAAAAACTGTAGCCTTGACTAGATGGACCTTTGTTGGCAAGGTAATGTTTCTTCTTTTGAATATGCTATCTAGGTTGGTCATAACTTTTCTTCCAAGGAGTAAGTGTCTTTTAATTTCATGGCTGCAGTCACCATCTGCACTGCCCCCCAATCCAAAACTTAGCTTCACACTGTATGTGGGTGTTTGTGTGTGTGTGTGTGTGTGTGTGTGTGTGTGTGTGTGTTAGTCGCACAGTCATGTCCAACTCTACAATCCCATGGACTGCAGCCTGTCAGGCTCCTCTGTCCATGGAATTCTCCAGGCAAGAATACTGGAATGGTTTGCCATGCCCTTCTCTAGGGGATCATCCTGATCCTGGGATCGAACCCAGGTTTCCCGCATTGCAGGCAGATTCTTAACTGCTGAGCCGCTAGGGAAGATTTTAATATTCAACATAATTTCCAGTTTCTCCAAAATGCATGTCTTAACCATAACAGCTCAAAGCAATGTCTGAGCCAGTGGAGTGCTGCAGCAACCCTGTATAAATTTGCAATCACTGATTATAAATTTATAGGAACTTTGATGGATAGTCAATTTCACACTAGCAGTTTAAAATGAGCCGAGGTGGGAATATTTAACACCAAAGAAATCAGCAACACTACAAATGAGGGCTCCTCCCACCCCTTTTTCCTTCCTATTACACAGGACAACTCTGCTGCTTGCCTGGAGGTAGATTTAAATCCTGAACTGCTTTCTGATTTGCAAAGTTTGGCAATGACGACATCTAAACAGGATCATGTTTATGGCAGAGGGGACATTTTATACTAACTCACAAAACTTTTCCTCACTGCCTATCACTCAGTAGTAATTCAGTAATTGATTTTCTAAGGGCAGTGTATCCTTCAGAGTCATCTTGTACAAAGAACTAGAGGGGAAGAAAAGCAAATGATGGTCAAGAGTCCATTTTCTAAATGTGTATCTCCACTATTCTTTAAATTATTTAGCACCGCATCCTCCTATATTTTTATTTCAGTCACTGTATCATGGATTTTTCTCAAATCCAATAGAAAAGCAGTCTATAATTTTTAGCTTATGCCACTTTGTTCTCAGTAAGCTATTTTCTTCATATATATATTTCTTCCTTCTTTAATAATTGAGGCTTCCTTGAAATGAACATCTTTTCAAACCTATTTTTGTAAAATGTATGACTCAAGGCCTTTTCTCTCCAAACATTCTTTGTTCGAAGATGTCACGTCACACTCCTGTTTCACCTTTCTGCCGCTTGGGAACAGAATTTTAATACAACTAACAAAAAATATTCTTTCCTCATAATTTAGGATAATTAATACAACATAACAATTGACTTTGGTTACCATGGCCTTCCAAGAGAACAATAGAAAATAAAGAAGTTCATTTGCCTTTCTTTCTGCTGACACTCTACACTGTGGCTGCTCGCTGCTGACACAGGAGACACCCTGCATATCACTTTGGATTCGTGAACCTTGTCAAATAAGCTGCTTTCCTGCTGCAGGCTCCAGGGCTGTGTGCTGTCCCACACTGCTGGGTCAGCATCACAATCGAATCCACTCTTCTTTATCTCACTCTTGAGACCTGCGAGCTGAGCCTCACTAACCAGAGAGCCCTGGATAACTCAGGAAACCAGGTGTGACAGGGCTGCAAGCACCCTGGTGTGTCTCTTTTCAAGGTGGTGCTAGTGGTAAAGAACTCACCCACCAATGCAAGAGGCATAGGAGATGTGGGTTTGATCCCTGGCTTGAGAAGATCCCCTGGAAGAGGGCATGACCCCCAACTCCAGTATTCTTGCCTGAAGAATCCCAAGGACAGAGGAGCCTGGCAGTCCATGGTCCTGCTGCTACTGCTGCTAACTCACTTCAGTCGTGTCTGACTCTGTGTGACCCCATAGATGGAAGCCCACTAGGCTCCCCCGTCCCTGGGATTCTCCAGGCAAGAACACTGGAGTGGGTTGCCATTTCCTTCTCCAATGCGTGAAAGTGAAGTCGCTCAGTCCTATCCAACTCTTAGCGACCCCATGGACTGCAGTCTACCAGGCTCCTCCGTCCATGGGATTTTCCAAGCAAGAGCACTGGACTGGGGTGCCATCATGGTCCATACGGACACAAAGAGTCAGACATGACTGAAGCGACTTAGCACAGCACAGCTTACCATTGGGGCTTCCCAGAAGGCGCTAGTAGTAAAGAACTCCCCTGCCAATGTAGGAGACACAAGATGTGGGTTACATCCCTGGCTCTGGAAGATCCCCTGGAGGAGGGCATGGCAACCCACTCCAGTGTTCTTGCTTAGAGAACCCCATTGACAGAGGAGCCTAGTGGCTACAGTCCATAGGACTGCATAGAGTCAGACATGACTGAATTAACTTGGCACACATGCATGCTTACCCATTTCTGATCTGTGGCAGAATAGCATTACTAACACTTGCTGCCTTGCCCTTGAGAGAATCTGCTTGGTTCTTGTTCCCCACTTTTCACACTTAATTCCCTGAGTGGATGCTTAAGCATTTACACCAGTTATTAGAGACTTTATAGGACACAAAGAGTGTATCACTGAATACCTATTTTAAAGTTTCAAGCTCTAGTCTCACACATTCATGTCAATCAAATCCCAGTATATAAAGGCCTTGCTTGAGATTTCACTGTTGTGCTTTTCTGCAATAGTTGAGTAGCACTCGATCCTTTGGGATTAGAATACAAGCAAAGATAATGTGGTAAAATAAATGGCACAATATGCGTCAAATTTACCACAGCTACTGGAGGATCTCTTAGCCAAGAGCTCCCACTTATAACTTCCATAGTGAGAAACACAGCCATATTTTGTTTTCATTAAGAACAAGTAAAAGGAGGGAAAGCAAATAAAATGGGGTCAAGAAAGCATAACACTTGACCTCATGTTAAGTTCTGTACCTGCTTGTGCTGTGATGTTTTTACATCACCTTTCATAAGTGATTTAAGCCTGAGCACTGAGGAATTGATATTTTCGAACTATGGTCCTAGAGAAGACTCTTGAGAGTCCCTTGGACAGCAAGGAGATCAAACCAGGCAATCCTAAATGAAATCAACCCTGAATATTCATTGGAAAGACTGATGATGAAACTCCAATACTTTGGCCACCTGATGCGAAGAACTTACTCCCTGGAAAAGACCTTGATGCTGGGAAAAGACTGAAGGTAGGAGGAGAAGGGGACAACAGGCGATAAGATGGTTGGATGTCATAATCAACTCAATGGACATGAGTTTGAGCAAAATCCAGGAAACGGTGCAGGACAGGGAAGCCTGACGTGCTGTAGTCCACACGGTCACAAAGAGTTGGACATGACTTAGTAACGGACAACAACTGTTCCAAGATATTTCCTATTGCCCAGTTGGGATGTTTTTCTTTGATTCTGCTCCTCAGAGTGATTGTAGACAAATTACCTGTCTTGTTTGGGAATTTATTGGTCAAGACATTTACATAAAAAACAATCCTTGGACTTCCAGTTTTATCTCTAACAGCTTGGAAGTAGTCACTCCCATCATTACAACAAGAAAAAACTGGACAAACCGAAAATCAACTTTTCTTAGATCCATCAAAAAACTGGCTGCCAGGCCTACAGCCATACCAAAATCTGGAGAAACAGTGCACCTAGAGAGTCATACCTGAGATATGTTTAGATGATGTTAAAACTGCAGAAGGCATAAGCTGGTAGAAACAGGTCAATGGTAATTTTAATAAATTGCTTGAGACTGAGTTCCTGAGTACCATACTCTTAGTGCAGTCCCCTACATTGTCTTGGTTTTTACCTCCAAGAATACCATCAGTCCCTTATGTGAAGAAAGAAACTTTATAATTCTAGCAGGAGGAAAGGAAAAGCAATCATTATGAAATATATCAAGTGTTTTCCATAATAAAAGTTTATTCTCCAGGACAAGAATTTTGTAGAGATTCTGAGGGAAGGGCTTTCTCCCCACTCCATCCTGCTCTAGTTTTCCTGCCTCACATAAGGGGAGAAGAACTCAACAGAGCTAACTGCCTTAAAGAGATAGATTGGGAACATTGCATCCAGTGGAGAGCATAGGGGACAAAGAGAAAAACGATACCACTGGAGATCCAATTGTGAAGGTCACAGGGCCATTTAAGGATTAAGAGTTAATCTGAAAATTATAAAATGCCTTCTCTCTGCACTGGTCTCTACTTGCCACTATACCAACAAAGCTCAAGTATAGCAACAGTGTATCTGGAAGGGTTGCAAGATCTAGACTCTCTCTGGGTAGGAGTACTTAGGGAAGCCTAAAAGGAGAGAGACAAAACAAGGGCACTAAGGGAATTTGAGGTCTTTGGCCTTTAGAGCTACAGGAAAAACAAGAAGTAGCCAAACTTCTAACAGGTTAACATAAATCCTCACACTAAAGAACTATTTACACAAGACCCTCTTCCCAGTACAAGATATATAGCTTACAACAAAAAATTACAAGGCATGCCCAAAAGCAAGAAAATAATAGTGTGAAGAGACAAATCAATCATCATCAGAATGTAACTCAGACATAATATACATGTTAAAAACTCAGACATGATATAGACAGGGAATTTAGAATAACTGCAATTAATCTGGTAAAGACACTAGTGGAAAAGGTAAGAAAACATACAGAAATGAGTGGATAATATAAGAAGAGAGATGAAAGCTCTCCGGGGGAAAAAAAATTAAAATAAAGGCTAGACATCAACAATACTTAACAGGAATGAAAAAAATGCCTTCAATGGACTCATCAGTAGATTTGACACAGAAAGAATCAGTCAAATTAAGTATAGAAATTCCTTAAATGAAATGCAAAGAAAAATAATGAAATAAACAAAACAAGATATCTAAGAACTCAGAGATAATTTGAAAAGGTGTAATGAACTTCCAGATGTTCAAGCTGGTTTTAGAAAAGGCAGAGGAACCAGAGATCAAATTGCCAACATCGGCTGGATCGTCGAAAAAGCAAGAGAGTTCCAGAAAAACATCTGTTCTGCTTTATTGACTATGCCAAAGCCTTCGACTGTGTGGATCACAATAAACTGTGGAAAATTCTGAAAGAGATGGGAATACCAGACCACCTGACCTGCCTCTTGAGAAACCTGTATGCAGATCAGGAAGCAACAGTTAGAACTGGACATGGAACAGACTGGTTCCAAATAGGAAAAGGAATACAGCAAGGCTGTATATTGTCATCCTGCTTATTTAACTTCTATGCACACTACATCATGAGAAACGCTGGGTTGGAAGAAACACAAGCTGGAATCAAGATTGCTGGGAGAAATATCAATAACCTCAGATATGCAGATGACACCACCCTTATGGCAGAAAGTGAAGAGGAACTAAAAAGCCTCTTGATGAAAGTGAAAGAGGAGCGTGAAAAAGTTGGCTTAAAGCTCAACATTCAGAAAATGAACATCATGGCATCTGGTCCCATCACTTCATGGGAAATAGATGGGGAAACAGTGGAAACAGTGACAGACTTTATTTTGGGGGGCTCCAAAATCACTGCAGATGGTGACTGCAGCCATGAAATTAAAAGACGCTTCCCCTTGGAAGAAAAGTTGTGACCAACCTAGACAGCATATTAAGAAGCAGAGACAATACTCTGCCAACAAAGGTCTGTCTGGTCAAAGCTATGGTTTTTCCAGTAGTCATGTATGGATGTGAGAGTTGGACTATAAAGAAGGCTGAGCATTGAAGAATTGATGCTTTTGGAACTGTGGTGTTGGAAGGACTCTTGAGAGTCCCTTGGACTGCAAGAAGATCCAATCAGTCCATCCTAAAGGAAATCAGTCCTGAATATTCATCAGAAGGACTGATGCTGAAGCTCCAATACTTTGGCCACCTGATGCGAAGAACTGACTCATTTGAAAAGACACTGATGCTGGGAAAGATTGAGGGTGAGAGGAGAATGGGACAACAGAGGATGAGACAGTTGGATGTCATCACCAACTCAATGGACATGAGTCTGAGTAAACGCCGGGAGTTGGTGATAGACAGGGAGGCCTGGCATGCTGCAGTCCACGGGGTTACAAAGATTCAGACACAACTGAGCTACTGAACTGAACTGAATTGATATTTATATGTTATTCCATCAACAACTGCATAACACATATCTTCTAACATTGACATGGAACTTTCACCAAAATAGACCACATTCTGGACCAGAGAACATACCTTAACAAATTGAGAAAAACAGAAATCATACAAAGCATGTTTTCAGACTGAATGGAATTAAAGTAGGAATAACAAAAATATATCAATTTCAAAGGACCCATGGGCCAAAGAAGAAATATGAAGAGAACTTTAAAATATTTGAGTTCAGTTCAGTTCAGTCTCTCAGTCGTGTCCGACTCTTTGCGACCCCATGAATCGCAGCACACCAGGCCTCCCTGTCCATCACCATCTCCTGGAGTTCACTCAGACTCACGTCCATCAAGTCATTGATGCCATCCAACCATCTCATCCTGGGTTGTCCCCTTCTCCTCCTGCCCCCAATCCCTCCCAGCATCCGAGTCTTTTCCAATGAGTCAACTCTTCACATGAGGTGGCCAAAGTACTGGAGCTTCAGCTTTAGCATCATTCCTTCCAAAGAAATCCCAGGGTTGATCTTCAGAATGGACTGGTTGGATCTCCTTGCAGTCCAAGGGACTCTCAAGAGTCTTCTCCAACACCACAGTTCAAAAGCATCAATTCTTCGGCACTCAGCCTTCTTCACAGTCCAACTCTCAAATCCATACATGACCACAGGAAAAACCATAGCCTTGACTAGACGGACCTTAGTCGACAAAGTAATGTCTCTGCTTTTGAATATACTATCTAGGTTGGTCATAACATTTCTTCCAAGGAGTAAGCATCTTTTAATTTCATGGCTGCAGTCACCATCTGCAGTGATTTTGGAGCCCCCCCCCCAAATAAAGTCTGTCACTGTTTCCGCTGTTTCCCCATCTATTTCCCATGAAGTGATGGGACCAGATGCCATGATCTTAGTTTTCTGAATGTTGAGCTTTAAGCCAACTTTTTCACTCT